>NW_008352267.1:14279221-14317059 GCF_000622305.1 Nannospalax galili
AAAAAGATATCTAATTGTTGGAATCACTTCTTCAATACTACTCAAAGCTCAAATATGTTTCCCTACATCCAAATCCAATGCCTTTTTCTAAAACATGACTTCAGTTCCTTTCTTCCATGGACACTGTACTCCAGATGAGAGTCTCTTGCCCACCTGAAGACAGTAATTAAACTTGTTTCATGCTTTCGCAGCATTTCAGTCATCATTGGCTGAAATGGGAAGAGTTCCGAATCTTCCCTGTGTTCCTCTGGTCTATTTATTTATTAATTATTTATATGTATTTATTTGCCTACATTTTTACTGAATTTTTGTGTATTTCATACAGAACATCCCAATCTTAATCATCTTTATTCCCCCTTCCCCACTGGTACCCCCCATACCCACCCTCACTGGAATTCGTACATTCTGTCATTTTTTTTAAGGCTCATTGTGTCAAGTTGGTGTCCCCAGACGTTCTTCAGTGCAAGTTCATCTACTGAGGTCTAGTCAGCCTACCTAGACCCATGCAAACTCAAACAGACAAAAATCCAGTATAGAACTGGGGAAATGGACAGCTGACCCCACTGTTAGCAGAGGAAGTACTGACAACTGATTCCTGCTGGGTGAAGAAGAGCTGATCTTCCCCTATTCTCTTTTATAAGGCCTTCATACAGGGCCATGCTTCTCCATAAACATCTGACTGGAACTGATTAACATGGAAAACTGATTAGCTCTATGTGCCTTGATTTTGAAATGTTTTGCGTAAGGGACAGTACCATGCTATTCACTTATAGCTAGCTTATTACTATGAGCCTTGAGTCACTTTTAATTTGCATATCTTTGGACAGAAGGCTAAGATTTATTCCGAGTGGGCACATTGTAAAATACACACATATTTACTTTCCAACTTGTACCTTTGCACTTTGAACTCATTATTAGTTTCTTTTCCTTTTTTCTCTCAATAGAGTCACTTAGAAATGACAAAATATCTTTTGGTGTGATCAGAGGACTTGGTGAGTTGGCAGAATTTTCTTGGTTTTGCCCCCCCCCCCTTTTCTTCAGTGAAACCTTTGTGTAATTCAAAACCCAATCTGCAAACTTAAAAAAGAAAGTCAGGAAAGGAAAACCTGGCAAAATTCCAGACACCGGGGAGGGGCTCTGGGAGTGGGGATGGAGCCAGTGCCTGATATGGCAGCACTGGAGGTGCAGAAGGTAGACAGCGCAGCACAAGGAGAGAAGGCTTTGGGAAACCCAAATGCCTATGACAGAGAAATGCAAGAAAGAAAAATTAACTGGTGCCCATATTTTACTCACTGGTTTAATCACTTCTTTTATTCTTCAATATTTCTTGAAATGTCATTTCTGTGATAACTAAGCAAATTATAACTTAAGTTCTACACATAGGCCTGTGTATCACACCTAAATCTAATAACTAAATTTAGAATATTCAGATTAAATGTTGTTAATGATATTCCTTCATTTTATTTGGAAAATATATGCTACCTCTGAAATATAAATGCTTTGTCAATCTAAGGAGTCTCAAAAATTTACAAAATTACTTTGTATGCTCTTTAAGTAATAACAATCCCATATGGAGGGATTTTCATAAAATTATATCCTCGTTGGAGCTGGAGAGATGACTCAGCAGTTAAGATCACTGACTGCTCTGGCAGAGGACCCAGGACTCCATTCCCAGCACCCACATGATGGCTAAGAACTGTCCATAACTCTGCAACTCCAGTTCCAGGTGATTCAATGCCCTCTTCTGATCTCTACAGGTATTGCATGACATGAGTGCACTTACATATATGCAAGCAATATACTCATACATATAAAATAAAAATACTAAAGAAAATATTTAAAAAATTATATCCTCATTCATAAATATGAAATATACTTCCTAACAAATGTAAAAATGATGATAGAGTGGTAGTGATAAAGCAAGGGTTTGCACTTTTAAATAAAGGATTTACTCTCATCTCTTATGTTTTCTTATTTGGGGGAGTGCATTTGTGACCAAATAGACTCCTAAAATGCCTAGCAGAAGTTAGTGGAGCAGATGCAGATTTGAAACAAACTCAATTTGTGAGAATTAAATTTAGAAATTCTTGTAGTTTTTTAATTTGAAATTTTGCGAAGATTATCTGATTTGAATTTCCTTCAGAAATTTGAAGATCTCTATCTTTATAACCTGAGTAACCATGTTACACACACACACACACACACACACACACACACCCCATATTTGCAATTACATTGTTGTCATCTATATTGGTAACGGGAAATAGTATAATATGAAGGACTACAGCAGCACACATTCAAAGAGCCAGGCCATAATTTTGTACATAATGGCCTAGGGCAAGATGACCTAGTTTTGATTTCCCCTATAGTCATCTCAAGTCAAAACTGTGTGATAAGTGAATCTGTATGTGGCTCTTTTTATTTTTCTTTCTTGACTCTTTCCTTTCTAGACCTAGTTATCCTTGGTGGTTCAGTGTTCACTAGATACTTGTCATATACCTAGAATTCACCACTAAAATCTCACCGCTTTGTCTCATCTCCTTCCCAGTGTTCCACACTCCAGTTCTTTCCGTGGCTCCACCTGAGTGAATCTGACCTGCCTCCCATAATCAGTGTTCTTAGATGTTGGAAGTTAATAGATTCTTATAAAAATTCAAGCCATCAAATTCTTCACCTGCAGGACTTCCATTTTTCAACTTTCAGATATTCCTGCAGGGTTCATGGGAGAGATGTTTGAGGATTAGAAAGTGATTTGGGGTTGTGCAAATGGCACCTGTCTATCCATGTGCTTGCTTGTATGTACTTTGCTGAATCAGAAATATGACTGGTGGTAAAGTAGCTAAAGAAGCACTCACTTAATCAAACTATTAGAAACCATTTACAATGTGATATATATAATGCTGATTTTTACTCTGAATCTGAAATGTCCCCAACAGGCTCATGGTTTGAATGTTTGTTCCCCAGATGGTAGTGTTGTTGAAGGCCATGGAGGCTCCGGGCAAGGGGTGGGAGGGTTGGTGTAGCTAGCAGTAGTAGTTACTAGGGGTGGGTCTTTGAAAATTATTCTCAGTCCCTGATTCCCGTGCTTCTCTCTTTACATCCTTGTCTGCTATGACCCAAAGTCTCCACTACATGCTTCTGCTGCAGTGAGCTGGGCTGCTCAGCCATGCCTTTCTAATGTTGTTCGACTAAAATCTTCTGAAGCCATGAACCAAAGGAAATATTTCCTCCCTTAAATTGTTTCTGTCAGGTATTGTGGTGACAGTCATGCAAAAGTAACTAATACACATAATCTGCCACCTAAGGCTCAGGGACCATTGTGTAAGAGCAAGTGGAAAGATGGGAAGAGCCAGAGGTGGTGGATGACCACAAGGAAACAGTTTTCCAGGCAACTGGGCAGTCACTCATATGAACTGACAGTAACAGTGACAGCATGCACAAGCCCCATGGAAGCTCAAGCCAGACAAAATTCCAGAATACAAGTGGGGAAGTGGATAAGAAGTCCCAACCTTAGCTGAGGAACTATTGCCAGCCGATATTGGAGATGGAGAGTTGGTTCTCTTTAAGGGTGTGACACTAGCTAGATTAACCAGGCTGCAGTGGATTGGATGCACACTGAAGGACATTTGAGGAAACAAACTTGACTCGATAGGCCTTAATATATATGACAGAGTACATGAAGTCTAGTGGGAGCTATAAGAGAGGTACAGATAGGTGAGAGGGTCTAAATATGATCAAAATATTTGTATGAAATTCACAAAAATTCAATTTAAATTGTTACTGATAGAGATAATCACAAAAAGCTTTTAAGCTGAATACCTAGATTCATACCCAAATCAATTTCCTCCGGGGTGAAAGTGGCATTTTTGTTTGCCAACTGGCCTTTTCCTCAGCCAAATGGAATAGTGAGTGAAGGGTAAGGAGGAAGAGGAAAAGACACAGCTTTCTGAGTTGGAATTATGACTCCCCAAAGGTGATTGTAAGACAAACAGAGGGAGGGGCAGAGAGAAACAGTAATAGCAAATGAAATCAGTGGGTGGTAGAGGATCAGTGGTCTTGCTTCCTCATTAACTGGTCAGGTGGGCTCCATTATGCTGACCTCTTCCAGAAGCTGGCTCTCCAATTGACTCTAGCCCAACAATGAGTCCAGGTAACTGATTGGAGCTAAATTTGTTTTGGAAATGTATTATAATTCTATAAAACTCACACCTGGCATTTGTCAGCTCAGGAGAACATCCACCAACTAGGAATGCTTACCTTTTGAAATACGCATGTATAAGAGATGCAGAAACAAAGGAAATCAGGAGCACAAAGAAGGGTATAACTGTCTACTTAAGAAAGTCTTGTGGGGCCTTTTCTAAGGGAATGGTATTCAGTGTCAATTTGAAGGAGGAGAGAGAGCATCTGTAAGGTACAAAACTGTTCCCATATGAAAAGAGGGGAACACAGGTTTGGATTCCCAAGCAGGATTCCCACGGTGTGGAATGTTGTGAATTCAGTTACTGGCATGGATAGGTAAGACCTTTGTCTATGAAAGTCACCTATTGCCATCCCTCTCCACTAACAAACACAGTGGGCCAGTTCTCTTGCTTTATTTCCAGGAAGATTCTGGTCAGATTACCAGGTCAGCAATTGGTTCATTCTTACTAGTATATCAACACTATTATATTTTCATAAGCATTATCTCATTAAAATATGCAGAACAAATTTGATACAGCAATAGCACATATATAAAATATCAAAACAAGTCAGAAAACAAATTCATGTAATATAATATGAAATTATCTCTTTGGAAAATAGAGTTTATCACCTGGTCAAGCTTCCCAAATGTCTTAAGTATGTAAGTACTCACATGCCTACAAGTATAACACTTTTAGATTTATATTAACATTTCAAAACAAGTCTTGAAATAGTCAGTTATATTCTTTTTTCTACATTGTTATTCCTCAGAGATCAGGATACAAAAATCCAAGGGCACATTTGGCGGAGATAATTGGACAGGAATGTTACACATTGACACTCTGCCCAGAAAATTATGATGGGTTGGCAAATGTGAATTCAACTTATAGCAGAGAAACATCTGCAAAAATCTACAATCTATTTTGATAGTCCTGAATGTCACATTTTATTCCCTTTATATAAAAAACAACAAATCAGCCCTTCACTACCTTTCAAATTTAGTTTTGCAACATCCTATGACCCTGTGAATTTGGACTTAGTGCAATGGAGTTTTCCATTTCTTTTCTTAAGCTACAGTCTCCATCCTTCATCAAACCCAGGATCTGTGACTCTTTGTCATTGATATTCTCTCCTCCTCATAACCTTTTCTACCTCTTCATTGTGATCCTATCATTTGAGGACATCTTTCCCTGCTATCTGCCCCAAAAGATCTTCTCATTTCTCTTCATCCATATTTTTCCATTCATTTCCCTTTCTTTCTCATGGTTTTATAGACCCTGAACTCCTCTAGCTTTCTCATCATTCACTAATTAGCATGTCTCCATGGTAACAGACAGTTGCAGAGCAGGAATCATTCTCCATACCAGCTACTGCTGAGCAACCTCTGGGCCTGACAAGGAGGGGCCTTGACCCGATTAAGATAGGATAGGAAGACTTTTCTCTTCTTGGCAGGAGCGGATCCTCCTAGGAAACAGAGAGGCCCTGTTTCCTAGGGGACAGAATAAGTCAATTTGGTTGAAAAGGAATGTATACTTGGACTCCGGCATTCAAAAATCAAAGTATTAAATAAACTATGAAAATATTAAAGAAGATGTAGGAAAACATCTAATGCTGACTACCTGCTCCTAGTTTGTAAATATTTGTAGCACTTTGATCTGAAGGGTGTTATGAAGCAACTGGTAGCAAAAATTTGGTAGCATTTACCTTTACCTTCTATATATACAGCTCTAAGTGTGACCCATGAGGCAGAATTTATAATAGAAAACAATCCTGCCTTGTGAGATTAATTTTTATTTAGTTTTAAATTAGATACTTACTGGTTTTTGTTAGCTGTAAACACATAATTGTATACTTCCAAGTAGCCATAATGATGTTATTATAGAGGTTTACTTTGCAGGCCAGCCTTTAATAAGTTGGAATGCATTTCCTACATTTTCCCAATGGTTAAGAAGCTAGGAAATACATTGTTTGCTATAATTGATTATATATTAGGATTTATCCTAGGAATTGTGCTACTGAGATTCACAAGGTTAAACCATGTTTGCGAGGTCAAAAAGTCAGTAAGAGCCTAGAGTCCTAGAAACAAGTCTGTGTTTAAATGTGCAAATGTGCTATACGTTACTACATAAAGATGCTTGTATGAAAATTAGAAAACAATGTTGATGCTTTCATAGGACAGTCTTGATGAAGCTGAAAGCTATTGAAGCTTAGAAGGTGAAGACATGAGGCGGACAATCATTTCCTTGAATATGAAGGAACGGAATGCTTAGTAACAGGTGGAGCCCACATGAACAGGAGCTTATTGCTTGAAAACATGTAAGTCATGATATAAGTTTTATATAACTTGGCTGAAAATATTTGGCTTCATACCCTTAAATCTGGGATGACATGTTATATTATGCTCTTGATGGTAAGTAGGAATGGACCACTTGTGTTTGCCTGAAGAGTGCTAATTTTTTCATTCCTTATTTTCTAAAACATTTAAGGTGAAAATGTTCTTTTTCCAAATTCAAATGAATTATTACCAACTTTTATACCACATTCCATAAACTGAATGTGTGAAAATTGCCAAGACCAAGATGAAATCATGCTTTTGAGGTTTTTAATAGCTTACTAGTCTCTGCTTAGAAATTTGTACCCATGATGGAAGATCAAGTCCTTTGAGAATCTTTGCCTCTGCTGCAGTCTCCTGCTCTCTCCTGGACACTATTTCTTTTTGCCAGCACTATTGTTGGCCTTTGCAGTCCTCCTGACTTTTGTTCTGTTCTTGCATTCCTTTTGCTGTCTCCTCAGTGTCTTTTTCTTTTAGTACAGGCCACATCTTGTAAATCTGTGTGGTGATTTTTTTCCTTCCAGACTCCAAGAAATCACAGATTATGCCCAAACCTAGTGCTTTAGCACCATTAACATGAATTATGAAACCACAAAGATGCTATCTGGTACAGTCTTGTATATTTTGGCTGGGTTTTTCTGGATTTCTGTCTTAGGCACTGTTGCTTTCCCAGGGTGAAGGACCTCTGTGTCCATTTATTTCCTCTGTTGAAGTCAGCTGTTACAAACTTTTTCTGAATAGTTACTCAGTCATTCATGATAAGGGCAGATCCTCAAGTAGCATGGAAGGAAGTAGCTGAAATCACTATAGATGGAATCATTCTTGTTTGATGCGGTCAAAATTAGAGCCAAGAAATAATGAAGGAGGTGAGCTCATGACTGTCTCAGCACACTGTATCAAGGAATTTCTGAATATTCTTTAACAAACTCCTTCATGTTCAACATCCAACTCATGGTGGCAGACCTTGCACGCTTGTGCATATTTCTGTAACAAAGTTTATCTTTAACGTCCTTTAAGACTGCTGCAATTCAGATAAGACATTGTATACTAAACATTTGTCATCAAAGGGCTTATGCTACCTCCTACCTGAGTCTCTAAGACTGATGGATTTTATAACCGGGTTGCTAATGTGAATTTCTCCTATTTTATTAAAAAAAGTAAACAAATAAATAAAAGATTTCTCACTGCTTCAGCCTCTCTGAATATGTACATAGTTTGCTATGGAACCTATTCTCAAATAAACCCAGAATCTCTTTTTGTTATTTAGCTTGATGACTGTCAACTTACATCTCAAACTTAATTTAAACCACGAATACTATGTTTTTCATTCAATTTATCAACAAAATATTTGACAATTTAAGGGGCAAGAGTTAAATTTTTGCATGGTTTCTCTAAGCCAGTTACTGTGCCGAGTGCTTTTCAGATGCATCGGTCCTGCCTGTAAGAATGTAGTTTGCAAATCTCTTTTTGCAGTAAGCAAAGTTGTCTGCTATCATGTTGTGCTCTGAAATCCATCATGAGTGTTGTGAGGAGACTATGCTTTCAGTGGGCTCCTCCAGCCAGTAACTAAATGTGGCACGGATGCTGTAGCTGATTTGTTCCTGGGGAATGGAGGAGAATTCTTTGACAAGGGAGGTAAACTTGAGAACTATCCACTGGGCTTATGTTGCTTTCTGAGAATCACAATGAAGATACTCAACCTTGTTTGCTTACAGCTTTCCTTCACAGAGTCCAGATGGCCATGCCATATGATGGCTCTGCCAGTCTCCTTCTGTGCCCGCCCAGTTTACATCACAGGTGTTTCCCCTAATGAATGCTTTTGATGCCTGCTTCCTGGAGGTGCTAAATCAGCACATCATCTAACTTAGCCTTGACAACCTTATGAGCTACTTATGATGATCAGAAATTGAGGCTTAGGGAGTATAAAGTACTCATGGATCACTCAGCCGACTGTAGACAGGCTTCAAATCCAGTCCTGTCTGTTCTCACAGGCTTCTGATTCTTCCCACAGTACCACTCTGCATAGAATGCTAGATTACGCTCACCGCCACTTTATGACCACTTTAACAGTTGATAGTTCACTGGTAAAAAAAAATGAAGCAGGCAAAATTCATTCTAAAGCTATCTAAAAAAATCGTGGAGGCAAGCAGTTAATACAAACTGCTTACCCTTTTTATAGACAAACTTAGAGTTTAAGGTTTCTCATCTGTGTTACTGACAGGGAACTGTCTGGCAACATGAATACGTTTTTTCTTTATTTTTTTCCAACACTTCTTTCTAGGTTAATCAGAGCTGCAGGTGCTGTATCTATTTCTAAGAGCTAGCATGTGAATTTGAGACATTCTCTGGGGAGTTCGAGGTCTAGGAACCAATGAAGAGACCACAATGAAACAAGCTTCCAGTTTTCAAGCACTCAACTGATTATTGTCAGAAAGTCTCAGCATTAAAAGGCAGCTCTCCTCATTTGGATGAGACAGCAGTGTGAGCTTTCTGAAGGCGAAAAGGTGCTCTTGCTCACATGGATAAAAGCCGGGTGCAGAGTGGGGCTTCAGGCTGCTTGTGTTACACTGAAGGCCAGCAGTCAAAGCCATGGTAGCCAGCTTCAGGGGAGCCTTAGCAACAGGAACTGATTCCTAATGGATCAAAAACCTAGTATGAAGTGATGAAAACAAAGGGAAACCTTTTTTTTCCAATCCCCCTCTTTTTTCATTCTTCACAAAAACTGACATTTACTGTAATTCACTCTAAAATCTGGTGCGAGCTCAGGAGGACAGGGAGCCTGAGGACTGGCACCTGAGTGGCTTCTTGGACAATGCTGGGTCTAAGACCTATAGGGCCAAAACACTGATATGTTTCCTTCTGTACTTTGCTGGGTATCTTTTCACGTGGTAAGGAAACCTGATCCTCCCCTGAGCTGGGCCACCAGTGTGGTAGGTGCTCCAAGGTGATGTGTAGACCCTGCTGCCAATTCATTCTCTTTCTTTGTTCAGGACCCCATTCATCAGTGTGCAGTTTGTTTCCCCAGGACAGGTCCACTACAGACTCTTAGCTTTGGTGGAGGCTCCCTCAGGTGGTCTTATTTTCAACAGTGTTTTAAATCCATAGTGCTCTGCTCATGTCTTTGCTTCCTCTCCTGTGTCTTCTTCACATCATGCATTTGACAGAATAAAGTGCTTTTTGTTCCGTAACTTCCATGCTGTAACCTCTGTTCTGTAACTTCTGCCAATATGCCTTTGTAGGTCTAGTGCCTTCTGCTGGTGCCGTCCTCCTGTGCCTCATGCATTCTGCAGTTGTGGCCTACAAGATGCATGTAATTTGTTAAAAGTGACTTCAGATGCAACTCCTTCTGTGTAGCCTTTCCCAAAGTTGTGAAAGTCCATTACTTTATTCTCTGCACTTTTTGCTAATGTATTCGAACTGGAATAAATTATTTCTCTATGAAGACACACTTTCAAATGCAACAATTTTTCCTGAGTGACTATGAAATGCCTGGCACTGAAATGATGACTTTTATATATAACAATTTTTAATTTTACAAAAGCCTTGTAAAGATTATTACTTTTGGGCTGAGATGGAATATTACTGCATTCTAATATTACTGAACTAGTGATCCTTAAAAAAATAAGATGGCCATAGAGGTAAGGCACATTTTTAGTTACTGTTTATGAAATAAGATCCTGTGGTTTAAAGTTCCTGCCTTCCCCAGAACTTTGGAGAAGATATTCTGGAAGGTTGTAACACATCATTCCAGTGATTGACCCTCTGTAGTGAAGCTAGCTTGGTCAAGAACAATATCATGGCAAAGTTAGGAGGAAAGGGTTTTTGCATTTCACTAGTAGGTCTGAAGATGCCTTCTTATAAATCAGCAAGCAGGGCTGTAGGTATCAAGGGTAATAAGCAGTAGCAAATAAAAGATTTTACTAGAATGAAGAGGGGAGCTAAATATGCAGCAAGGCTATTAAGAGTTTATACCTTTATCTTATCATCTGACAGATGTTCTCAATTCAAGA
The DNA here is from genome assembly GCF_000622305.1 of Nannospalax galili. Classification (NCBI taxonomy): domain Eukaryota; kingdom Metazoa; phylum Chordata; class Mammalia; order Rodentia; family Spalacidae; genus Nannospalax; species Nannospalax galili. Next base: position 14,289,743 of record NW_008352267.1, read on the forward strand.
AATTAGTTAATATAGTGAAGCATTATTTCCCTAATATATTTATTTATTCTATGTGTATGAGTGTTTTGCCTGCCATAGGTAGGTGCACCCATGTTGTGCAAAGCCTGGAGCCAGAAGAGGGCATTGGATTCCTTCGAACTGGAGCTAGGGATGATTATTAGCCACCATTGGGTGTTAGGACCCAAACCAAGGTCCCCTTCAAGAGCAGCCAGTGCTCTTAACTGCTAAGACATCTCACCAACCATAAAAAGATCTTTTTAAAGAAATTGTATTAAAGTTTTGTGTTTTTCATTCATCTCAATCAATCTTAATCGTATTTTTAAATATAAAACTTTACATACTACTTATAGAGCTCTATCCTGAAAGAGCTGGGTAAAATGCCAGTATCTCACAGTACAGTGGTGGCAGCATAGAACAATCAATGCACATAGCACTGAATTTGGAAATATAAGAGTGGCTCTTGCCTAAGTTCTGTGCATAAATAACTGTATGTTTGGGGCCAATCACTCCATTGCTCCCTGACTATTCTTTGTAGATAACATCTGTGTCTTATTCAACAGTGAAGATATTTTTTGTTACTCTTTGTATTTTGACAAAAATATATTGTTAATGTAGTTATTTTTGTGATGTGATGGTGTCAGCACAGAGTACATATGAAGTTATAAACAGTTTCTGTAAAGAAGATACACAATTTGTTGTATCAATAATACAGATGTACACTCCAAGTTGCATTTATTTTGATTTTGGAATTCATGAAAATGGGTAAGTTGAGTCAATTATTTTATTTTTTGAGATGTTAAATGTATTTTTTCTGACAACAAAAGTAAAAAGGAAGATCTTGGGGATGTAAGAATTGTAGGCTAAATAACACAAGAAATGTAAAGTGGAAGTGACTGGGAATAAATAAAATCAATGCAAAGCCAATTGATGCCCAGGTAGTATGCAGGTGGCCTAATTAGTTTCCCTCCTTCCCTTCTCTTTTCCTCATTAGCAATATTCAGCAATCTGAGCACAGGAACAGAAAAATGAATGTTATGTATTCATACAGGACTGGTGATTATGGTGTGAGGGGCAGGAAAATGGCAAAGAGGGCATCAAACTTAGTAAGAGGTTTAGAGAGAGAATTCTTTAATTGGCAGACATTATGTTTCAGAAGTAGTAGAAAATTAAGAGAGATGTGAAGTCTAATAAAACAGGATCTTATTGAAGATATTATTGAGGAAGAAATGTATATTAGTCTTTGATGTCAGAAGAAGTATTCATTGTATTTCTCATGACTGTTTAGAAGGGTATAAAATGCATGCTCACTTATTTCCTTCAGAAAGTTGAGGAATACAATTTTACTTTTTCATACACTGTTAGTGAAGAAAAAATTATTTACCTGTACTTATTTTATTTGATTTTTTTCTTGGCAACTTCTAAGTCCATATTCCTGTACATGGTATTCTGCAGTTATCTATGATGTGCTTTGGCATGAAACATTTTTTATTTATTAAAAAACTCTTATTTCTTCAATTTCAGAAAAAATTTAATACCCGTTCTTTAAATATTATTCTATATTCATTTTCTTCTTGTGAGATGCCCTTCACTTATGCTGAACACTCTTTTTTAATCCTCCATAACTTTTTGAAGATTTGTAATATTTTGTTTATTTTTAGTTTATGTATCTAAGTGTTTTACCTACATGTATGTAAGTGCACCCATGTTGTGCAATGCCTGTAGAGGCCAGAAGAGGACACCAGATTCCCCTGAAACTGAAGTAACAGATGATTGTTAGCCACAGTGTGTGTCCTGGGAATAGAACTTGGGTCCTCTACAAGAGCATCCAGTGCTCTTAACCACTTACCTATCTCTCCAGCTCCAACATTTTGAAGTTTTATGTTTATAAAAAATTAAAAATAATTACAATATTATCTTTCAGTAAGTTATGTCCTATTTCACTTTTTGAGTTTAAAATAGTTTAATGAAAATTTTAAAATATTTAAAATATTTTAAAATATCAAACAAGTTATTTCTCTATCAATTTGTCATGTTTTCATTTGTTTGATTTTGTTATTTTCCTTTTTAATTTCTAATTTCTTTAAAAAATTTTGATGCATGTTTACAATGAAATCTGTTATCTAACCCCATTTTTGTCCTCTAGATCCCTCCATATATCCCTAACACCTACCCTTCCAAATTAATGTCTTTCTATCCCTCCCTCCCTCCATCCCTTCCTCCCTTTCTTCCTTCCTACCTTCTTTCCTTCTTTTTTTTTTTTTGATAGCTAGTTTAGCAAAGTCCAGTTAGAACTGCTCATAGGTGCATGGGTGTGGGGCTATATCCTTGGTAAAGAATGATTCTTCCGGGACTGGCGAGATGGCTCAATGATTAAAAGCACTGACTGCTCTAGCAGTGGGTTCAGTTTCCAGCACCCACATGGCAGCTAACAACCATCCATAACTCCAGTTCCAGGGAATCCAACTCCCTCTTCAGAGCTCTGTAGGCAATACACGACCTTGGTGTACTTACACATACATGCAGGCAATCACTCATACACATAATATAAAAAATTAATAGATAAAATACTAAAAAAGAATGATTCTCTCTCCCAGGAACTGTCCACTGCTAATAGTTCCTTAGCATGAGATGGGAACTGGAGATATCTACCTTTATCGCCCAGGATTTTGGCTGGTGTGAGCTTGTGTATGTCTTATGCAGGTAACCACAGTTTCTGTGATTTCTTGATTGTTATAGTCGTGTTATATTCAGAAGGAACATTTCTTAGCACTCCTCATTCTTTCTGTCTTCTTCTGCAATGTGCCCTGAGGCTTGGTGTTGTTAATATAGATGTGCTGTTTAGGGCTCAGTACTCAGTCTCTTATTCTCAGCACTTTGACCAGTTATGCAGCCCCTGACTGACTGCTGACTACTACAAGAAGCAGATTTTCAGACCAAGGCTGAGAACATTCCAGGCTTATGGGTATATTTAGAAGACATTTTGACAGTGTGACCATTTAGCGTGCATCCAGTGCCTTGCATTTAATGACTTATGGTTTCTGGGAATGACACTATCATGAGGGATCTGTTTAAAGTCTTAAGACTTTCTGTTTAAACTCTTTTTTAAGTCGTATTTTGAAATTATCTTATTAACTGTTGGGTTTCCATAAGGTTTTTCATATATCCGTAGTTTTGGTTAATCGAACCACTCCTCCTCTTGCTGACCTCCCTGCCCCAATCCCTGCTTAGTCCTTTAACCCTCAGTGTCCTCCTTTCTTTTCATATGCTGTCTACTATCCCTCCACTTACATTTTTAAGTTGGGTTGTGAGACAGTTGGCTCTCATATGGATTGTCATACCCAGTTCCTTTGGGTTCTCTCTTCTGCAGCCCCTGACTTCCCTCATTTAGCACATCCTTCCTGCTTAAGTCACTTCAACAATTGTAACACCTTTGGACTCTCCTAACCTCATATTCAGTTCTAATAATTTTATATATTCTTTTGACTTTTCTATATAGAGATTCATACTACCTGTAAGCATGGGAAGTTTCATTTCTTATTTTCTAAGGTTATTTATTTGCTCCTGCATTTTCCATGTTGCTTAGGCTATCCCTAGAAATGCTGAAAGAAATGATAAGCACATTCTTAGCGTTTGTGAGCCATTGTGACCATCTCTTTTTATTTTCATTGAATGATATTCTTAGGTATTTGAATGTCACAGAAATCAATGCTGTAACTAAGGTAAAATACATTCATACTAAAATATCTATGTAACTTCAGCAATGTTGTTCATAAGTACAATTCAAAACACATTAAAAAAACCTCACCGTAACCATGTGAACAGGTAGTGTTTATCTGTAGTATTTGCACATTTAAACTTTTTTTCTTCAGGATTTATGTTATGGTTACTACTATAATTTAAAAGTCTCATTCAAGAATAAAGAAAGTCAATTACCAATGGGTACATTTGTTTATTTTTCAGTGTGTTAGAATGTGTCTAACTTGTTTAAGTAGGAAACAAATTGCAACTCTGATAGAAACCTCCTTTTCAATTAACTTTGTAGTTTCTAGTTGTATGCAGGGAGTGGGAAATATGGAAGAATTTCTAACTGTGGGAATTAAATGCTTAAAAAATTTAACATTTTATTAGATTTTATTTTATTTAATGTTCTGGGAAGTTCACAGCCACCAGCAATTCAATGTAATTTCAGGTGCAGTTGGGAATTTGGCATTCTCAGTGGAGCTGTTGATTCAGCAAACCTTGTAGATGAAATAAGTACATTTAATAGTACATACAAAGGGATTGTTCTAAAATTGATGGCAAAGGCTCCATTTCAAAAACTGCTCTGGTTCACTGCATATGATTATTGGTGCTTCTACTTTTATGGAATATTATCTTTTTACAGTAAATTTATGACTACCAGAAGATTACAACTTGACATACATAACATTATGATTTTCACAGTTTCCATAAGTTTTTCCTTTTATTGCCTATGATCTTATGAAATTCTCTATCATCACTCCCAGGATCTTCAATAGTTTCTTGTCAGTTCCTGCTGTTGGGTCCCAGTGCTACAGCTCTGTTCGTGGACTATCTGCTCTCCTTTATACTGGCATCTATGTATGTATGTATGTATGTATGCATCTATCTATCTATCTATCTATCTATCTATCTATCTATCATCTATCATCTATCTACCTATCATCTATCTATCTATCATCTATCTATTAATCATCTATCTATCATCTATCTATCTATCTATCAATCATCTATTGATACAATTATCTATGCTACTGCTTTGTGCATATATGTTTAAAAATATTTTTGGCTGTTATTGCTTTGCATTTGTAATGTGTTGAATGAATTCATGTGTGAACTTCATGTTATACTGACCAGAAATCAGACTGGGATCACTGCAACAGCAAGGTAGACTGGAGATGAGTAAGAGGGAGATAAAGCAGTTGTGTGACTCTTAGGGCCTGAGCTGGCACCAGGAAACTACAGCAGGAAAGATCAGTCTTCTAAATCAGCAGTCCAAACTACAACCTCTGAATCTGCCTCCAGCTTCTGAATTCTTGGGATTAGAATAGAGATATGCTAGAAAAAGCTTGTCTAGAACAAAAGGGGAGGGTACCAGTCAACTGAAGATACCAGTGGAACTACTGTATAGGATTGAAATAATTTTCCCAAATAAGAGAGAGATTCTGAGTGGTCAGGATCAGAACCTAGATACAGTACAGATAGACGAGGACAGAATGGGAGGGGGATTCAGGGTCAGATTATGACACAAACTGAGTCAGTCACTTTCATGAAGAGAGACATGGTATATAATGTCATTAAAAATCTGTAGAAATGGGCTGGGTATGGTGACGCACACCTTCATTCTCAGAATTTAGGAAGCAAATGCAGATAAATCTCTGTGAGAGCAAGGCCAGCCTGGTCTACATAGCACTTTCCAGGCCAGCAGGGGCTATGGGAAGACCCTTTCCCAACAATGAAATGTAACCTGAACACTCCTCCAAAAACCTGGCTGTGCGCAAAAGCTGGCGAAGACTGCAGGTGGGAGGCAGATGGAGCGTGCATTTCAAATATGGAAAAGGAAAATCCTATTCGTGTCAGGACCATGGGACCCTTAATGAGGGTGAGTCTCCCAGAAGGAAGGGGAGAATTTAGTAAACAAAATAAAACCAAAAGAAGTAAACAAAGAAAAAGCTATAGAAAGGAGTGAGGAAATAAGAATAAATCCTTACAAAAATGTCAAGGAATAATAATATGAAATGCACAAGAAAACTCACTAAATCATAGGCTCAGTTCTGAAACATAATCTATGTAACATGAGTGATGCACATTACTTTACATGTGACTGGCTCAGTGGGTAGAGGTGCTAGAAAACGCGCTGGTAACATGAGTCAGACTCATGTGGTAGAAGAAAAGATATGAATCTTACTATTTGTCCTCTGACTGCCCCAAGGCTCCAGTAAATAAATAAATTTCAAAATAAAATAATACTAAAAAATAGTACTGAAGTGCAGCAGACACACGACCGTAATCTCGGGGGCGTACCCAAGGCTTTCCAAAGCTAATAACAGGTGGAAAGTTGTTCTATGCAGATGCAGTTCCCTACATGGGAAGGGAGAGTGAAGGCTGTCTTCGCTCCCTGAGGACCTGTCATTGGCTCTGGAGGGTGTGGGAACTGACTGGGGATAGTGTTGGAGGGAAAGGTGTCCAATAGAGAATGTGTGGAGACACCACCGTAGTGCTGCCATCTTCATCCAGTCTCTGTATGTCAGGCTTCAGTTTTCTTTCTCCCTCCTCTCTGATCCCAGTTTGTGCCTCACTGGTCTCCTTCATTTGACAGAAAACACAATGATGAGCTTTCAGTGACGAGGGTGCATTGATGGGAAACAGCAAGTGGAAGCCTTTTGCAGTACTAGACTGTTCTAGTAGACTGTTGGCTACATAGTTGCAGACCTGTGAAACTCCACTAAATTATATGTCCATTAGTGCACTTCCTGTCTTTAATTATATGCAAGTTAAACCCCAATGAAGCAAGAAAGAGAAAGAAAGAAAGAAAGAAAGGAAGGAGAGACAGGAAAGAAAGAAGGAAAGAAAGAAGGGAGAAAGGAAATCTTCTAGCCCAGCCTGATTTCACTCCTGTGAAGCACTTGGCAGCAAAAACATACTATTTATGTTCTGTTTTTTATGCTTTTTTTCTGCATAATATTTTCCTCCAGAAACAAGATCATGAATGACATTTTTCTTCTGCTCACATTTTGTCTTCTGATAAGGAATCTCGACTGTCTTAAACTGGGAATACAAAAATGCTCCACTTAGGGTGTAATTAATTTTAATTTTGGAAGTGTCTTTTGCATAAAACCTGTGGCGTTCGTACTTTTGTTTCTCTGTCTTGTGGAATGGGACAATTTTGCCATTTATCTTTATTGTGCCTGGGTGATTGCACTGTGTGCACAGTCTGAGTCTTCAGTAAATATTGCTAAGAAGGCATGAATGTAAAAAAATCCAGAAAATGTTTGTTTCCATTTTGATTTATGAGCTTCTTAGAGAAGAGAGAAGAAAGACCTAAACAGTACACTTAACAGATCTTATTTCTTCCTTATCCTTCAAACAGATTAAAATAGGAGAAGAAATAAAACAATCTTGAAGGTTGATTGAGGGATAAAACACTCACAGAGCAAATTTGACTTATTCAAGTTTTATGAATCTCCAAATAGCAGTTTTAAGTAGATTTGCTGGAACTAGATATACGTGTCTGCCAAGCAAGATAACTTTTTAAAGAGACTAGTTCTTTGCATTTTCTTAGGTCAAAAATTGAGTTTCTAGCTTTGCTCTTAGAAAATATCAGGTGAAAAAATGCTATTCATTTCGTGATGGTGAGGCCATCTCTATCAGAACTCTACTTTCAGGAAAAGCTACTCACTTGTCAGCCAACCCTCCACAAAATGTAAGGAAAACTAAGTCCAGGGTCTCTCCATGCTGCTCAGAGTTGGTGAAAATTTGAGATGAGCTGAGGCAAAACTCAATGAGCATTTCAAAATCTTCTGGAGTTCTTCCTCTTGGTGATCTTGTACAAAATCTTCTGTCCTCCCACCAGTGCTCCTGGGGCTCCTGTGGCCTTAGGCCCCTCATTACAGTTGGCTGTGCCCTATGTTCTTAACTGATGCATAGCCACATCTTGCTTACTTTTAGTCCTTTTTCCTTGGGATCCTTAGCTTTGTTGTACAAAGCTTATTTCTTGACACTGGAACTAAATAGTGAAGATTTGTGTTTTGGTGCACTTTTGGTACTGGGAGGTGTTATACCACACTGCCCCTTTTCATTTTCATTAGTCCACTGTACAGGAAAATGCCTCATTACAGGGTGCTGATAAATGACAGATAATCATACCTAAGAGAATAAAAGTATTAATAAATATCTCCACCTGACAACAATCATCCACCTCCACTTGCATACTCACTCTCATACACATATACCCATGTGCTGCACATATCTCTTGCCTTTTTCAAACAGTATTTTTAAAAGTTATTCATGTCGGGGCTGGAAAGATGGCTCAGCAGTTAAGAACACTGGTTGTTCTTGCAGAAGACCTGGGTTTGAATCCCAGCACCTACATGGCAGCTAACAACTGTCTGTAACTCCAGTTCCAGGGGATCTGAAGGCCTCTTCTGTCCTCCACAGGCATTGCACAACACGAGTGTGCTTACCAACATGCAGGCAATACACTCATACACATAAAATAAAAATAACGAATACAATATTTAAAAAAGTCATTCATGTCAGCAAATGTATTTTCCAAATTTTTTGTATCTGAGAAATATATATTTTAATGTATGAATTATTATTTATACATAATCTTTTTGGTTGGAGATGTATATTGCTTTTCCTATTTTTTCTACTAGTTTAAAAAATTCTAAAAGTTACATGCATTTCCTCACCAATAATTTTCTTAGAAAGACATGCATTAATAAAACCTAAATATTTTAAGCTAACTTATTGTTAACAACAACAGCAATGTTTGCATGGCTACTGCATGCCTGTAATTCTAGCACCCAGGATGGCAGGCAAGAGGACCATGAGTTCAAAGGTAACTTGGGCTATATGGAAAGACCTTGTCTCAAAAAATGTATTGCTTTGTAAAACATAAATACCATATTATAAAAAGTAAGCTCTTCTTCAATATGAAAGTCCTCTCTCTCCCTGCATGCAACTACTAGTATGTGTCATTTTATGACCCTCATAAATAATCTATATGCACATAAAACAGTACTCTTTTTTATACACATGGACGTGTATATACTATTGTGAACCATTATAAAATTAAAAATATGTATCTCTGAGCCTCCTCTGATTTTAAAGGCATGTATCTCACACATGTGTTTTCATGGTCACATAGTAATCATGGCATGAGCGTGGATGTATGAAAGTTGATATGACCAGTGGATTGTTGATATACTGTTTGCGCTTTACAATTGCTAATTAATTTTTGCAGTTTTAAGGCTTTTGATATGTATTTCCCAGAGCCTTCATTAAGAAACAAAAATTGACATAGAGAAAATCTGGCTCCTCTTCTTTTGCTCCGCTTCTTCCTTCTCTTTCTTTTTGATTTTTTCTTATTCTTCTTTCTCTTTCTTTTGTGAAATGATGATTTTTAACAAGATTATTTAAGTCCTGAAGATTGACTGACTGTGAACTTGGCATTTCCAGTCCCTGTGGGAAGACAGTTTCCTTTTAAATGTCGTTCTGTCCTTCTACTAAAGAAAACAGCTTCCAGGCCCTCCTATGCATTTTAGTGCCGTGTTTGTCACTGTGCTTCTCAAGCCAGCCCAACTTAAGTTCCTTCTCAATGGAAGGACAGCATAACGCAGGTGAATCTCTTGTTCATTCATTGCCTACCCAAGTGCTTGTGCTTCTTACCATGATTTTCTTAACCTTTGAGCAGCTCTCAGTTTAAGGCATCCTTTCTTAATTCCTTCTATACTGTAAGCTCTAGTTTTATTCACTGCTACATCCTTGTACCTAGACTACGGTACTGAATCAGTTAATTTTTGTTGAAAACACGAATTCATTCAAACAGAAGTTTCTAGATACCCTTATATCCATTCATCAATTTCACCTGCCATAGGCTTTGCACCATTGACCTATGTTTTGTTTCCTCAAATTAAAGCAGACGATTTCTATCTGTGGTGCAAAAAGATGTCAGAGTTGAAGGGCTGGAGTGTATCTGAGGGGGAGTGAGGAGGAAGATGGAGTTCTTATTGCTTGTGGAAACTTCAGAATTTCATTAAGATTCTCCATTAAGAAACAAAAATTGACATAGGGAAAATTGGGCTTCTCTACTTTTATCCAACTCTCCACAATAATTCATAATAAATGATGCTAGAGCAGAAATGATGAAATAACTTCATATACCTGGCAAATTAGGTGTGATACTTTGACTTCTTAAGGTGATGGAATGAAGTTCTATATGACTGTAAAGCAATTAATATTGCAGGTAGCCAAGAACTTAATACTAGTCAGAACTACAACTTTTCTTTGGAAGTTATAGGATTACTGGAGTTTTCTTGAAGTTTTCTATGACACTTTCATATTCATTTTGAAAGCAAGACTGTCAAGTCCACATTATAAAATATTAACAAATAAAGTATATTAGCTATTTTGATTGGTGTCACTTCCCAATGAAAAAGAGAATTAAATGTAATATTTTATAATTCAAACTGATCTTTTGATTTGAAAAAAGAAGAATCAGAAAGTACAAACTAGATTAGCAAAATTATTTAATCACATTTTTACATTTTCCTCTTCAAATATAATGTGGATTAATTAATATTTCTCACATGATTTTTTTCACACACAAAGCTCTAGGGATAAATGGGAATGTGGAATGCAGTCTTTCTGAGCAGGGGATTTTTTAGCATAGGAGAGGACCTGAACTGTGATTAGTCTTGTAGTTTAGAATGCTACTAAGAAGATAGAGAGCTCAAGCCCCAGCTGAACAAGCTATTGGAAAGATTATGAGGAGTGGAAAAAATTTAATGCTTGAGAAAACTATCAGAAAAACAATAAACATAATAATAACATACTATTTTCAGAATTAATATTGCCATGTGCTTCAATTATCAACAGTCATTCAGGAGAAAGATGATTTGATCAAACGAATTTGGCCTGGATTTTAGAAACCCATTGTCCTTGAAATGGGACATGTCTATTTATTGATTCATTCAATATCACCTTTACATCTGCTGTGGTTAGTCTTAGGTTTTGAGGAAGGCAGTATCTTGACAACTAAGAGGAATGTAAAGGAAGCTACCTGGAAAAGTACACAAAATTTTAGAGTGCTGTGGGTTTTTAAAGGGGAAAAAACTGTAACAGATTATTGCCATAATCAAGTTTAATCATTGTTGCAACTGTGCTATGTAGATAAAAGGACACACGTTCCTGGACCTCAGATTCTACAGTTTAGCTGAAGTTAACTCACTATTTCTGTCCATCCTGACTCTCATTAACCTTTGATCCACACTGAATGTGCTTCATGTGAAAAGCAGTGAAGATTATATTGTAATGTGAACAAATTACCTTGTTAAAATTTTAACTGTTTTCTAATAGGATATAGGTCTCTATATACACATGGAGTTATTAGACAGTAAGCTGCTGTATACTAATCTATTAACTACAAAGTTAATTTTGCCAGAGATTGATTATTTTAAACATTTTTAACTTAACAAAGAATGATCAAGATGAATCAAAACTGAAAAAGCATAAGGAGTTTTAAATCATGAACAATTCAGGGTTTTAAATAACAGCATTTTAGAACACACGTCAATAACCCAACATGGTTAAATGTGTTTCACTTATATTTTCTCATCAGAAGTGAAACACCTCTAATATATAGTTACTCAAAATAACACAGTATGTCAAGATGACAAATTTATGATGAATATTTAAAATATTATATTACTATGCAATATATTTAGTGTTGCAAAATTAGGGAATTATATAGTCCAATTAGGATCTTTTTAAAAAAAAGAATATTTAACTCAAGAGAGAATGGATAATAAGAGACAGGCAGTATCAAGGGGAAAATGGGGGTACTTTAACTGGGGAGGGAGGAGGGATGTTAGACAGGGAGAGAGAGAATAGAGATAAATTAAGCTTAACTAGTGTGAAAAACCAGAGGGAAATGTATTAACTCAAAAACCTTCTGAAAAATACAATACAATATATAAACATGAGTTCATGTGTATACCTGAAGGCTGCAAAACAAGAAACACAGTGCCAAACAAACCTCCCTTCTGGCCAGGGTAGTCCAAGAGACTCTCAAAATAACACAGACTATTGCCACAACTCTTGATTACATCTTAGACCCTGAAGGTAAGATCCTATTGCTGAAGGCAGGGCATATTTTGGACACAAGACTTGGAGCAATGGAACTGACCTGGAGGCCTCCTCCCTGAAGACTAGCTCTCATAGTTGTAGAGTATACTATGCAAGCTGCTAAGGGAGGAAAATCAATGGTCCAACCCCAACTTCAAAGCCCAATAACCACAACGATGACTGGTACAACAAGTTATAATGATGCAGTAGTGGCACTTTTATCTAGGAGGTAATCAACAGCTATCTAATTGGACTTAAAGCCTTCTTAATGGGAGATGACTCATAGGTGGCACTCTAAACATACCCAAATGCATATGACTGGAGGGGTCATAGATCCTAAGGAAAGCCTTATCTCTGTTGTCTCTAGACAAATGAAATTTCTTACTATATGCTAAATATGGATCCTTACATTTACAAACAAGTATACTGTACACCACTCATCAAAAAAGATTCTTTTTGAAACAGATGGAGCCTATTACAGAGATCCACAACTGGTCACACACACAGAATATGTATCTCAGAGAAATGCCCAAGGCTAAGTGATGCACCTACAGTGGAACCTCTACACCAAGGATTCATGGAACATAGTGGAACAGGGGCTAGAGAGAATACTAATATATCCCTCAACTCTCACCAGCAAAGCTTCCTTAGGCAACAGAGCACCATGCACACAGAAGGCTGTAACTGGCCAAGGTGTAGAGAATGAGACTATAGAGTACTTGTCCCTGGATAGGACTCCTATATTAAAACTCACCCACCCATGACTCAGGGACCGTTGCAGAAGAGGGAGCAGAAAAATTGTAAGAGCCAGGTTGGTGCATGAACATAAGGAAACAGAGTCCTTCAGGCCTCTGAGAACTTGCTCATATGAATTTGCAACAATGGTGACAGCATGCACATGACCTATGCTGACTCAGTCAGACAAAAACCCAGGATAGAATGAGGGAAATGGGCATCAGCTGTCACAGTGCAGTGACCACAGTCTAAGCCTGAAAGGCTTGGGGACCCTGACAGATAGAAATCAGAACGCAGGAGATGCAGAGGCTTGTGTGCCAGTGCATGTTTATTGTGAACTTAAACAAGCTTATATAGAAAGCAGATCTGGAGTAACCAAGGAATAACCAAGGATACATTATGTTACCACCAAGAATACATTACTTCACCAACCAAAACTCACACAACGTTTACAGTATCCAAGATTCAGCTACATAATATTTATAATATCTTAGATATAAAGTGCACTGTTTGTGATTACTCTTAACAACTACTAAAATCTATTATTTCTATATAGAAACGAAGCTTACAGTGCTGAGAAACTCCGGTGCCCATAAACTGAAACAGAACTCTTCAGTTATGTTTCCAAGATTGGTAATTAATCAGGGAAGCATAGACTGTCAACTCGGACCACAGAAGCAGAGAGCAGGGAAACTCCCAGGGTGGAAGCATTCTTCCTCCAATTCTAAAGTCAAGCTGTGCCCATAATAGCTCCCAATAGCAGGCCCCAATCCTAGCCAAAGAACTATTGATAATTGATTACTGCTGGATGAGGGAGAGTTGATATTCTTTAAGGGAGTGACTCCCGATAGGCTGACTAGACTCCAGTGGATGAATTTGCACCAAGGGACATCTGGGTACAAATGCTTGGATGTATAGGATTTAACATATGTCAGAATGCATGAACTGTGGTGCAGGGAGGCTATGGGGGGTTCGGATGGGCAAGGGGGGGTCTAAATATGATTAAGTTTTCTTGTATGAAATGCACAAAAATACATAAAAATATTTAGCTAAGAAACAGTCTCATAGGTGAAAACAGCTTTTTAGTTACCCAAAGATATTTATTCATCACGTCTTTTTTGTTTTAGTCCAAGCTTTTTAATTTTTCTTCATTACTAGGGATAGAATCTCGAGCCTCATGCATACAAAACATGCACACATTATACTATTAAGTTAAACTGCCAACCTCATTTAAGTAATTATGGCTATAATATAAACTTTATTGAAACATACATATAAATACACTTCACCAAAGATAAAACAAATTTTGCACATCTAAAATAACTTTGATTTTCACTATAAATTTGGAGCAATTGTTATGCAGATATATATCAATATTGCATTTGTTTAATAGAAAATGTATAAATTTTTTCTTTAATAGCAAGTAAAATGTAATTTAGAGACAAACCTCATTTCTTTTTCTTGCTTAGCCTCAATTCTATCTTCAATTAAGCTTTGCTTAATTCTAAGATAATAAGTAAAGAACTTTATCAAAATTTGTCTATTGTCCTACTTATGGCAGTTTTGTACCTCAATGAAACCTCAAAATATCACATTTTTCTTAGTATTTTCATTGTAAAACTTGTTTGGGAAATGGCTTATTAAGGAAGTATTAATATACCTCTCCCCACCCTCCCTTTCTCCCCCTCTCCCCTTCTCCCCTTTTCTACTTCATTCATGTCCATTACCTTTTAAATACTCAGATGTCTCTTCAGTCTTATCTAATCATATTTTAGAGAATCATCTTGTACAATGACTCCTTGAACAAAGAGGTAACCTGAGTCCTTTGCAAGTGAAGACACTGACAGGTTACTCTTTTGCACTTTTCTGAAATGAGTTGTGAATATGGTGTGAAAATTGCCTTTCAGTAGCAGTGATATGTGAGAGTTCTGTTCCTAATATCAGGTCTACCAACTATTCTCTGTGCCAGTTTTCTCTCTGCCACCCTCCCCTCCTTTCTTCCTTCTTTTTCTTTCTTTCTAAAACTACAAACAAAAGTTCCATTGGCTTGTCAACTGACAAAATTCCCCTAAAATTTCTTATGCTGACACTGGCTATTGTAACCTTCACTCTGACAACTAGTGAGCTAAATAATCAGTTCAGACAGAAAAGCCACTCGAGACTGGAAGGAATCTCACCTATAGACCAAGTTGTGTAGATTGCTGAGATGCATCCTGTGTAAGCCTGTCATCTGGATTGGTGAGGGTACCCCCTCAAGCCTCTATGCATATGTAGAGGGGTGACTGAGATGTTACTAGTAGACTAGCAGTAGGCTAGTAGACTATTAATGTGAAGATAGTTCCATGAAGGAGAAGGTTGATCCAACAAAAACATCCTAAAGGGAATGGAAATTCTGGGCACGTCTCAGGACTAGTGTCTACTAGCTTGGCAAATTCATTCTCTACCAATTGATCTCTTAGAAATCAGATAAAAACTTCAGCTAGTGGAACTGTTTTGGGAAGCCATGGAGCCTTTAAAGCAGGTGGAGTGAAGTAGGTCACTAGGAGTAAAGTTTTGAAGGTTAGAGCAAGCATGTGTCTCTGTTCCTACTCTCTGCTTCTACCACAACATGACCAGCTCACATTCTACCATTCCTTCTTCTCTATAATACACTGAAATCCTCTGAAAATGTGAGGCAAAAACAAATACTTCCTCTTATTTTAATAGGGCACCTTCTTGACTGTAGCTATGCCATGTTAAAGTTTAGGCTGACTCCAGTCTCTGAAATTATCAAGAAGTTGGCCCAGGGTATGGGAACACATACCAGCTGGACCCTGGTTGTCTTGAGAACAGGTCAGAGTGTCCTGGAGAACATCTGCTGACTGCAGATTTATGGCTTCTGTAGGTTATGCTTGGCTTGCTTTTGCAAAATAGTAATTGTTGCTTAAAAGAATAGAAATTGTTAAGGGGGCTTTGTACTATAAGCTTGGGAACTTATATTTTTCACCCTTGGTTATGGTTTCTCTGTATAAAAGCTTACCCTAAAGATGGCTCAGGCCTGCACACTTGTGTTACGACACCCTTGTGTAGTAGTCCTGGCCAGCAATAACTTTCATTAGGCAAAACCTTGTCTGAGTGGTCTTCTCTGGTGAAGCACCTCACAACACTATAAGTTGTTTGTGTTAGATACAAAAGTTACAAAAGGAATTAATACAAACTATTAGACAGGTTACATCCTTTTGTAAAGTTCTTCCATTTTGGATAAACTATGACAGTTCCCGAATCTAATTTGGTTTTCAGAAACTAAAGCAACCCCCCTCCCCGCACTAGATTCTTGCCCTTCCTGTTCTACAGAAACCCAGTAATCAGTAATGGCCATTCACAGGAGATATATACTGATCACCTGACATCCTTTTTCAATGAATTTTTGTGCATTTCATACAAAACATCTTAATCATCTTTATACCCCTCTCCCCATCCAGATTCCACCCCCCCCATAGCCTGCCCCCACCGGATTTCATGCATTCTGTCATATATGTTAAAGCCTATTGAGACAAATTAGTATACCCAGACATCCCTCAGAGGAAGTTCATTGACTGGGGTATCGTCAGCCTATCTAGAGTCACCCCCTTAAAGGAAATCAGCTTTCTCACCCAGCAATAATCTGGTGCCCAGTAGTTCTTTGACTAACATTGGTGCATGCTGTCCATTTCCACAGTTCTGTGCTGGGTTTTTGTCTGCTTGAGTTTGCATGGGTCTTGTGCATGCTATCACCACTGCTGTAGGTTCATATGAGCAAGGTCCCAGAAGCCTATAAGACTGCTTCCATATGGTCATGTACCTCCTCCCCTGGCTCTTACAAGCTTTTTTCCCCTCTTCCACAAAGGTCCTCGAGCTCTGGAAGGGTGAAGTTTAATACAAAAGCTCTGTCCAGGGACCCATCTTGTGCACACTCTTATTTGCTACTCTTTGGCCATTTGTGGACTTTTGTGTTCATTGCCCTCTTTTGCATCAGGGAACGTCATTGATGAGAGTTGAGAGATGTACTAGTATTTTCTCTACCCCTGTTCCACTATGTTCCATGAATCTTAGGTGTAGAGGTTCCATTGTAGATGTGTCAGTTAGGGTTAGGCACCTTTTAGGCACTTATTCTCTATGTGTGGCAAGTTGTGGAACTCTGTAATAGTCTCCATCTGTTGCAAAAGAAACTTCTTTGATGAGTGGCGACAAGCATACTTTTTTTTTTTTTTAAATTTAAGGATCTGTATTTACCAATCTGTATTTATTTATTTATGTAAGAAATTGCATTTGTCTGGGGATGTTTTGAAAAACCTTAGGGTTTTCTGTGAGATCTATGACCTCTCCATCCATGTGTATTTTGCTATGTCTAGAGTGCCACACATGAGTTCCTTCCCACTGAGTGGGTTGTAAGTTCAATTAGGTAGCTGTTGCTTTCTCCTAAGATAAAAGTGCCACTGCTGCCCTAATATAGTTTGCTGTGCCAGTCGTTGTTGTGGTTATTAGATGTGATGGTTTGAATGAGAATGTCACCCATAGGCTCCAAGTATTTGGACATTTTGTCCCCAGTTGATGACACTGTTTTGGGAGGTCTTAGAAGGTGTGGCTATGCTGGAGGAAGCATGTCACTGGGGGTGGGTTTAGAGAGTTCTTAAGCCTTGCCTGATCTCCAGTGATGCTCTCGTTTCCTGTGCCTGCGTGGTGATGTGAGAGCTTAGCTTTGGCTCCTCCAGCTACCTTTGCAGCTATGCCTCCCTACCATGACTTGCCCCTTGGAACCATAGGCTCCAATAAACTCTTTCTTCTGTAAGTTGCTTTGGTCAGTGTTTCTATCACAGCAACAGGAAAGTAACTAATACATTAGTCCTTAAAGCTAGGGTTGGACCATCAATTGATATTCTCCCTTAGCAGTTAGCAAAGTGTCCTCCAAAACTATGAGAGCTAGCCTTCATCACCTGACATTCTTTTTTTTTTTTAGACTGAAGGTTTTTTTTTAATTCAGAAGACAAAAAAGTATATACATAGGATGAATAACTCAAAATGAGAAAAGGGACTAGATTAAGTATTTCCCTTATATTATGACAGCAGTTCAAATTTTAACAGCGTAATTGAAGTTTAATGATGTAAGTTTAATGTTTACAATAAAATTTATCCGTGTAATTCAGTGATTTTAGTAAATTTGTACCATTGTGCAACCATCATCATTATAACCCAACTTGGATCATTACCACCGACTCACAAAGTTCTTCCTGCCCATTTGCAGTTCATCCTGGCTCCTGCCTCAAGCCCAGACTGCACCTGACTTTCTTAATTCACTACTTCCCTGGTTACCTGTAGCAGCAGTCAACTGTGGACCAATAAAGGAAGACTTTCCAATCCCTTTCCCCACTTTTTGTCCTATACCTACCCATCCAATAAGCAGGTAGCAAGCTCTCTGGTTTTTGAACTAGAGAGCTCCTTTTTTGCAGATCCTTTCTCAAATTAAAGTTGCACTTTCATAGAATCATTTATTTTTTTGTTCTTCCTTTTCACAATGTAACACAGATTTTTGTTTTTTGGTGAAATTATGATGAGGGATGTAAAGATACGGTTAATTGAAGACACTTAACATAGTGTAACACACAGGAAGTGGGGAAACTCATATTCACTTTACAAACCAACAGCCTGTGATATTTGGTCTTTATGGTATCAGATATGTTGGCAATAATGGAACCCAGAAAAAGTGACATCGTGTTCTGCAGGCTCAATACCTGGCAGATGACATAGGGACTGTGGGGGCAGTAGCATGTTGGAAGGATGAAATAGCATGATGGGAATATAGGGAGGGTGGCTACACAGTTATGTAAACCAATGGGAGACACTCTAAAATATGTGGCAATGAGAAAGTTGAAGAGATTTTTATTATTGGGAAAATTCAGTGGTATTTGCATTATCGCTATAGGTCAAATCTGCTTGTGCCAAAGTACATTGTCTCACAAAAGCAGCAGACAATACTGCCAGGCATCAATCCCATTTCTACTCAGTCAACTCTTTAAATCACGAGTGTTACAGGAAGAAAATAGATCACCATTTTAATAAGGAAGAAGACAGGTTGTGAAGCATGAGGGTACAAAAGCCACCAGAATTAACCAGAGTAATTAAGGCAGCAGAAGCAGGATAAGCTGATTTACATATTACCAAGTGTCTTTCAGCCAAGGAAGAAGAAAGCTATTGATACATGTGTGTTCACCAGAGGCTCTCTGTTGCTACAGACAGTGAAACTGACACTAAAATTAAAGAGGAGGAAGTAGTTAATTCTTGTCCTTAGCTTACTGGCGTTTTTTTAATTGCTGTTGTTCAAAGCTGAAAAATTATAGTGAGTTATGCAAGCAAGCCTGAATAGTACAACTGAAATAATGTTAACTTTTATCAGGCTCCATCAAGTGCACCCTTGTTATTTGTCAATTTGCCTGCCCTGTGTACATGAACATTAATTTTTCTCTTCTTGAACTGCCCGCAGATTGGGAAATCTTCATGCTCTGAAAGCATGTGCTTCCTTCATGCATCAGCGCATGCTGAATAGGGTTGTCCTTTCTAAATTAACATCTGCTTGCCTGTGCAATTTCCATGAGCAAATATGGGTATTTGCACACGCAAATGGAAGTGCGTGAAATAAAATGTGCTCCGTATTAGTGGGCCCACCCAGGGTTTGGCTTTTTGGAGTTAAAAGCCCTGTAAATGGTGCCTGGATTTCTGAGAGACCTTCACTTAGCAAGCAGAATTCATGAGCTGAGGAAAGGAGTTATAATTCCATTAGCGAAATACCCCTTTGTGAAGAAAATGTATTTGCTTTTTGAATGGAAGGTGTAAAACTCTTTAAAGGGCAATATCTTACTAGGATATGGCATAAGTTAACTTTTGGCTCTGAAGCATTTAATATGTTATGGGTTTGAAATGAAGAGGTATCTTTCAATCTCTCCTAAATAATTGCTTTTAAAGGTTATATATTTATGAAAAATACGAGTGAAAACTTAAACATTTAGGGCTGTATATAATATAATAATATCTCAAAGCCAAAAGATTACAAAATTTAGTAAATATTAGTAATTACCCAGAGCTAAGCTTTTCCTCAGAGGACAAATGATGTTGTTATAATACATAGGGGATCTACGTACTGTTTTGTTAGTGCAGTATTTTAACACAGTCACCTTACAGGTTTCAGCCTACCCATATCCACGTCTATAAAATCTAGTGGTTTCTCACAGTTATAATCTTCCAACCATGGCTTAAGAAGTGACTTTGTGTCACTTAGGAAACTAGATACTCTCAAAGCAGCTCTAATGAAGGCTCTGAAATCTGATGCTCCACCTTTCATAACACAGACATAAAATCCTAAAATATATATTTTCTGTTTTTCTTTCCACACAACAATTTCTTTAGTTAAGCTATTCCTAAGCATCATTTGAGATTTTTGACTTCTTTATTACATATGTCTCACCAACATTCTTATTTATTTATTTATTAATTTTAGAAAAAGAGTAGTTCACAAGGGGGAAAGAGATGTTTTACAGGATTTCGAATAACTGAATGAAAAATGAAAATCCAACTCAACTAATTAGAATTGAGGGGGACAGACTGCATTTTCCAAAGATGACTGTAAAATGACTTCCTGTCCTATATGTTTTTCTAGAACTTTTCCTCTACCATCTTCAGAAATGAAATCAAGTTCTCATGTCCTTGAAAGATTTGTGGACCACGGTACGTGATGCTGTGTGATATCTGAAGCTTTGTCAGAAAGAACAGTGAAGCTCTGTCTCTTTGTCTGGGACATTCAGTTTTGGAACCCATATCTACCTTACAAGTGTCTGATCTTTTTGAAGAAACCCATGACACAGAGCACAGGGCAAGACATGGGCATTTTCTCCTGCCAATGGACTCTGCTGAAGCTTCAGGCAACAGCCAATATCAGCCACCAGACATGACCTTGAAGATGCCTCCAGATGATTCAGCCCCTTGCTGATGAGCGTCCCCAGGCTTTGAGTCACCTAAATGGGAACCCATTCATCACAAAGCAGAGAACAGCCATTCCTAGGGAGCCCAGTCTGAATTATTGTCTCACAGAATCCATTAACATTATAAAATACATGCATTTGCTGCTAAGTTTTGGGTTAATTTGCTATGCAACAATAGTAACCAGAACTATCATTGAAATCCAAATACTCAAGAAGCTTCATTGATGTTGTAAAGTATATTTGGTTTAAGATGTCATTCTTATTTACAAAATTCAGGGATATTAGTGACTTTCCAGAGACAGTGTCATTGGTTACTTATTTTCAAGGCAATATTCTTTACTTAAAAATAAGTTATATTTTAAAAGTCTAGGTTTAGAAGATCTTACTAGTAAGTGGGTCAGTTTGGAAATTCATCATGCAAAGTGCCACTGGAACACAGGTAGTTTGAACTCGGCCAACAGACCCAGGGTGGAGCTTCACGTCACTCTTCTATTTTCTTCCCCTTCTTTTCCCGCATGGCAGTCAGCAACCCCCTTATACAGTTGGCATGTGCACTTATCCACTGTTATGCAGGGTCAGTGTGTGATCAAGTGAGGGGTAAAAGTGAATCACATTCAGCCCTTTATCATGCACATGTGATCATAGGAAAAGTTACGTATGTGTGAAGTAAACATGAACTTTCTAGTTTTCCTCATATGCCAGGATGAGAAATAGCTGATAACTTCTCACCTATATTTTGAAAATGAGGGTACTCAATGATAGTGATGGAAAACAGATCTGTAGCTAGAGAAGCCCGATAGAAAAATGTAGCCATAACTTCCCAGTGCATTCTACATATATTTAATGAAAATAATAATTACAAGATGAATAAATACTTTGAGTGGAAAAGAGATTGTGAGATTGTTGTATTGACTGGTCCTCTGCCTGGTAAACTAGATTGGCAAACAGTGGATGGATGCTGTCTTCTAAAGCTGGGATTCACCCTCTAGTTCCAAACACTACAAGGGAACTTTCTGTAGGAGGGGAGGGGCAGAGAGAGTCAGTCATCCCTTTCATCCAGCCAGCTGGCCTGTGGATGGACTAAGGATAGTGACAGGGGAAACCAGAGAGAGGAGCAGCCTTTCTTATCTTGGGCAGCTGCCGGGAGGTCACAGGGTTCCTGCCGCAAATGCAGAGGGGAGCCCACCCATGCCCACACTTCTGTAAGTAACTCCCTCACCCATTGATCTATATGGAAGTCCAATAAATTCTTTAGTTTCCCAAACTGTAGTTTGGAGAAATTATACCTGGTTTTGTCATAAAGATGGTGGGAGGAGGGGGTCGGACACTGTGCACATGCTTCCCAGAAGGAATTTTAGCAACAGAGATATACAAATTGCACTGAGAGAAGAATTTTCAACAATAATTCCTCCATTTTTGAGCATTCCTACATGTCCATAGGCGATATGGAGGATCCTGTAAGCTTGGGTCTACTATTTATGTTGTAGTCAAGGGAGGAATGGATAGGATGGAATTATGTGAGCCAGTAAAATTGGAATGGTGATAAAATCTCCTGCAACTGTGAGCACCACATTGCCTTAAGAATTGTGCAGATGAACACAGAAGGCCACAAGTGGCTAAGTTTTATAGAATAAGAGACTGAAGAGTATGTGTCCCTGGATAGGGCTCCTATACCAAACCTCACATACCTATAGCTCAAGGACCATTGTGAAAGAGGGGGGGGGGTGGTGGAAAGATTGTAAAAGCCAAGGTTGATGCAGGAACATAAGGAAACAGATGCTTTCAGGCCAATGGGATCTTGCTCATATGAACAATGGTGACAGCATGCACAAGACCCATGCAAACTCAATCAGACAAAAACCTAGCACAGAATGAGCAAAATGGGCAGTAGGCTCCCAACCCTAGCCAAGGAACTATTGGCAACTGATTACTGCTGGGGGAGGGAGAGTTGAGGGAGAGACTCTAGAAGTGTTTACTAAACTCCAGTGGATGAACTTGCACTGAGGGACATCTGGGTACAAATGCTTGATCAGATAGGACTTAACATATATGACCAAATACATGAAATCCAGTGGGGGGCTTGCAGAGGTGCAGATAGGAGAGGGGATCTAAATTTGATTAAGACTGATTATATTCAATGCACAAAAACTCAATAAAGTATTTTTTTTAGGAGAGAAAGTATTTATTTTAGCTCACAATTCCAGGTTATAGTCCATCATAACAGGGAAGTCACCATGGCAAGAGTTTGAGACTGATCACATCACAGTTGAGCGAGAGAAATGAATGCACACAGGCTCACTTGCCTGCTTGTGCTCAGTTCACTTCTCCACACAATTTAGGACCCCCTGCCTAGGGAATAGTGCTGCCCACAGTGGGATGGGTCTTCCCACATAATTTTTTTTAACTTTAAAAAAAATTATTGAGAATTTCATACATGCATACAGTATTTTAAAAATTAAAAAAATTAAAAAAAAATGTGCAGATGAGGACTCAGTGGCAGAATACTTTGCTTCAAAATAGTGAGTTTGAGATAGTTTGGGATGATACTTATATTTTTCTTGCTTATAAAGGAAACTTAAAGTGTTGTAAAGCCATTTAAAAATTAATCTTGTAATTTTCTCAATATTATTTCTTTTTAACTGTAAAGAGATAGCCATAAATAACTAACTGTAACAAATACTATACAAAGAGGAAGAATAAATAAAACCCAACAAGATTAGAACATTTAATAATAAAAAATTAATCTTACTTCTTTTTTTCATACCCATGCAGTGCTGGCTGATGACTGCTTGTGAATCTATTCCTCAGCAACTGAACCGTCACATGGAAGATTCTACCTTCTACATCTGCTTTGCTTAATTGATGAAAAGGGCCAGTAGGAAAGTGGAGTTAGTGGGTTACAGAGGAGTCAGAAGAGGATGAGTTCCACAGACAGTCTTTGTTGGTCTTCACTGTTTATAAGATGGTGATTAAGGGTGGGAGAAGACAGTTTCAACTGCCCATCAATCTACAGGAATGCCTTTTTTTGCTGACAGAGGTGGATAGGACTTGTCAGGATTCAACTGAGTCTTACTGGTCACTAAGTTTGCACCTTGCTTAGGAAGCGCTAATAGATGTTCAATAAATATTTAGCTTGAATAAACTTAATGTATCCTTTGAACTGCTAGCTTTCTTTCCCAACACCTGATGCTTTACCCTCCCACAGTCTTTCTGATTTCTCATTTCAATACAGTTCAAAGAAGGCAGTTACACAGGATAAACACGAGGGACAACCCAGGGCAAATCAAAGTAACAATAGCTCTAGTAATGCTATTAGTTAAGTGGAATTGCTAGGCTTGTTTCAACTATTTGACATGTGCATACCTAATATATTCCTCAGAAAACCCTATGAATTAGTTTATGCTCTTCTTTCTGCAATTAGCAAATAAGGAAATGGAGTCCCAGGGAGATTCAACTTCTTCAACTTTCTCTGGAAATTTAGGAGACAAACCAGAGAACGGGAAGAAGAGTGCTGTGTGGTACTGACAACAGTCTCGCTTTTTGAGGGTTCAGGTAGCATCCAAGAGGGTTTCACATTTTCTAGTCTTTCTTATTTGGTCAAAATTTTATTTCCTTTTTCTACAGTGGAAAAGTGTGTCTGAAGTTACAACATGGCCCCTCTCTACACAGCCACATGATCCGACTGCCTAGCTTTGTTTGCATTTATAATGTGCTAAAGTTATTGGAATTTAGAAAATCCATTTCCTTTTCAACAAATTTGACTTTTAAGTCTATAGTCTTGGAAAAATAGTCTAAGTAGGAACTTAAAACCGAGCAAGAACCACTTTATTTCAGACTGCCATTGATCTCCAAAGTGAGAAATGCCATTGATTCTATGAATGAGAACTTACAAGGAGACAGAATTGACAGACTATGAAAAAAACATTAGAAACTATTTCAAGAAATATCACCCTGCCTCATTAAGTGTATCAGTGTGTAGAGAGAATTTACTCTGCATTTTCAGCTAAATATCTATCTGCCCTCTAGTAGGTAGGCTTGATCAGCTTTTGCCTGTGCACACACTCTTTATGCATTGTCATTCTTTCTGATTTTCCTGTGCTTAAGATGAAAAAACACAAAACAGCATGTATGTAAATTTTAGACAGAGTTTATGGCACCTTCATTTGGTCCCTTGATCTCCTACTGTATTAGTTCCTTTAGTCTGTCTTGCTCTGGAGTCCAGAAGGCGATGGAGGTGTATGTGTTCAGTAAGTATTTGTGAGAGCAGGAAAACTGTAGCCTTAGTGGTTCCTTCCGAACGAGGCCCAGTTCTACATCATTGGTCATCTCTTCTCCCTTTCCTTCCCCTAGCCCCACTTTGTAAGAGCTCTGTCTTGACAAGACTGGCCCCTGCAGTTTGGAATACTAGAACAGCACAGGCAGGGAAAGACCAGATCTGAGAATCTGGAGGGAGAGCCCTAGAAGACAAGAATAGTCTGTGGCCCAGACAGAAAGGAAGAGGGAGAGGTGGGGGGAGGGAGATGTGTATGAGCAAGAGATAGATAATTAAATGCTAGTGGACAGCAGAATGGGATAGGGAGGAATAGTGACAGGTTTATAAATATGTAGGATGCAAAATCTAACCTGAAAAATAAGAGATATGCAAGTTCGGCTGCATAATTATGAGTGAAATTTTCTTTAATGTCTATTAAAGGCATAAGTGAAAATGACATTTCTTAGAATTCATTCCTTTGTTTTTTCCTGTTTGGCCTGGGGAGGGAATAGGGAGGTATATATAGGGGGAGTGAGAGGTAGGATAAATAACACTTAGAGGGTGTGAAAAAACCAGAGGGAAATGTTCAAGGTCTTACTGCAAAATCCACATACAATAGATATATATGTGCATGTATATAGCTGAACGCTATATAACATAAAAACAGTGACACACAGGAAAAGACTCCCTTCAGATTTTTGGTCAGGGTTAGTGCAAGAGACTCTCAAAATAACACAGGTTATATTTCCCCAGCCCTTGATTGCCTCCCAGAATTTCAAGGTAAGACACTATTGTTGAAGATAGACCATATTTCAGACACAGGACTTGGAGCAATGGAGCTGGAACTGACCTGGAAGCCTCCTCCCTGAAGACTAGCTCTCATGGTATCAGAGGATACTATGCAAACTTCCAAGGGAGAAAACCAATTGGTGGTCCTACCCAGCTGTAAAGCCTAATAAACAGCAATGACTGACCTAGTAAACTATTTCTACTGGTGCAGTAGTGACACTTTTATTTTGGGGGTAATAAACAGCTGTCTAATTGGAATTAAGCCCTGATCAGTAGGAGAAAATCTATGTGTGGTATTGTAAACATAGCCAAACACACATGGCTGATGAGGTCATAGACCCTAGAGAAAAACCTACTTTTGCCACATCCCTAGACCAACCAATATAATTTCTTACTCTATTCTAAATATTCATTCTCATATTTACAGACAACTGTACCTCTCACCACTCATCAAAGAAGCTTCTTTTTGCAGTAGATGGAAACAATAACAGAGTTCCATAATCGATCAAACACAGAGAATAAGTGTTTGTGAGATGCCCAGCCCTAAGTGACACATTTTCAATGGAACCTCTGCACATAAGATTACTCTCTCAACTCTCACCAGAGAAGTGTCCTCATGCAGCAGATGGTAATTAGCACCCACAACTGGTTAATATGAAGAGAACAAGAAGCTGCAGAGTGCTTATCCCTGAATATCACACCTATTTCAAACCTGTGCCTCCCAAGGCTCAGGGACCATTGTAGGTGAGGGGGGTGGAAAGATTGTAAGAGCCAGAGGTGGTGGATGATCACAAGGAAACAGAGATACTTGGTCAGTTACACATATAAACACATAGTGGTGACAGTGTGCACATGGTCAATGCAATCTCAAACCAGACAAAATCCCAGCATAGACTTGGGGAAGTGGGTAAGAAATTCCAATCCAACCTAAGGAAATTTCGGCAACTGATGGCTGCTGGGAGCATGAGAGACAGCCTCCTATAGGGATGAGACTCTTGGTAGGTTAACCAGGCTCCAGTTTGAGATGGACCCAAACTGAAGGACATTTGGGGAGACAAATCAGACTCT
This sequence comes from Nannospalax galili, assembly GCF_000622305.1. NCBI lineage: Eukaryota > Metazoa > Chordata > Mammalia > Rodentia > Spalacidae > Nannospalax > Nannospalax galili. The sequence continues at coordinate 14,316,443 of NW_008352267.1, forward strand.
ATTGTATATGCTCTTTTGAAAAGAGCAGTAACAAACATGGCTGAGCAGGTACCTCTGTAGTAGGACACTGAGTTCTTTGGCTTGCCAAGGAGCGGTATAGCTGGATCAAATGGCAGTTCTATTCTTAGTTTTTATAATAGAGTACATTAAATTATGTGGGGGCAGTAAGGGGAGGTTAGGGTAGGGGATGGAATCTAAATACCAACAAATTATATTATATGAAAATCACAAATATTCAATAAAAAAATTTAAAATGTATTTATTAATTTTTAATCTTTTGAGAATATAATATATATGTATTGTATTTGTATTATTTCCAGGTCTCCCAGTCCCCCTACAACTCCTCTCACACCATCCTACCCCCTCTCAATTTCCTGTCCCTTTACTTGATTATGATTGCTACATATACATGTATACATCTGTACATTAATACACTGATTCCATTCAGTGGTGGTCCTGGTACTGTGTTTTGGCCTGCATATCTGGAGTTAGAAAACCTCTCATTCCATGGAGAAAACTGATTCTTCATCCCTCAGCATTCATTGACTGCCTGTAGCTCTTCATCTTGAGGTGGGGTACCTTGAAATTTCCCCCATCCACTTTAGTATGTCAACTGG
>NW_008352267.1:14317155-14344859 GCF_000622305.1 Nannospalax galili
CTACCATACTGCGAGGCTTCATTGGTGTACCCTTCCTATCATATCTATTAAAACCACAGGACGTTTTTGAATTGGGTCAAATATTTTCCTGATTTCTTTTTGTTTTTAGAGTTTTTTGTATATTCTGTAAATAATCCTCTGTCAGCTGTATAGCTGGCAAAAATCTTCTCCCACTCTGTGGCTTCCTCTTTACTCAGTTGGTTGTTTCCTTCACTGTAAAGAAGTCTTGTATTTTAACTGACAATTTGGCAGTTCTTGGCCTTAACTCCTGAGCAAATAAAGTCTGACTAATAACTAGACTGAGTTTCTTTAGAAGCGTCATGGAGTCACAGGGTTGTGGCATTGTTCTAAAGGGTAGTAAATTAATATCTTTTGCAGGAAGGTCTCTGCTTTTCCTCCTCCCCTGCTAGTCTCTAACTTTCATTGAGGTTCATTCTGACCCAGACACATACTGGATGCTTCACTTTCATCATGGTATTTTACTTTGATGCCTTGAAGCAGAAATTATTATTCCTGTCTCATACAGGTGGTAGAGTTAGGTTGTTCGTTCAAACCACACAATGATAGACATAATATTTGAGGTCAATTGTGTCCAGTATCAAAGTTTATATCACAAAACTCTGTGCAATACTTCTTGTGAAGATCATGCCTGAGCCTTTTAGTAAGGATATACTAGCATAATGAGCTCGCGAATGGTGGCCAGAATAGTTGGTCAACCCCTGGGGTATGTTTGTGTTATCATCAGAATTCATCCTGTTTCCTCTGTGATCTGCCATCTTCTTGGATTAGATAATATAGATGCATGTCAAAATGCAAATGTTGGAAAAACTGAACTAATCCATTTCCTCTTTGGGGAACATTCATTCAACAAGTGAGTGATCTTTATTAAAACTGTGCTAAGTCACTTGCTATAAATTATGATGTTATATTTTAGAGAATAGTAATTGTTACTTTAAGGTGTAAAATTGTGAATTTCCTCTTTACTGGGGTTGACAGGGAACATTACTTAGTGCTAACTGATATCTGTGCAAAGCCATGTCCAATTTTGAAGACAGTCAGTGCTATATATTGGCTTAGCAGAACTTTTATTCAATACTAAAACCTTCATAAATACAGACTTTGTGAATTTTTGCTTGATCTGTCATAAAAGTATTTTGTTGAAATATAACTTTAAAAGGTTATGAAGGCATCCTTATATATTCAGAAATATTCTTGCAGGAGAGAGAAAAAAATACAGCAATAACATCCTGTGAATCCTTTAATCATGGGCATTAAAGATGATCTGTTCAGAGATCTCAAGGCTGCTGACTCAAGTTAACATCTTGGCCTGCTCTGGACTGTTAGCTTCCTTTGCATGTGTGTGAAGCTGATGTAAAACGACATTTGTACCTGTTGTCCCCATCCTATGTTAATTAGCATACTGCCCTAAGTGGCAACCAGGCCATCACATCCAAAAAGAAGCCATTAACATATTGCAGCTGTCACGACTAAGAAAGATACCAAAGCTGAGAGGTGGGCACATCCCTGCCTACCTTGGTGCAGTTAGTGAAGCTCCCAATTGGAGTCACTTGGGAGAGGAGTAGAAACATGGGATGTGGCCAGCCAGGAGCAAAGGAATACATTTTACTGCAGGTTTACTTTCATGTATTATTCATAACTTTCAAGGTCACTGCACGATCATTTATAAGATTTTAATGAGATATCAAAGTAGAAAGAATAGAATGTAATTAATGGAATCTTATTGAAAGGATAGACAGGTATTTCAAGAGCTGTGGAATGCAATGCAATCTTTCAAATTCCAAATAAAGTGTCAAATATCAAAATCACCATGGGGAGGAGGGTTACCATATTGAGATAATACTTCATTTCTAAAGATCTCCTTGTATTAGATTTTTTCTTAGTACAAGAATTCAAAAAACTAAAGATCTCTTAGAAGTAAGAGAATGGTGATAGGCACTTCATTGAGATTAGACCTTTCCAAACCCAGAGCAGGGAGGCGACCTATTGCAAGACATCAAAAAGAAGATTTTTTTTAATTAAGTATGAGTAATGCCTATGAATCACTGGAATGAGACGCATGAGGTTGGCTCCCTCATACCAGTGGGCACTCCAGTCCTTAGAAGGAGTTTTGTTTAAGAAGCAGTCTTAGAAGTTAGTTTAGTTCTAACCCTTTCCTCAATTTTCTCAGCTTATGTAAGTACTGATTAAAACATAGGTAGACAGCACAGAAGTCCAAGCTGATCAGTAAGTACTTAATAAGCCAGAAAGTTCACTCATGAATTGGCTCTTTTCATCAACATAGGAGAAAGATGCAAATAAAGAGCAATATACTAGACAAGAGTTTAGTAAATAAAAAATAGCTCATGGGATATGTAGAGAGAATTGGTATCCATGCTCCTAAATTATCCAGGACTTTATACCTACTTTCTGTTCAAGGAGAACTGATGTTAAAAATGGTACTCCCCAGGCCCAAAATACTCTGATGTCTTTCATAATTCATCAAAGAAAAGTAGATTCCATTCAGCATATTGTTGTAACTAAATCAAGAATAGAAAGATTCATAAAGATTTCATTGGTAAAAATCTTGGAGGGGGTAACTTGGTTCAATTAACCTAAAATCTAGATATTTAGTTTTTTGAACCTTATGGCTAACTTCATTAACTTCCAAAATCTGTCTTTTAAATGCAAGTTTCCTAGACTGAGTAAAATTCCTTCTTAGAATTATATTAAAGAATAGAAATCACACCAAAATTTCTTGTATATTGTTCCTGAAAAGTTCCTTTGTGAACATTTTTTGTTATTAGAAAATGTTGAGAATTGTATTTACAAATACATAACAATTCAGGTTAGGTTATAAATATTACATGTATAACAACATATATATGCAGCTATATGGCAGAAGGGATGGGAAAGCACTAAATCCATTTAACCACAGGTTTACTGGCTGAAAGACTAATTTTTCACTCTTTAGTAATAATAGGCTTGGGGTTGAAAATACCTAACCTTTCTGTATTTGTAAGATTGTCATAAACCAAGAATATTCACATTTTGAAAAAAAATTGTTTACTAGTCATGAAAAATAAAAAAATACAAATACACTTATAATACAATAAAATGTAGACTTATTGATGAAGCAGGAATTTCTTATGTCTCACTGTGCCTTTAAAGTTGTATTCTGTCCTCTAGTTTAGTCATAGAGAAGTTAGGCGATGTTTGATAGGTTCTTAAACAATTAGTTTAAAAAGAGGAAAATCCTCAATTCTATAGACATTTAATACCTACAATACTGAGATATTGAGAAATTACTAGAAATAATGGTCATATATTTTAAATTTCACCAAGATATTTGACCTCCTTTAATATTCTCCAGACATGTATGTACATAACCTGGCTAAAAAGCAATGAATGCTGTTTCCTCCTTAGCACTGGAGGCAGGAGGATGCTATTTTCTTCGGGTGCTTTGTTACATCAGTAGTTACCAATATGACTCCTCTGATTTGTGGCCACAAATACAAGCATAACAATTTACATTTCCTTCAACTATTACTGAGCAAAATTTGGTATTTAGCGGAGAGAAAGCAAATAGTCATTTTAATCTAATCAACAATACTAGACATAGGAAATAAAAATAATTTAAAATTCATGAAGAAACCATCTTCTCATTTTTAAAAGGTTAAGTTCCCCCAAGCTATGAAAGAAAAACACCCTCTGAAGACCAGGGGAAGCAGTAAACACTGGTGGCAAGTGACAGGAATTGATCCTCCTTGGCTGTGCCTGTCATGTCTCTAAATTTTATTTCCACCATCCCTAGAATGCTATGAAAGGAAAGAGTGGGTGCAGACTATGGCCTGAGGGCTCAGAGCCTAGGTCTCCAACTTTTCCTCAATTAGGAGGCTTCCCAGCCTGATGGAAAGATGTGTATCTGACTGGGGCTTGGACAGTTGCAAGGTATTGATTAGCCGTAATGTGAAGTCAAATCTGAGTAAAAAAGCTCTGTGATCAAAAGACCTTCATGGGAGACAGCGTGCCCTCTAAGTCAAGGGTCCAGAGATTCTGATGAGTGCTGTTACCTTTCTGAGAGAGAGTTCCATTCTCCTTATAAAGTCTCTCTTGATAAGAACGTCCAGTGGACCTTCTGTCAGGAAAGCCTGGGTTTGAGATTTGACAGGTGCTTGTTAGTTTTTCATCCCAGATCACTCAACTTTCCACAAAGAGAAGAAAAGAAGATTGCTAATATTGCAGGGTGCTGTGAAAGTCAGTCTGGCATGAGATCTAGGAAGCTCAGCTGCCTCTATCACATTAAAGGAAATACAAACCCCACTTGGCATAGAAAGTGTCCTTTTTTGCAGTGCTGGCTTCACCCCAACACACTGCATAGACATTTACAACTGAAGTATCATTTAGATCACTAACAACCAACACATGACTATTTTGAATTTCTTAAAATTATCCCTCTTTAAGCCAGGTGTTTTGGCACAGGCCTGTAGTCCCGGCACTTGGGAGGCAGAGGCAGGTGGATTGCTGTGAGTTCAAGGCATGCCTGGTCTACATAGTGAGTTCCAGGCCAGCTGGGGCTGCAAGGAGACCCTGTCTCAAAAAGACCCCCCCCCAAAAAAAATTATCCCTCTTACAAGAAATACCTTTGAATGCTCCTTGTGTGTCCTCTATTATGACCCTCTCAATTAAAAATTCCTTAGTCACTTTCATTTGTACTATATTTCTAAGACAGATTTATGCACCATCTACCTTGAGCCTTTAACACAGTCTTGTGAAGTAGAAAATCTGTCACTAGGGGCTATAGAGAAGGCTCATCAGTTAAGAGCACTGACAGCTCTTGCAGAAGATGTGGGTTCAGTTCCCAGCACCCACATGGTAATTAACAACCATCTGTAACTCCAGTTCCAGTGACTCCAACTCTTTCTTCTGACCACCATGGGCATTGCATTGCATGACATGGGTACATTTATATACATACAGGCAAAACACTCATAAATGTAAAAAAAAAGGCTCTGTTACTGTTCTCTTCAAGGAATATAGAAAAAAAGATATGTGAAAAGGTGAAGAGCTTCCCAAGTATAGAGATAGAAGACTGCAAGGTTATATTGCAGGATTTGAACTCAAGAATCTTATTTTTAAACATGACTTTCTTTCTTTCTTTCTTTCTTTCTTTCTTTCTTTCTTTCTTTTTCTTTCTTTCTTTTTCTTTTTCTTCTTTCCTTCCTTTCTTCTTTCTTTCTCTCTTCCTTCCTTCCTTCCTTCCTCCCTCCCTCCCTCTCTTTTCTTTAATGGGTTCTTTCTTTCTTTCTTTCTTTCTTTCTTTCTTTCTTTCTTTCTTTCTTTCATCCCTCCCTCCCATCCTTCCTTTATATTTTTATATATGGGTGTTTGCCTGTGTGCGTGTAAGTGTACCTTGGCATGCAATGCCCAAGGAAGTCAGAAGAGGGCGATGGATCTCCTGGAACTGGAGTTGCAGGTAGTTGTTAGTCACCATGTGGGTTCTGGGAACATAACCAAGCCCTCTGCAAGAACAGCCAGTGCTCTTAATTGGTAAGCCATCTCTCCAATCCTTTACCATGGTTTTCTTACCACAGAAGTAGGATGAGAGCATTCTGATTCCCTAGTGATACATTTGCAGTCATGACTGAATGCTTCTTGGCAACCTCATCCTAGAATTGTGATAGCTTTCTAACTCATTTTCTCAATTGCTATTTTATCTCTAAAGTGATCAAGAAAGATAACAGTGTTTTCTGCCTCCTTTCTTTTTGTAATTCATTACCATTAATTGGTTACTATCACATGTTCTTTTCTTCAAAAAGCCCCTTAATATGCCCATATTCAAAATCAGTGACACACTCGCCTGCATTTCACTTTTCCTATGTGTCACAGTTATCCTCGTCATAGGTATTGTTTGTATACTCAAATGCAACACCGTTTCTGACCCAGAACAGATGTCCATTAGTTTCAGGAATGGACAGATAAATGAGGGAATGGAAAGTACTGGAAGACAAAATGGAGAGCCACAAGCAGATGAAATACTTCTGAAAGAGAACTCTATAAATAAGCAGAATACACTTTTCAACAGCTGTGTACCCATTGGAAAGATCATGAAAGACAAATTCTATAATACACAGAGTGGCACAACAGGATGCTGCATGCACTAGGTGTGCTTTAGTATTTTGTTTTTCAAATAGTCCTATGAATAATATATATACATATATATATATATGCTTATAGTGTCAAATTTGTGTCCCTAAATGCCCAAATGTCGCTCTTCAGTGTGGATCCATCCACTGCAGCCTGGTCAACCTACCAAGAGTCTCACCCTTAAATGAGACTGACTCCTCCCCTCTCAACTGCCATTGGTTGCCAATACTTCCTTAGGCAGGGTTTGGGATTTTTCTCCACTTTCCCATGTCTATGCTAGAATTTTTTTCTGGCTTGATCTTATGTGAAACTTGTGCATGCTGTCACCATTGCTGTGAGTTCATATGAGTAACCATCCTGCTGTCTGGAAATTTCTATTTCCTTGTGGTCATCCACCACCTCTGGCTCTTACAAACTTTCTCCTCCCTCTTCCTCAATGATCCTTGATCCTAGAAAGGCAGAAGTTTGATATAGATGACCTATTCAGGGACAAGCACTCTGCAGCCTCTTATTCTCTACACGTTGGCCATTTGTGGACCTCTGTGTTAATCATCACTGCCTGCATAATGCAGCTTCTCTGGTGAGAGTTGAAAGATGCATTAATTTATAGGTATAACAATAAGTCATTAAAAATCAGCTTGATACCATATCTATTTAGCAGAATAATAGTATTAAATGCTCTCCTGTGTCCTGTGACTTGTCTACTCTTAGATTCCTAGGCCTGATTTCAAGGTCAGGTGTGGGGCCCATCTTATGAAGCAGACCTTAAATCCAATTAGAAATTGGTTGGTTATTCCTATAATATTCATGCCACTATTGCACCAGTGGTCATATCTTGGTAGGCCCATTGCTGTAGCTCACAGGGTTCACAGCTGGGTAAAGTTGATGATTATTTTCTCTTCTGGTAGAACCTAGCACTATGAAACCTAGCCAGTAGAGATGAAGCATTAAGTCAGAACCCATTTCTCCTTGCTTATGTATGTAGTATCTTCAGAAATAGACTCTTACAGTCAAGTTTTGGTGGGTAACCAAGAGCAGGGGCAATGCCCAGTATTGTTTGAAGGTCAATGGGACCCTGGTCAACATCTTCAAAAAAGGAAGTCCATTGAAGATTTACTTTGTTAGCCTATGGTGTCTAGTAGGGGCAGTGTTCCTCTAGAAGCTTCTCAAAGTATATACATGTACATTTTCAGAAGAGATTGAGGAGTTTTTATGATCTAAGCATGATGGTGTGTACCTTTAATCCCAGTGCTAGGGAGGCAGAAACAGGTAGATCACTGTGAGATGGCGGCCAGCCTGGTCTACATAGCAAGTTCCAGGCTAGTTGCTGGGTCTACAAGAAGATGGTAGGTCTACAAGAAGACCTTGTCTCCTCAAAGAAGACCAAAAAAGACCAACAAAAGAAAAGAAAGAAAGAAAGAAAGAAAGAAAGAAAGAATGAAAAGATGCAGCTTAGTGGTGCTGCTTAGTAAGGCCAGATGCCTCACTTCCTGGATGAAGGATGGAGCTATTGTTATGATGCTGATCAGAGTCCAAGGTATGTTTAACTCATAGCCCTCCATTTCTCAGGGGCATTGCATTGCGTTCTCTTCAACAGTGATAGCAGCAAGTATTTGTGCTGTATGTGAAAATTACTGTCCTCAGTACATTGCATGGGTCAATTAATTTAATCCTCCTATTGTCTTACATAAGTTCTTGATGAGATTCTATAGTCCTCATGGTGCTAATGTGACAATGGAGGCCGAGACAAGCTAATCAATGGCTCAAACCATACAGCCGGTAGTAGAAATTAGGAGTCTGACCTCAGGGTCTCTGATCCCAGAGTCAAATCTTTTCACAACTTTGGAAGACTAATATAGTTTCTTGATGAAATTTGGACAGTTGTTAGGTTTTTCTTTAATGTATTATATTTATCCCTTAGTAATTAGAATTTCCTTAGTATGCATAGTCTATGTCTCTCATTTGCTACTGACCTCAAAGTGTGGCAATATTTTTCTTGTAATGGCCAATCTTCCTAACTAGATTTTAAACTCTTAGAGGAAAGATATCCACCAATTTAAAGTCCCCAAACCTTAGCTTAAGACTTGAACCTCTACTCAAGAGACACCATGGTATACTCATAAGACAAACTAACATAAAAATGACTTACATGGTTCATTTGGAATGCTTCAATATCTCTGCTATAATATTCAGAGACTATGCTGTGGAATTAAGATATTGTTAAGTATAGTTAAGAGGCTGAAGCTATTTTAGATACAACTGGGTTATTACTTCTGAGAGATTTCTGATGTAATGAAATTTTGATATTCACCATCATGGAATTTTACTGCTACAAGTGAAATTGCGATTTCTTCCTGAAATTGTCCCATTCTGTTAATTAATCATCAAGAATGTGTCAGGCTCTTAAGAATGTAAAATTCAAATGCCAGTATGGAAAAATAGTTTTTTTGTGTGTAAAGACTTTCCAGTATACTTACATATGCATGTATGTATATATAGTCTTATCCTTAAAAGCATAGGAAATTCTTCCTGAGCACATGTAGAAATATGCTTGAATTTAGGCTCTTCTTTGTCAGCCTTGAATGTCAGAGAATTTTCTGGCTCATGGGAGATGCCAACCAAGTCCTCACCTTTTGTCTGAATCCTTCCATTTGTCTTTATTCACACAAAGAATCTTTTACTAAAATGTTTTGCAAAATTTATCTTCCCAGACATTAACCCAATGATAACACATGAGATGTCAGTACAAATGTCAATTTACATTTGTTTCTATTTAAATTATACTGAGAAACCCTTTCTAAAAGAAATCACTGAGTTTTTAAAGCTTCTCTGGCTGTTGTTAGCTTGACAACCAATCAGACTTCTTGTGCTGCAAGTCTGGGTTGGCTTTGTTGGATTTCAGGAGTATCTAAATATAATCAGTGTTATATTATGAGATCTATTACTTTAGTTCAGTGTTTCTCAGCTTGGGTGATGTTGCTGCTCAGGGGATACCTAGCAGTGTCTGAGGAAATTTTTGATGGTCACAGCTAAGAGGTTCAGCTGGCCTCTAATGGATAAAGGAAGGCAGAGATTCTGCTAAACATTTTGTAGTGTATAAGAAAACCCCTGCAACAAAGCCTTTGATGCTCACCATGTGATAATGCTGTGGTTGGCAAACTGTTCAGCTTTAAGAAATGTGGCTCAAAGTTGAAAATGGCACTACTCTTGAAACAGGAAATATGAAAGCATTAATGTATATTCCTCATTTTCATTTTAGTGTGTGTCCTAGTTAGCATTAAGTATCAATTTGGCACAGCCTAAAAATCACCTGAAAAAGAGTCTCAACTGAGTAACTGTCTTCATCAGGTTGGTCTGTGGGCAAGTCTGTAAAGGAATGTTTTGATTTTTTCTGTGTTGGCGGGCACACTCATTTCTTGGGCTGGTGGTCCTGGGCTGAAAAAGAGTGTTAACTAAGCCTGATCTGTGAGTAAGTCAGAGAGTGCGCCAGCGAGCAGTGCTCCTCCATGGCTCTTGCTTCGAAGTTCGTGCAATGAGATCCTGCCCTGACTTCCTTCAAAGATGGATTATCGTCGGTAAATGTAAGCCAAATAAACCGTTTCCTCCCTAAGCTATTTTATGTCAGAATGTTTTACCACACCAACAGAGACGAAAGTAGAACACTACCAGTTTGCCCTTATTTTAGGCGAAAGTTTTTAACAGGAAAGGAAGACTATTTCTAGAGCCATTGCATGGAATAGTGGAACATTACGGGTAAAGATAGATGCAGAAATAAGAGGCTGAAGGTCTTTGCATATAGCTTCAATTATGGTCTAGGAAATAAAGAATGGGCGTGCATATAGAGCATTGCATGAGCACAACATTGGACAATAATGCTCTAATAATCAGGGATCAGTAAAAAAATTTTTGAGGCAAAGTTAAAGCACTTACAATCTGACCTAATCTAAGATTCTATTTTTTTTCTCCCATCTCTCTTTGATGTGATATCCACTTTCCAATCAGAAAACATGCTGAAAACTTTATTGCTTCTACCTTAGCTAACATTACTTACTATTGCCTCAAATGCATTCAATTTCCTCACCTACTCATTCATATTCAAGATAGGAAAGACTTAAGCCTTTCAGGCCAACTCTAACCTATTACTATGGATTAGTGGTATGTCGAGAAGGATTCTGAGGTTCAGCCTGGGTTCAGTAAATGAGCTGCCATGCTTAACTATGCTGTATGTGCTCAATCATGTCCAACCATCTATCACTAGACCTGATGTTTCAGAGCTTAGCCACTACCTATGCATGAAGCTTTCCCTAACTTAATCAGCTCTCCCATGTATTTCCATAGTGTATATGATTTCTATGTCTCATTTGACACTTAACACAAGGTAGAGTGATGTTTGTCTTATAATCTCCAATTTTCCTATCCAGATTTTAAGTTTATAGAGCAACGATGGCTCCTGATTTAAAGCCCCACATCCTTAGTTTAAGAGTTGATATCTATCATGAATGGATAAAGAGACTGTAGTATTTGTACAGGTAGATTACTATGTAGCCCCAATAAAGAATGGAAGTTTTATCATTTGTGGAAACATGGATGACCCAGAAGATACTATGATAAGGAAAAAAAGTCACATACAAAAAGACAAGCACTGCAACGTGTCACTTATATACAGAACTGGAGAAAATAAAACTTGTGCAAGCAGAGTAAAATGGTGGTGGCCAGGAACTGGGAGGGCATTGGGTTAGAGGATGGAAAATTCCAGGTAGACAGGAGAAATTCATGAGAGCCCCTGTACAGCACAGAAATCACAGCAACAGGAATGCACTGTATGCTGAAGGATGGCTGAGAAAGCAGATTGCAGTGTTCTTGGCACAGAATGCAAAGTATTGAGATGACGTCAGCTTGACTTAGCCATTCCACAATGCGTGAACATTTCAAAACATTATATTAGACACCACAAATATATACAAATTTAATTTGTGAATGAAATAAGGAGTTGATGCCTGTCCATATTAGTATTAACCCCATTTCTAACATGGTGGGTCCTATCTGCCTTTCACACTTCTGCCAGTGAGAGGCTTCAGAATCCTAGGGAATGCTTTCCATATGGGTATCATTACAATTTCCTGACTTACTGACCTTTGACATCCATGTGTGGTATCTGAGCATGTTTGTTCTCAGGTAGGACTGTGCCAACCAGTGCTGTTTGTAATAATTCTCTTTTCAAATTCTGGTTTCCTTCTCTTTTGTCATGTCTAGCACTGATTTTTTTCCCTCTTGAAATGTGGTCCTTATGTTTTCTTTCCTTCCATGAAAGCTCCTGCTGTTCTTTGCAGTTAAGGCTCAGAGGCTGCTTTTGTGCTGAATCTTCTGTGGTCCATCCGGGGTGAAACACTTCAGTTTGATCAGTTGCCTCTGAACTCTTTCAGATTTTCAGGGCTACACACATGACTCCATATGCAGTGGTAACTTGTATACATATAATACTCTTTGTTTTCTCATCTGCTTGGGTGAGATCAAATCTTATACATAAAAAGCGATCAGCAAAACTTGGTCGAATGACCTTAGTGTTGCTCCAGCCTTTTATTACACTGTCATGAAAAATAGGAAAGACCATATTGTAAAGGTGGTCACTAATGGGATATATTAAGCTTTTTATATTTGTTCAAGGCTGACAGAAAGTTGCCTTCACAATGCCTCATTTATGACTCCAACAGCCTTTCTGAGTTATACCCTTATATGATCATGCATTTCCTGTCTTCTGTGATGTTTTATTTCAGGTGCTGTTCTAGGCACAGGGGAGACAAGCATAAAACAGAATCTTTAAGGCAGTTACTGTCAGCTTATATTCAGGGTACATTGGAGACTCAGAGAATAGAGGGTTTGATCCATTTCAAGAGCATAATGCTTTAGCAAAGGCTTCATAGAGGATATAATACTGAGTTCAGCCCATTTCAGATGGGGGGGGTTTCGAGGAGTCAGAAACTGTTCAGGATTCTGAGAGGACAGATAAACAAGATTTTACAGGGAAAAAGGCACTGAATTTGGGATGGTGTGGCATTCAGGATGCTGGGGGTAGGGAAAGGGACTGCAAGGACCAGGAATAGCATTTGAACAAAGGGATGACATAGAAGCAAAATGGGACATCAGCTTCCTTAAGTAGGTGTGAATGGTTGCATAGGATGCACACATGCAGCACATAGGCAATTGGTTGTTCTAGTGGCAGAAGAGGCTGCAAGGCAGCCAGAGGCTATGTCAGGAAAGGCTTTATAAAACATACATCCCATTCCAAGGGTAATAAGGTTATAAAGTCACTGTGGCAACTGTGAATAATCCAGTTGTGCTAGCCAGACTTTTCACTGCTGTGACAAAAATATATGTGAAAAATAACTTAAGAGAGGAAAGATTTGTCTTACGGTTTCAGAGGTTTGAGATCATCATGGCAGGGAGGCAGAACCACTTACTTCATGGAAGGTAGGAAACACACACACACACACACACACACACACACACACACACACACACGAGGAGGGAGGGAGAAGGAGAGGAGATCTCTGCCCTTTCTCCTTTCTAGCCTTTGACTTTGGACCTGCAGCATCTAGGTTGCATGCCCCACACTCATGGCAGGTCTTTCCCTCTTAGTTCTCTCCAGAATCACCCTCACCCTGAAGTATGCTTTGCTAGTCCCTGAGGCCATGACACATTTCTCGGTCTAAACAAGTAGAAAATCAATAGTAACAACCATCCCAATTTACTAGCCATTAGAATAGAATGTGACAATACCTGACATTCCAATTCACTTGAAGAAAGGCGTGGAAATTTCCAGGAAACATCTCAATAGCAATTATAATTATGGACAAGAACATAGGAATTACACAGAACCATAAAAGAGCTCAAAGTATAGAAGTAATTTTTCTTACTGTAAAGTATAAAATATATTTTAATAACAATGGATATACTTTATATATTTAGCATAAGCATTATTGTACATGCATATGTACATATACATGTATTTGTTCATGCATATGTGTATTTCTATATATGTGGTTATATTTAGGCATTCTTTTACTTTAAAAAATTTTAGAGGCTGGAGAGATGGCTCAATGTTTAAGAGCACTGACTGCTCTTGCAGAGGACCTGAGTTCAATTCCCAGTGCCCACATGGCAGCTGACAACCACATCTTACTCCAGTTCCAGGGGAATCCAGTGCCCTCTTCTGACCTCTGCAGGCATTGCACTACACGAGTGCACTTATATACATGCAAGCAATATACTCATAGACATAAAATAAAACATTAAAAAAAATGGGGCTGGAGAACTAGCTCAGCAGTTAAGAATGCTGTTCTTGCAGAATACCCAGGTTTGAATCCCAGTACCCACATGGCAGCTAAAAACTGTACATAACTCCAGTTCCAGGGGATCCAAGAGCCTCTTCTGTCCTCTGTGGGAATTGTACAGCATGGGTGCACTTACCTACAATCAGGCAATACACACATATGCATAAAATAAAAATAATAAATAAAATATTTTTAAAATTAATGTATATTTTAATTGAATTCTTGTGGATTCCACTCAATAAATCTTAATTATATTTAGATCCCTCTCTCATCCTCACCTCCCATGCCCCCCACCATATTCCATGTATTCTGTCATGTGTTAAGGCCTATCGAGTCAAGCTTTTGTACCCACATGTCCCTCAGTGAAAATTCATCCACTGAAGTCTAGTCCCTTAAAGAAGATCAACTCTCCTTCACCCAGCAGTAATCAGTTGCCAATAGTTTCTTTGCTAAGGTTGGGGCCTGTTGTTCATTTCCCCCATTCTATGCTGGGCTTTTGTCAATTGAGTCTCCGTGGTTCTTGTGCATGCTGTCACCATTACTATAAGTTCATATGATCAAGTTCCCAGAGGCCTAAAAGCCTCTGTTTCCTTATGTTCATGCACCAATCATGACTCATACAATCTTTCCATCCCCTCTTCCAAAATGGTCCCTGAGCCATGGGTGTGTGAGGTTTAATATAGGAGTCCTATCCAGGGACACACACTCTGCAATCTCTTGTTCTCTACACTTTAAATCTTAGAGGAAAGAGATTGAGGAAGCCATCAGGAGATGGAAAGACCTCTTGTGCTCACAAATTAATAGAATTAATATCATGAAAATGATCATCCTACAAAAAGCAATCTATAGATTCAATGCAATCCCAATCAAAATCCTCATGACATTCTTCACAAAACTAGAAAAAAATTCTAAAATTCATAAGGAATCACAAATGATGCTGGATAGCCAAAACAATTTTGAGCAAATAGAGCAATGTTGGAGGTGTGGGGTGAGAATCACCAAACCATATTACAGAGCTATAGTTATAAAAATAGGATGATACTTCCACAAAAGCAGACATGTAGATCATTGGACATAATAGAAGACCCAAACATGAATGCATACAATTTCAGCCACCTGATATTTGACAAAGGTGCCAAGAATACTCACTGAAGGAAAGACAACATCTTCAACCAATGGTGCTGGCAGAACTGGATCTTCTTTTGTAGAAGAATGAAATTAGACCCTTATCTTTCACCCTGCATTAAAGTCAACTCCAAATGGATCAAAGACCTCAATATGAAACCTGAAATTCTGAAACTGATAGAAGAAAATATAGGCAGTACTCTACAAGATATAGGTGTAGGAAAGGACTTTCTAAATTGGCTCAGGCATTAAGGACATCAATCAACTCGTGTGACCTCATTAAAATAAAAAGCTCCTTTATAGCAAAAGAAACAACCAAGGAAGGGAAGAGAAAACCCACTGAGTGGGAGATAATCTTCACCAGCGACACATCCAATGGAGGATCAGTATTTAGAATATACAAAGAACTCAAAAAACAAAGAATCAAGTAAACAAATGAATCAATTAAAAGATGTGCAGATGGTATTTGAAATTAAAAATAAATTACTCTGGAGAAAACCACAAAGTAATACTTTGGCCCTTTGCTAATTAAGAGTCCACACGTTTATCTCCACAGACAGCAGGAGAAAACCATTAGAGCAGTCTCAGTAATGGTCTCTTTGCCCTTGGGTCAGCACGCAGCAGAGAATGTGGTAACCTAAGATTGTCCACCTACTGTTGGTGGGATTTTATGTATGAATTAGACTAGTGATAACTATGGATCTTTGCTATCCATAAGACCTTTCACAATTATGTGAAGGTTTAGATACAGATAACAGAAGTGGGGACCATTTGCTTGATGACTTATACAGTACTTGAGCTATCCCAAGCTCTGTGCAATCTTTCACTATGGTCAAGAAATATAACAGATTTTCTTTCTCATTTTCTAGATAAAAAAGAATGACAGTTGACATAAAAACACACATGATATCTTAAACCATGCTCTTTTTAAAGTTAAACTAAACGGTGTAACAATATCCAAGAGACAATAAGATGGAGGGTAGTTAGGCTGATGATTGGTTGGTACAGCAAAGAACCTTCAAATAGAACAAAAGGCACAGGATGGCCATAATTATGTTAGTAAAGTAAATATTCTCTAACATCAGAGAGCATACTCTATATTCAGACATTGCCAAAGATGATACACAAATGGCCAATAGGTATCAGAAAAGGCACTCAACACTACCAATTTTTAAGGAAATGTCACTCTTCTGTTTTCTTCTTTTTTTTCTGAGACAGAGGATCCCTGTAGCTCCATTTGGCCTGGAACTCACGAAATAGACTAGGCTAGCCTCAATGTCACAGATCCATCCACCTGCCTCTGCCTCCTGAGTGCTGGGATTAATGGTGTACACCACCATGCCTGGCTTCTTCTTTTCTTTTCTTTATATATTCTTGATGAGACCATCGAATGGTATAGCCATTATAGAAAATAGTATGGAAGTTCCGATAAAAATTAAAAATACATGTGTTTCAGCAACCCCACTTCCAAGTATATATCCAAAGATTTAAAATATGTATTCCAAAGAATATCAATATCAGCACTTCCATATTCATTGCAATATCATTCACAATAGCTAAGATATGGATAGCACTCTAATGTCCATCAGGTATGAATGGATAAAGAAATGCAGCATACACATACAATGGGATAATGTTCAGACCCACACTGAAGGACACTTGGGGACACAGATCAGACTCCATAGGCCATGTAATATATATATATGAGAATACATTAAAGAGGCCAGGGTGCAGTAGGGGGAGGTGCAGATGGGGGGCGTGAAATACCATCAAACCATATTGTATGAAAATCTCAAAAATTTAATAGAAATAAAATAAAAAAACTTTAAAAATTAAGTAGATAAAATGATTTCATGTCAACTATAAATATATATTGTATGACTCAAAAATTCAATAAAATTATAATTATAAAAATGTAAGAAGGAAATACTGTCATTTCAATAACATGGATGAATCTAGAGGACATTATGCTAAGTGATGTAATCCAGCTGTAGAAGGAGCAACCCCATGTTTCCTGGAAGGGCTGGATGAAGAAAGTTTATTCAAGACACATACACTGTAAAAATTTCAGCATAAGGAAAATGAATGGTCTCAATATAGGAGATTCTGGAGTTTCTCTGTCTCTGATGGTAGAAAACCTGCTGCCTCCACACTTTCCACACCTTTTCCTCAGATGTTACACAATTGTGCTGAGGACACTTGTGGCCTCTAATGGCCAGATAATGGACCATAATAAAAGTTATGGGTCCCTAGCTGGGGTGTAGCTCATAATGGTTGACAAGATCCATTATTAGACCATTAGGAGGAACTCCAGAAAAGGAAGACAATTGTCAACCAAAAAGAAAAAAAATACCATTGTGTGTATTCTTCTGATTTGAGAAAAATTCAAATTCCTCAAAAAGCAAGTGGCAATTTTCCTATGTATATGAGCTGCTTTCTACTCATTTTGCACACGCCTATAGAAAGTTTTCAGTGCATAAATGTGATTTTTGTGAATGTAAGCTGAAGGAATGTGACAAGAGCTCCACACTGGATTTCAAAATAATTATTTACAGCTTTTGTTGTTTCAAAAGAAACAAGAGAAAAAGTAAAGAATACCTTTGATTCAATTTAAAAGTCTAAATGGTTCTCTCTCTCTCTCTCTCTCTCTTTCTCTCTCTCTCTCTCCAATTTACTGGACTTCCATGTCCACAATACAACTAACTGCTAAGAGTTTGTACGTCATCCTATGATATGGATATATGTCTCCTGCTTTAGGAAGAACTAAGATCCTTTCAGTTACAAATGTGATGAGTTATTAACTTACTGTCACACTGGCATTTTTTTTAAAGAAATCAATGAATACATCTTTAGCCATTTCATTTAGCCTACAGGGACTCCTGGTATTTTAGCTGTGGCTTCTAGAGAATATAAGTCATGTGATATCAATATCCTTTTAAAAATATGTAGTGAATATCTCTATTTTTTTGTCTGGCTGACTTCTGAGTAAGAGTCAGCATAAAGTAATCCATTATCTACTGTGTGTATTTGGAATGAAAGGGGAGATCTGCATACTAGCCATACTTTGAGGTTCTTAGGATCTATTAAAATCTTAAAATTGCCCCTCTTGAGTGACTTGAAAAATTGGTTGTATAAAACCCTTCAGGATTAATTGGAAAAAGGCAGAATTTAAGACAGTTGCATTTTTGAATCTTCAATTAGGTCATCAAAGAAGTAAATTCAAGCTAGACAGAATTCCAACATGGAAGTGGGGAGGTAGGCTGCAGGCTCCAGCCCTAGCTGAGGAACTATTAGCAACTGGTGACTGCTAGAAGATGTAGAGTCAATTTTCTTCAAGGATGGATAGGTTGACCAGGCTCCAATGAATGGTCTCAAACCAAAGGGCATTTGGGGACACAGACTTGATAGACTTTAATATGTATAAAAGAGTACGTGAAGTTAGGTGGGGGAATGAAGAATTGAAAAAAATTAAATAAAAAATAGTGGACATGAAGTGAGGGGGATGTGGAAGTTGAGGTGATGGATGTGAGAGGAGATGGGAGTGATTTAGAAAATAATTAAAATACAAAGCATGAAATTCTCAAAGAATCAATAAAAAAGAGAGTGCACTAAATTGGGTGAAGGGCAGTTGGAGGAACTGTGGATAGGGAAGGGGGTTTAAATACCATCAAACTATATTGTATAAAAAAAATCACAAAAACTTGAATAAAAAATAAAAATTTAAAAAGGGAAGAAAAATGGAAAGATTGAAATCTACTTATCTCCAGGTAGTGACCTCTAGTTCCACACTGACTCCACATCCACTGCGTGACAGTTGCATAGAGTCCTGCACACCTCTATAAGGCAGTACTCCCTACCTTCTCTGTGACTCCATCCTTGCCAGCCTGCATACCTCCCCAAGGTCACAACCCTCACCCCTGCTATGTCCCCACCCCTACCACCTGAGGATGGAGTGGAATTCTGTGTACTTCTTCCAGGGAGTGCCCCCATTCCTACTGCAACCCTACCTCCAATATCTGAGGACCACAGGGAGCTCTATTCACTTCCTCCAGGTAGCACTGGCCACTCTTACTGCCACTTAAGGACCACCTGTAGAACTCTGTGAACCTAAGTCCCTGCCACCTAAGGACCACCTGTAGAACTCTGTGAACCTTCCACAGACTTCTGAGGACCCACAGCAAGAACCTACTCTCTGGGAGGTTTGCTCCTGTGCTCAGAAGCTGCACCTAGCCCTAGCTGAACTAGAACCACTAATGGAATCTTGTTTGCATATCAACTATGAGTGATTCCAAGACTCAATCCCAAGCACCATTCACTTGTTCCAAAGCCTGACAAGTTAGGGATAATAGCAAATAAAGATCTAAGTATGTATTCAACAAAGGTAGGACAGATATTCACACCAAGATCCACTATAAATATCCTAACTCCAGATGCTTGGATTCCATCATAAAATGTAAGCAACACAAATAACCATGATAATGTATCTCCTCCAAAAATTGTACTCCTGAAACTGGAGAGATGACTTAACCATTAAGACCACTTGCTTCTTCTCTAGAGGACCCAAGTTCCATTTCTAGTACCCATATCAGGTGGCTCCAAGAGATCCAATGTCCTTTTCTGGCCTTCATGGGCACCTGTATTCATGTACACATACCCTCATTTTCACCCTACACATACACAAACTTTAAAATAAAATTTAAAAATTTTAGTACTCTCATAGTAATGTTCTCTGAGAAAAGCACTTCCATGACATACAAGGTTTCAAAATAGCTATTCTAAGTATGTCCACAGAAGTCAAAAAGATTATGAAATGAAGACCATGAAGACAGAAATAGTTAAATAAAACAAGGAAAGATGTGATATGAAAATAGCATTTAGGGGATGGAGAGATGGCTCAGTAGTTAGGAGCACTGGGTGCTCTTGCAGAGGTCCCGGGTTCTACTCCCAGCACCTACATGGTGGCTAACAACCATCCCCAACCATCCAGTTCCAGGGGATCTGATACTCTCTACTGACCTCCACGGGCATTCCATGACATGCGTGCATTTAACATACATTCTGTCAATACACTCATACACATAAAATAGAAATAATAAATCAAATATTTTAAAAAATAAAAAACAGCATCTAATAAAGACAGAATTTCCAAAGAAAATCGAAACCAAAATAAAACTTGAAATGAAATATTTAGTAAGTCAAGCTGGGTGTGGTGGTGCACGCTTTTAATTCCAGCACTTGGGAGGCAGAGGCAGGTGGATCTCTGAGATTGAGGTCAGCCTCGTGTACACAGTGAGTTCCAGGACAGCTGGAGCTACAGGGAGACTCTGTCTCAAAAAGATAAATAACATTTTGGGAAGTCAAATAAAAAGCTCAATGTAAGGCTTTAACAATCAGATGGATCAAGTGGAAAACAGAATATCAGAATTTGAAGACAAGGTAGAGGAGTTGGATTACTCAGTCGAAGAAAATGGTAAATATAAAATAGCCCATGAAGGGATCAAGCAGGAACTCTAGGTCTCAATAAAAATGACCAAATCTACAAACTATAGGTATAGAGGTAGAGGAAACCCAGGTAAAAGACCTAGAAAATATTTTCAACAAAATCATAAAAGAAAATTTGCCAAATCTAAGAAAAGAGATGTCCATCAAGGAGTAAGAGGCATACAGAAAACCAAATAGACAGGACCAGATGCAAAACTCCCCATGTCATGTAATAGTCAAAGCACTAAGTGCACAAGACAAAGAAAAGATATTGAAAGTTTCAAGAGAGAAAGGCCAAGTCACATACAAATGTAGGGCCATCAGAATAACAGTTGCATTTTCAGTGGAGACTTTGAAAGACAGAAGGGCTTGGATAGATGCTTTCAGGTCCTGAAAGACCCCAGATGCTAACTCAAACCCAGCAAAACTAAGTCATAATTGAAGAAGTAAGAAAAACTTACCCCATTAAAGGTAGGTTAAAGGAATTTATGATCACCGACAGCCCTATAGAAGATACTAGTATCTTCTAGTATCTTCACTTCTAGTGGAGAAAGGAATAAACATTACCAAAAGGTGACAGCAAAAAGTAATAACGCTAAATCAGTGATGGAACAAAGGAAAAATAAGCAAATACCATAAAATCAGCAAAATGACAAAAATGACAGAAATCAATACACGTATTTCAATAATAACTTTGAACACCAATTACCACAACTCTCTGAGCAAAAGACACAAACTAGCAGATTGAATTTAGAAACATGACCCATCATTTTTCTGCCTCTGATAAGCATACTTCACTCCCAAAGATAGAAACTGTCTTAGGGTAAAAAGATAACTGTGGTTTATCAAGCAAATGGAAACAAGCAGGAGTTGCTGTCACAATACCCTATAAAACAGACAAATAAAATCTAATTAGAAGAGATAAAGAAGGTTCCTACTGATCAAAGTCATAATCCATCAAGAAGACATTACAATCCTAAATGTATAGGCATCAAACTTGGGTGTACCCAGCTTCATAAAGGAAATACTTCTAGACACGAAGCAACAGATTAACCTCAACACATTAATAGTAGGTGACTTCAGTACTCACTTTCACCAATGGGCCAAATGAACAGAGAAATAGTAGATCTAAATAATATCATAGATCAAATAGACATAACAGATGTCTATAGAACATTCCATCCAAACAGGAGTAGACATTCTTCTCAGTAGCTCATGGAATAGTCACTAAAATAGACCACACATTGGGACACAAAGCACCTATCAACAAATACAGGAAAACTGAAATGATTTCATCTATCTTATATGATCATAATGGAATAAAACTAGATATCAACAGCAATAGAAATCACAGAAAATACATGCAGTCATGGAGATTGAACAACACACTATAGAACGATGAATGGACCACTGAAGAAATAAAAAGAGGAAATGAAAAGTTTCCAAGAACTCGGTGAAGATGAAACATAACACAGCCAGGTCTATGGGATATAATGAAGGCAATCCTAAGAGGAAATTTTTCAGCTCTAAGTCAAAAACTCAGAACTCACATAACGTAATGATATACCTTAAGGCCTTAAAAACAAGAATAAATAACATTCCAGATAGAGAAATAATCAGAACAGAGCAAAAATTATTGAACTAGAGATGAAAAAACACAAGGAATCAATGAAATGAAATTTTATTATTTGAAAGTATTAACAAGCTTGATAAACCTTGAGCCAAATTAACCCCCCAAAAAAAGAAAAAAGAGAGAGAAGACCAAAGTCAATAAAATTTGAGATGAAAAAGAGGTACTAAAACAGATAATAACCAAATCCAAAGGATTTGTAACGACATAATTTGGAAACCTTTATTCTACCAAATTGGAAAATATAAAAGAAATAGGTGAACTTTTTATCCATATGACATACCAAAGTTAAACCAAGAAGAGATAAAAATTTAAATATACACATAACAAGCAATTATTTTAAATCTGCAATAAAACTCCCAATCAAAGAAAAAAAAGCCTAGGGTCACATAGATTTATTTCATATTTCTACCAGATCTTTAGAGAGTTAAAACTGATGCTTGATAAGATATTCCATAAGACAGAACAGGAAGGAATGTTTCTAAATTCTTCCCAAGGCAGCATTACTGTAACACTAAAACTCCATAAGGACAACAGTAGCAGCAACAGCAACAACAGCACAAAGAAAATTATAGACCAGCCTCCCTGATGTGCATAGATGCAAGAATTTTATAAGAATTTGTAAGATACTCGCAAACCAAATTCAAGAACACATCAAAAAGACTATCGACTATCATCAAGTCAGCTTCATTCCAGAGACGCAGGACTGGTTCAATCTATGTAAATCAATAAATGAAAACCATTACAAAAATAGGCACAAGCCAGGGGAGGAGGTACATGAGAATTAGGAAACAGTCTTAAAGGCTCCTGGGACCTTGCTCATATGAACTTATAGCAATCTTAACAGCATGCACAAGACCCATGCAAACTCAATCAGACAAAAACCAGCATAGAACTGGGGAAATGGGCAGCAGGCCACAACTTTGGTGAGGAGCTATTGGCAGTTGATCACTGCTAGGTGAAGAGGAGTTGATATTCTTTAAGGGAGTGATGTTAGATAGGCTGAACAGGCTCCTATGGATGAACTCACATTGAGGGACATTTGAGAGCACAAACTTGACTAGATAGGCCTTAACATATATGACAAAAATACATGAAGTCATGTGGGAGGGATATGGGGGGAGTGCAGACAGGGAAGGGGGCCTAAATATGTGTTCTAGTTTGATTCTCCATTGCTGTGACAAAACACTCTGACCACTACTAACTTGGGGAGGAAAGGGTTTATTCAGCTTACATCTCCCAGGTCACAGTTCATCAGGGAGCCAAAGGCAGGAACTCGGGGCAGGAACCTGGAAGCAGGAGCTGGGGCACAGGCCATGGAGGAATGCTGCTTACTGGCTTGTTCCCTGGTCCCTGCTCAGCCTGCTTTCTTATGCAACACAGGCCCACCTGCCCAGGAGTGGCACCACTCACAGTGGGCTGGGTCCTCCCACATCACTCATCAATCAAGAAGATGCCCCACAGACATGGCCACAGACCAGTCCTAATGGAGGTAATTCCCCAATTGAGGCTCCCTCAACCCAGGTGTGTCAAGTTGACACTAAAGCAATCCAGCATAATATGATTAAGGTGAATTGTATGAAATCCAAAAAAGTTTGTTAAAATATATTTTAAAAATAGACTCAAGTACAGAAACCACATGATTATCTTATTAGATACAGAAAAGGCCTTTGACAAAATCCAACATCTTTTCATGATAAAATTCCTGAGAATGTAGGAAAACAAGCAGTATATTTTAACATAATAAAGCAATAAACAAGAAGTCCATAGTTAACATCATGATAAACTCTCAAAGCATTTTCAATAAAATTAGGAACAAGACACTCACTGTTCCTGTTCAATATAGTGCTTGAAGTTTTACCTAAAGCAATAAGACAAAAGGAAATAAAGGGGATACAAATTGGTGTTAAACAATCCTTGTTTATATATGATATGAATCTACACATGAAAGATCTTAAAGACTCTGCCATAAAGACTCATAAACATGTTCCTCAATGTGGTAGGCTACAAAACAAACATAAACACAGCTGCCTTCCTGTATACCAAGGACAAATATACCAAGAAACAAATTAAGGAAATAATCCCGTTTACAAAAATTTCAAACAAAAAAGTTCTTCAAATCAATGTAACCAAAAAGTGAAAGACCTGTGTAATGAGAACTTTAGGATTCTGAAGAAAGAAATTGATGAACACACAAGACCTCTTATGCTCATGGATTTTTAGAATGAATATTATGGAAATGGGGATCCTGACAAAAGCAATCTATAAATTGAATGCAATGCAATCTTCATCAAAATTCAAGTGTAATTCTCCACAGAAATTGAGAAAACAATCTTGAAATTCATTTGCAAACACAAAAGACCCAGGATGGCCAAAGCAATCAGAAACAGTAAAAAAATATGTTGGTGATAACACTGTTTCTGATTTCAAGTCATACCACAGAACCATAGTAATAAAAATAGCATGGTACTGCCATAAAACAGACTTACTGATCAGTGGAACAGAATTAAAGACCCACATAGACCCACACCTCTATAGTCACCTGATTTTTGACAAAGAAGCCCAAAATACACAATTTGGAGAAAAGAGAGCATCTTCAATAAGTGGTGTTAGACAACTAGCTAGCTGCATGTGCAAGAATAAAACTAGATCCTTAACTCTCACTACACACAAAACTCAACTGCAAATGGATCAAGGACCTCGACACAAGATCTGAAACCCTGAATTTACCAGAGGGGAAAAGTAGGTCCTGTGCCTTGCTTAGAGACACAGGAAAGGGCTTTCTGAACAGGACTCCAGTATTACAGGCATTAAGACCAACAATAAACAAACAGGACCTTATTAAACTAAATGTCCCTGGATACTATCAGTTGAAGAGACAGCCTACAGAATGGAAAAAAAGACTTTACTAGTGATCTATCTGACTGAAGGTTAGTATGTATAATATGCAAAGAGTTAACAAACCCAAACACCAAGGAAAAAATTCAATTTAAAATGGGACATGGAATTAAACAGAGTTCTCAAAAGAAGAAATGCAAATTAATGAGGAATATTCTTAAAAATGTTCAAAATCTTTAGTTACCAGGGAAATGCAAGTTAAAACTACTTTGAGAGTTCATCTTACCCCAGTCATAATAGCTAATATAACAAACAACAGAAAAACCACCATTCCCAACAAAAATGTCAATAATGTTGGCACAGGGGAAAGATAACACTTACTCACTATACAAGGGAGTAAAAACTGGTGCAGCCAATATGGAAATCAGTGTAAAGGTTCCTCAAAATCTAGAAATAGACCTACAGGGTGATCCAACTATACTACTCCTGAACATATTTCAAAATGACTCTGTATCCTAATACAGTGATACCTGCTCATCTATGTTCATTATACTCAATTCACAAAAGCTAAGAAAAAGAAAACAGCCTAGATGTCCATCAACTGATGAATGGTGAAAACATAAACATACACAATGGAATATTATTCAGCTGTAAAGAAAAAGGAAATTATGGAATTTTCAGGTAAATGGATGGAGCTAGAAATAATCACTCTCTATGAGGTAACCCAGACCTAGAAAGACAAGCACCACATACGGAATCTTTAGATATGTGTCTTAGAGTACCTACTGAAGTCAGGAAGCTAGTAAAGGGGCAATAGGAGGAGGTTGAAGGGAGGGAAAAATTGAAATAAGGTAGTAGGAGGAATGGGGAATAATGAGGCAAAAAATATTAAGTGGAGTGGGGGATGGGAGAGCAGGATAGAGGAGGGAGTACGAGGAAGAATAACTAACACTGAAGACCTTTTTAAAAAGTCATGTGCAAACCTACCACTGTATAAGTTTCTTAAAATATATATCATATAAAAAGAATTTAAAAGAAGTTACCCTGCGATGGGGGATGGAAATATCTCTTTCATCACCACAGGCTATCAAATAAAAAGCCCAGTGCCAGGTTACTTCTTTTGTTGTTGATCAGTGGGGACCAATAGACCCCTTAATCATTACAAATTATTGCCATTACTTTTGGATCTCCATTAGAACTTCATAGTTCGATCCTGTTGGTGAATGCACCACATATTTGAATCATAGAACATGGAGAAATCAAGTTGGCATTACCTGGAAAGCTTTATCTTTCTAGCTCTTATAATGCCGGAAGTTGCTGTGTATGCTGCCAGAGGAGTAAAATAATCATCAGTCTTACCTAGCTGTGGATACTTGGAGCTATAATAGTGAGTTACCTGGCAAGATAGGCTCACTTGTACAATATGGGCACAAGTGTTATGGGAGTAGCTAATCACTTTCTGACTGGATTTAAGGTCTGCTCCTCAAGTTCAAACTCATGCCTGTCACTGTTAACTGGGTCAAGAACCTGTGACTGGGTAGCTCATAGGCCCTAGGGGAGAACCTAGTACTATTATTCAGTTAAATGGACATAGCATTAAACCACTTACTAAGTGTACTTATCTTTATATTCATAAATTAGCGCATCTCTTAACCCTCATCAGAGAATCTATTTTTTTTGCAGCAGCAGCAGCAGATAGTGATTAACACAGAGACTTAACAATTGGTCAACATGCAGATAATAAGAGACTGTGGAGTGCTCCACCCTAAGTAGGAAATCTATGCCATGTTCCCTCTTCCCAAGGCTCAGAGATCATCTTTGCAGTGGGGCTGAAAAAAATTGTAAGAGCCAGGGTTAGTGGATGACTATGTCAAAACAGTACTTTCCAGGACCCAGAAAGCATTTGCACACATTAGCTCATAGTGGCTTTAACTATATGCACAACACCTGTGCAAACTCCAGCCACACAGAATTCCAGCATGTATGGAGGAAGGGTTCATGGAGTCCCATCCCTAACTGAGGAGCTATTGGCAATTAATGGCTTCTGGAAGAGGGAGAATCAGTTTTCTTCAGGGTGGTGGCACCTGAGAGGCTGCTCTAGCACAAGTGTCAGTACTAAATGGATACAGTGAAGTTTTAGAAAAGAACACATGAAATTGGAAGGAAATAATGGTGAGTGGAGCTAGTGAGAACTGGAGGAGGGAATAGAAGATAGATTTGTTCAAAACACATTCTATGCATGTATGAAATTCTTGAAATAATGATAACTTTAAAAACCCATTTTTTAATTTTATAGAGTGATTCTATAGCATTTTAAATTATAAATATAATCAGCATTTATGTTGTTCATTGTATTTCTCTTGGGCAGCAATATAATATTCCATAACATCATAATACATTGGAATAATTTTAACTTTTTGGAGCAAATTTTCCTGTGACATTATATTTTCTATGTGAGTCTATTCATTAAGAAATTGATTTGGTAGATTCTTCTCCTATTGAATTCTGAGAACCTTTAACTATAGTAATAATAATTATCAATATAATCAGAAAAGCTATTACTTCAAATTCTCCACTGAACTCAGCCATTGCTTGATACACTCTCCAGAGGGTTTGGGCACACGGCACTTGTGCTCAGGGAGAATTAATTGCTTCTCTGTTAGTGCCTATATACACGTATAGTTTCATATCCTTAGGGAAAAGGGTGCTTTTTCTCTGTCTACTATAAAATAAGACCAGAGGGGTGAGACAATGCGAGAGATAAATAATGTTTAGCTAGTTTTGAAAACCAGAGGGAACCATATTACTCCTACAACCTACTGACAAATTATACATAGCAGATCAAGAAACATGTCTAGGTAAGGTTTATCTGAGAACAATTGGGCCTTGCCCAAGATTTATCTACATGGAACACAGTAATTAAAAGTACCAGACTGATGGAACTAACCTTCTTGGATGTTTAACAGATATACTTTGAGACCTATACTAATCTGGTCAGAGGGACTTGAAGGGCAGTTTTTTTGCTCCTTGCCCTCCAAGGCCAACTAAGTTCCAGTGGACTATGGAGCATCTCTCAAAATGTCTTGCAAGTGTGGTGAGCCACCTGTCCTCCTGTTCAGGGAGGCCATGGAGACCCCACCAGATGGACTTGAACC
>NW_008352267.1:14344896-14345665 GCF_000622305.1 Nannospalax galili
CTACAAAGAGGAGGGTCAACACAGAGGAATCATTTCCTCCATGCTTCCAAGTGAAGCCAACCATGGTCGAGTAGGACCTTTGAGTTATCTTCACATAGGTGGAACTGGTAAAAGAAAGAAACCAGGGGCTCCTCCCAAGCCCATGTGACCCCTGAGGAACAGATCCTCCAATGACCTCAAGAGTAGAAATAAATTGGCTTATCTGGGCCAACTGCATGGCCTTAAACACCCAAAAGGAAAGCATAACCAAAGATCAAAGGGGCCAATATACTTTCTTAAGAGTCCATGTTCATAGCTAAAGGCTACATAACAAGCAACAATGCCAGATAGGAGATACCTTCTTCTGAGTTGTTGTCCAGGGTGACCAAAGGGACTCCCAAATAGTAACCCAGCATAGGACTGGGAAAATGAACAGCAGACCCTAATCTTATCTAAAGGAGTATTGACAACTGATTGCTGCTAGAAGAGGAACAGCTGACCCTCCTAAAACAAAGACCTCTAGATAGGCTGACTAGATTCAACAGAAGGGCAAGTAGTGGGGATTGGCTGGGGTGCCAACAACACAGCAGACAGTAGCAGGGATATCAGAGTATAAGGGCTCTAGTTGGGGGAGGAAACCTATGGGAGGGTGCCAACTTGGAAGTGGGTATATAGTCAAATAAGATGGTTTGGGATGTTCTATGTGATATACACACACACAAAAATCATCAAATTTTTATAAAAATGTATTATATTTGAGGAGGAAGCATGGAAATTTACATCATGCTAA
>NW_008352267.1:14345839-14356603 GCF_000622305.1 Nannospalax galili
AAAACAATGAGTCTTTCTGCAAGGAACAATATATTCTAAAATGAGCTGGAGATCTTTTTTAAAGGTTAAAAATCTCATTCAATTTTATGTCTTACAGGGCTTATACTGAGTTCAATATTGTATAACTGTATTAACTCAACAGTAAACTTAGAAACTTGCACCCACTTGTGAAACAGATGTACTCTTGCTCTGGAGTATGTTACTGAATATGTTAAATCTGTAGTGAAATGCTTCTTCTAATCAGGTAGTTATTAAAAATTTTACAAAAGATTAAAAAATAGTAATTAGTAGATGTGAAAAACATTACCATTGAAATCTACTTGATGTGACTCTGACTAGTAATACTCAGGTACATAGAGATTAGAGATGCATATGCAAACATCTAAGTGTTGGTAGCATTAAAAATGATATTGTTTTCTGTATGAAACAATATATTTTAAAATGAAATGCAGATGTTTCTTAAAGGTTAAAACCTCATTCAATTTTATGTCTTATGGGCTTTATACAGAGTTCAATATTGTATAACTGTATTAATTCAACTGTGAACCTAAAAATTTACAGTCAATTTTGAAAGAGATATATCTTAGCTCTGGAAATTGTTATTGAATATGTCAATGCTGTTGTAATGAAATGCTTCTTCTAAGTATGTGTTTATTAAATAAAAAATAAGACCAGAGTGCACAAATTACCTACTTCTTAGAGAATAAACAAGTCAAGGATATAGTATCTTCTATCTTTCTTAGGTTCATAAAGTCGTAGGTAAGTTGCTATTGTAGAAATGTCTGAAACTTGAAATTCTCCATAAGAATGTTTTGTGAATTGGAATCTATAGCAATGCTATTTAATTAAAGATGCAGTTTTTCATTAACTTGGGAGACTTTAACTGTCACTGTATGGTTCTGAAATGACAAAGCAGAGCATCATCATCATTAATGCAGTTCCTTGGGGTTATATGTCCTTGTTTGCAGAGGGTTCAGGTAAATTGTTCCTGTTAGGGAAGCTGCTGTCATTGGTCTTGGGGAATATGGAGCATAGACAGCTGGCTAAAGAACAGCACTTAGAAGAACAAAAGAAAAGTTTCCATTTCACAACAAATTTCAAGGAATAAAACATTTTGCTAGTAATAAATTATTTGATGTTTTCATGAATAAAAGATTGGTTTGCACTACATTTAAAAAACTGAGCATGATGACCATCTTAGATGCCTGTATCTTTTTCCCTCCACAATGATCAGTGACTTCTGATTAGGGTGACAAAATGAGCTGTAAACCATGTGCCATTCTGCAGAATTTCTGTATATTAGAGGCAAGGAGATCAGCAAAATTAGATTAAGGTTAAGGCAGGAATGTAAATTTTTTAATAAGGTTTCTATATTTTAATTCAAATCCAAACACCCCGAGGGCCTATTGATGATAATCCCATTTAATCTTGCAAAAAGCTTTCCTGGTATCTAGGGATTCAGATCAGTGCTGCCCTTTATTACCTAGGAAATGAAGAATTTTCTTAAACCTTCACCTCAAGGTAGTATAAATGTAATGATAGAATTTTAATGATTTTCTTTTTTAAAATAAAAATAACTTTATTTTAATAAACTCACAACTAAAAGCATCACATAGCCTTACAGGCAGAAGGACACATATAACGATACTAAATTCATACATCATATGTTCATTCAGTCTGCAATTTTGTGTTTCAAAGGCTTGGAGTCTAGGATACACGTGCTTTATTTACTATGTGCATCCTTTGAAGTGAGAAAAGCTCAAAGTCTTTTGAAAGAATTTGCTTAAAAAATCTTTCCATGTGTATATGAGAATCCATTAAATTGGATGAGGGCAATCGGAGGAGGTGTGAAGAAGGGAGAGGATCGAAATACTATCAAACTACACTGTATGAAAAATTGCAGAACTTAAAAAAAAACTTTGTTATTGGCTGTGTGTAGTGGTATACACGTTTAGTCCCAGCATTCTGGAGGCAACGGCAGACAGATCTCTGAAAGTTCGAGGCCAGTGTGGTCTACATAATGAGTAGCTGGGATTATACAGTGAGACCCAGTCTCAAAGAGCCTCCCTCCCACCACACCAAGCTTTGTCATTAAACTGAAAACAGCTCCCGCATCTTTAAAGAGCCTCCCACCACCTGTCCTTAAGCAGACTTTCTCATTACTTACCTCACCTTGGACTTCAGCGCCTCTTTGCTTTTTTAAACGTCGTGTCTGTATTCCACAGTCCCTCCTGGACTGCTATCAGAGAATACTTTCTCTTTTGTGGGCATGCCGACTGCATGCTCCTTGAACAGAATTCTAAACAATTCTGTATCCATCCTCCTTAGTACTTACTTACTTACTTACTTACTTACTTACTTACTTACACACACACACACACACACACACACACTGTAAAATTTCAAATGCTTAACTCTTTCTTTAAAGGTTGTTATGATGAAGTATAGAGGATGCAAGTTTTAGAGCCAGATAAATGCACACATGTTGTAATTTCCTCCCTTCTCATCTAATCAAAGCATCCACATATAAAATTATTTTTCTCTTTTATCATAGTTTATTCCAGCATCTCCATCAGCACAAAGTTTGCAATACTACTTCACGTATTTACAAAACCCTTAACAAGATAATGCCTCTCTTCCTTATTAGACAAGAGCCCATGACCCCTAATATTTGCTTGTCTTATTCAGTGACACATACCTAGCACCAGTGTTCTGGCATTGCATTTTCAGCAAATGTTTGCTGAATAAATGAATGACTTAATGAATGAATGAATAATATTTGGCTCATAGCATAAACTCAGTGAATTTTAGCTCTATAATAAAACTGACATTTCTTTGAATGTTATTTTTTAAATAAATGATGAAATTATTTTGAATAAGCACACAGCCTGTCTAAAGGCATTGTATATAATATATTACATATATTATATATATATTTCATTTAAGTTTGAAAGACTTGATATGTATCAATAGAGTCTGGAGGACTTCTTATCAGGTTTAATGTGTTTGATAGTCCACTTCTGTGTTACTGGTTGAACATAGCATACGCTTCTACTTTTCCCCCTACAATTATTGCACCTAATAATAAAGTCTAGAACTGGCTTATTTTAAAGATATTTTCACTTAGCACATATAACAAAGGCTAGCATGGATTAAACTATGGGACATATGACCAATGCAGCTCAATATCTTCCATTAAAAAATTAATTTAAAAGCTTTAACAAATTTGGAACTTCCTCCAAAATAAAAATGAGCAATGTGGAAATTCTTTGATTTTGTAATTATGATGGGTATCTATTTGTTTGGTAATCTGTGACATATAACACAACTGTGAATTAAATTTTAATAAAGGAACACCCTATAATTAATAGCACTCCTAGTCAGTGCATGTATCCTATTAACACAAATCCAATAAAACTGAAACAAAGTCATCCAAAGGAATGCTTTGAGAGTGCTGTTCTACTTTCCACACAATTTTGCTGTCTTTTCATTATCTAGAGGATTTCCTTAGCCTGGAAACCATGTTTCTACACATTCTGACCCCCAACAGATATTCAGAGACTAATTTCTGACATGTACAAATCCAGTGTAATGGCAGAGTGACCTATATGGTGCTCCCTGACATTAGACAGAGAGGATCAATAAGCCCGTAATTCTTAATTGTGTCAATACAGAGGTTTAAATCAGCCTTTTAAGCCTCATTTTCCCCATCTGGATTAGTGGGACCCATCTCACTAGATGATATTGAGAATTGTGGCTATGTTAGGACTTCAAGTGATTTAATTTTCTGTATCTTTTAAAATATATTGTATTATATCTTTGATAGTCCTACCCATACAGTTATGTAGTGAACAAGTTGAAAGTTAGAAGGAAAAAGCAACAGCAACAAAATAAATGATCAGACTAGTGGAGCCTCAACTATGTACCTTCATACGGGGGTAACTGTGGTAGGATAGGATGCAGCAGCTTCAAAGGATATCTAGCTCTGAGTTCCATCCTCAATTTCTACTTAGGGAAAACCGTTCAATTCTTTAGTTGTCATTATTATTTTATTAAGCCTTATCATACAAAATATAATGCTAGAATTCCAAGGAAAAATCATTTGTTATATACAATTTCTACAGTCATTTTTACAGTACATCTTCTAACTCTAATGGGGTCCCAAAACTTAAAGAATAAATCCTCAAGGTCATGCACCTAAGTCTGGTATTAGAACTGCATTTCTAGGACCCTATAACCTTTAAAGTTTTTATATTTATTTAATTGGACAGTCGGAGATTCTGAGAGCAGAGAATACTCATTATATTTTCTGTTTTTTTCTTCTACCCCTAGCTCATAGCCTTGAACACAAGTCTGAAACCTATATATAAGAAGGCAATAGGTAGCTCTACAATCTTAGAATTGAGAGTAATGGGCTGTTCCAACTCTACTATCCTCAGACTGAAAGGACACTAGACATTGGATGAAGCTTTATAGTAAGGAAACAGCTCATGTTGCAATAGAGCTTTAATAAGTCAAAAGCTTGGAGACTGGAGGAAGGGCTGCATCTTAGCATTCTTACCAAGTCTGAAAAGAACAGCTGTAGAGTGTTTCCACTGGTACTGGCAGCCATGAGGGCACAGATGACTTCCTAGCTCTTTCTGACTCCTATGACATGGCTAAAGGGAACAGAAATAACCAGTTAAGTAGTCATATGAAATTACAGATAATCAAAGACAATACTCACTAAAGACCTGTCTTGTTACACACATAGGTTGAAAATGCTTTCCTGCTGGTTCTACTTCTGTCTCAGAAATTGACTGGTCCACTGCGGATTTTATGGGCCAGTTTAGAAACTGGGCACATTTCAGTTTAGACCCTTAGATGAACCTGAATGTCCATCAAGTTAGCCTGGCAACTTCATTTAAGACCATCTCTGGCTCTGGCTTGTGCCCTGTGGAGTTCACTAGGCTCTACTTTTAGCTGGGATTGGCTCCTCACCTTTCTTTGGATATTTTCAAAATAAGTATTCATTCTAAGTTTTAATTTAATTCCTAGATTGTAAATTTTATTTTTGACTTTTTATTTTGCTTATGATCGTTGTATTCCATCAATACATTATGCTCATTATTTTCTTCCATTTTACAACTATTATATCCATCTCAAAAGGTGGGTGATTCTTACACCTTGCCCTGCTTCCAAGAGAGTCAAGATTGTGTCTTTCCTCCCCTGGGGTGAACTTTTTAGAGGAATGACCCAGTCTGTGCTATGGACTAGAGCCACCAGTGGTACTGAGTCCAGAAAAATTACTGAAAACTTGGACATAGATCAAAAGAAGGACCAAAGGCATTATGGTATTAGGAAGGAAATCAGACTTGAGTTCAGTTTTCATTCTCTTGCTTAGTAGGCAGTTCTGAGTTATCAAGTCATGTGATCATTCAGAGACTTAGTTTTCTTACCTTTAAGAGTTGTTTTGAAGGATGAATAAACATAGATCAAACGCCTCCAATTTCATTAGTTGAGCGCCTTTTTTTCCATTGACTCTAGTACTTCTTAAAATACTCCCCACCCCCTTTAATTAGACCCATGGGTTATGTACTATTAAAAATGTGTACTTAAAGAGGTTGTAAAAATCTAATTCTAGACAGAATAGTCCATTGTTTTCAACACAGTGCACACCTCTTAGTTACAAGAGTATAGTGACAACAGATTTTTAAGCAATTTAATTAAAAAAAATGAGCAAACGTTTAGATATATCCAAGACCTAAACAGTTCAATATGAAAAATCATCTTAACAGATTAAAAGAAAGATTCCTGAGGGAGGTTAAATATAACATGGATTTGGGTATAAGGTAGAACTTGTTTTGCTGGTTTTGTGATTTGGGGCATGCCTTGTAAACTGTCTGCTTTCTCACCTATAGGATGAAGAACAGTGATGGCAAAGGCCTTGCCTTGTAGTGTGGATTTCATACGATAACAGATCATTTCAAAGAGATGAGAACAGAACACTGTTTCATGGATTTATCCAGGGTGATGTTATCTGGCAGAAGCATGGTGGATGTGGATGTGGAACAAGCATGTAATTTTAAGTTTTGTAGCATCCATATTCAAAATAAGAATCAAGAGAAACATGAGATTAATTGCAATGACAGGTTTAATATAACTTGATACCTCTAAAATGTTATGATTTTAATATTCAAACCATATAAAGCTACTGTTGAGATATTATTTTTTTCTATATGAAGTCTTAGAAATTTGACATGTATTCTATCATGTTGGAATAGCCAGATTAGATTGGTTAATAGACACGTGTCTGGTGCCTTTCATATTGGACTTCTCAACTTCTCAGGAATTAGAGATACCTAAAAATTTTCTTACTTTTTTTTCCAAATAATCTTCTTAAAATATCTGCTGTCACTTTACTGGTGGGCTATAATGATGGTTAAAATATATGCATAAGCTGAATATTACATTTTGTAGGCAGCATTATGATAGTTTTCCTCCAAAGTACACAGTCCAGACTTGCCTTGCCAATACAGGAGGCCATACAGATGCCTTAGAATAGTTTATCTGCCGAGGCTACTATTCCAGTATCTTTACAAAAGCAGGAGCTTCAGTGAGACTCTCCTACCAGTCCTTGGGCCTCACAATCTCTGAAGAATAGATGAAAACAGCCAGTCTTATGATGTATACAGTGTTTCTTTGGAAGCACAGAACTTTTAGTAGCAATTATTTAATTCTTGTGTTTAAACTATTTTTAATCTTTTAAAAATTTATTTTTATTTTATGTCTATGAGTGTATTGCCCACGGAGGTCAGGAGATGGCATTGGATCCCTTGGAACTGGAGTTACAGATGGTTGCTAGCTGCCATGTGGGTGCTAGGCTTCAAATTTGGGTCCTCTGTAAGAGCAACCAGTGCTCTTAACCTCTGAGCCATTTCTTTAGCCCTGTCTAAATTATTTGTACGGCTATGGGAAATGACTGGTTAGGTCAGGAAAGCAAAAGAGATATGCTTCATTTCCATCAGATTCTACACAAGGTCACTATTCTTTAAGCTACTTGCATAAGAGCTATCTTAAAAACCACTTACTGTGGAATCACATCCTCTGTAGTTCTTTACACATAGATGAATAAATGAGGTGGAATAGATTTTAATGGGGAGTCTCTCATTACTTTGAAAAATAATGCAAGACCCCATTACTTCAATATTTAAGATAAGATGTAATTCAAGGATATTTTAATATTGTCAAATAAAAAATCTGAAAAAATGGATATTCTATTACATAGCCTATGGTTTATTCTTTGGTTTTCTGGGTTTTATAGTAAGAAAGGTTTTTACTGTAATTCTTAGTCACCATGCTATTTTGTATAGGTTCTAGAAAAATGGTTTCTCCTGGCTTTGCTTTCGCTTTGATCTACTAATTTTGTCTTTGCCATCCTCTCACAGTGGGAACATGATCCTCCCCATCACTTCATCATGTGAGAATTATTTTATAGCTGCAATTTTAGGCTATCATACCAGTCAGAAGCAGACGCAGCATCAGAGCTAGATCATCCCTTATTCAGACTTACTATATTTTTTGATACTTAGACAAATCTGACATTCCTTGTCCATCCTTGATTCAGAGGCCTGTGTTCATCCCTATGGCTATAAACATTTCCAATCCCTGGAAAAGTCACTTTACTCTGTGTGGTATCATAGATATAGAGAGCTTGATTTTCACCCTTATGTAAAGAGAGGACTTCCTTTCCCTGGCTTGATTAGAGATTATTATTACTAGCTTCGTTTTTTTTCTATTTCCTAAACAGTTGTAGGGAACAGCTTTTGAAATCTCTCTCTAGTCACTTACATGTGTACCACTATGGGAACCCCTGTGCAAGGTGTTAGTCCTATTAACCTACCACCCAAGGCAGAAATGATCTACAATACTCCAGGGAAAGCACCTTGTGGCAAAAATAGCCCCAGCCCATCAGTCATGAAACGCAAAGCTGCTGTCTCCTTAACCTAAGCAATGAATCCATCCATCATCCGAAAGCACTTGATTTAAATGCGAATCAAACTGAAGAAATATAGTTTTGTGTACAAGTATTTTCAATATGTGTGATACAAAGTGAGCATTTAGCTTAATAGTGACTCCTTGTTACAGGGGGGTTGGCTGTCTACTACTAGTTTGCTGCAACTATGTATTCCTGATATAGTACTGGTATTATAAAACTTTGTGATCTTTTATTCTTTTTTCTTTATATGAATGAAATGGTGCCAGTTTATTGAGATTTGGAATTGGTCCCTAAGAACCTGCTTAGAAATTTGAAATGTACTCTATTCGTGATTAGTAACCAAGAAAGAATCACTACCCCAAAGAAGATGTGCTGTGCTTCCACACAATTCTGCCTAGTGCTGTTTTGACATGCTTTTACTTCTCTGCAGCCAGTGACATCAGCTGGTCTGGTGAATGCAGTCAAGGCAGCAGTTTGTTTTGTGTAGGCAGATTAGCTTTGCTGTGTTTCTAGGCTACAGGGTACCTCTAAATGGGAGCCAACTCACAGGTGAATGTTTCCAGTGTAGTCACAGGCAGGAGTCATGGAGAAAGCACGTGATCAAAGTACAACCATTCCATTTGCTCAGAAAAGTGGTATCGGTATAAATGTTTGTGCAAATCCTGGGTCAGTAGCATTTTAGGTATGTATTAAGGATTGCAATTGCATTCAGAATCAGAGCTTTATTTACATTACTCAATTTAATCAGATTGTTTCTGGACCTCAGTTCACCAAAACCATGACCTGAGTAATCATTTTATATAATGTATTTTATAGATATGTAAAGAAAAAAATATGTATGTGCTATTATAAAACACGCATTAAGAAATATATGGGTTAGTCATCAACAATCTCAGCTACATTTCTAGTTTGTGCCTCAGGGGAAGTATTGTTTAATATCGTCATTACAGAGTTTTCAAAGGATGGTAGTGAGGCAACTATTTCATTGGGTAGTTTAAAGAGTAAATGAGGTAACAGATATAGTTTATGGTGTTGCTTGGCATACTGAACATTAGTTATTTTAGTTATTGAAGCTTTCTTTAAATAGCTAACAGACTGATTTGAAGACTGAATAACTGTGTAGACCATTGGAAATGTTTTTAGGTCAATGAAAGTCAGCATTATTTTCAGTAGCACTAAGTGGTTGCATTGATATACAAGGTCAACTTTTGGCAATGGCAACAGAGACCTCTTTGTCAGTTTCATTTTAGATTTAAATATAATAAGCACTGCAAGTTTCTTTATAAAGCCATGTGGCTTTGTTAGAGGAAAAGAAAATCCAGATATTTCTGATGACCCAGTGTGGACAATATGTTTTCTTAATGTGATATGAATGTTTGAGTATACACTGCTGATATGGACCTGCTGTATCCTAGAATTTATTCCAACTGGGTGGCCTTTGGGTTGTTACTAGGGTAGATACTACCTGATACTGTCATTAATCTGTAATTCTAAATTGCAAAATTATACTTTTCTTTAGCTTTGTTTGTATTATCAGCCAGACTATTCTTCCTTTGGACAAGAATAATGAGATAATAGCTAAATCAATGCCAATGAAGATTTGACAGCAATGGAGCAATATTTTGTCAACCACACACCAGAGCTTTTGCTTCTGATAACAGTTATTCACTGTCCTAAAAGCATATTTTTATACCACACTATGAATATGTCTAGACAATTTATACCAATGAAATGACCTTCTTATAATGTTAGCATTTATCAAATTCATTCAAGACCTGTCCTTAAAAATGAACTGTCTTCTCTTTTAACTACTATACTTTCTGAAGTTATTCTTTCCACACTGTTAAGTTGAGGATACTAAGCCTCAGAGGTAGAATTGCCATGCTATAAATGAGAAGCTGTCCAGTATGTACCAGTCATTGGCATTTGCATACTGTTTTAAGCCCTTTCTCAATCCACTGAACAAATATGGCTCATTAACATGCACTAGTGACTGCTTGCTTTTTTGTTAAAGGAATGATACAAGTCTGAAGAATTCTTAACTGCCTCCTCCAAGTGACAAAGTTTTATTAGTTACAGAAAATTAAGGTATTTACTATGTGTATCTTTGGTCCACCTCTCTGAAATTTCTTATTCAAAATATTAATTCTTAATCAGGGCCATTTTGGTTTCAGATTGCATTTGACAATGTCTAGAAGCATTTATGATTGTTGCTACTTGGATGTGGAGTTTGCTGCTGGTGTTTAGTGGGCAGAGGCCAGGGAAGTTGATAAGTATGTATAAGACAGCCCTTCATAACAAAGAATTGGCATTATCTGCTCCAAAATGCAATGGTTTCAATAAATCCATGTCTAAAAAGCCTCAATGTTTTAGCAGAGTTTACCTTTCAAAATAGGCAGACAAGCTTCCTAAGTCTGTACTTTTAGCTACAAAGAGCTAAACACAATATAGAAGGTATTTCTACCTAAATATTATTGACATTGTTTTGAGGATTATTTCTGAAACGAAATAACCCAAATGAACTAGAAATATATATGTGTGTGCTGCCTTCCAAGTGGTTTTAAAATTTTGAAAATGAAGATGAAATATTTGAAATAATTTAGAGAATTATTTACTTTAGGACCTTTACTAAGTCAATAGGATCAAGAAATTTATGAGAATTTTATTTCCTTTTTTCTTTTAAAGTACAATCCTTGTACCTCTTTAAACAAATGCAGACAGTTTAAAGATTGACAATTGAATCCTTTTATCGGATTTCTGAATATGTATGTGTGTATTGCCTGTGT
>NW_008352267.1:14356720-14360216 GCF_000622305.1 Nannospalax galili
CATAAAATACTCTCCTAGACAATTTTCTATTGAGCATCCAAGTTGTGTCGAATGTTCCATTTCTAACTCTTAAGTCAATTTATGGAGGGGGTGTGTAAAAGCACTTACTGAAGAAAACCAGTGATCACAATGCATCAAAGTTAAGCGGTAGCATGGCTACCGCTCTGTGAAAAATCACATAAACATTTCACATATAAAATATTATTCATCAGGACAGAACACTCTAAGGGGTTGAAGATAACAATGATGCCATGAAACTCTGTAGTTTGGTTTTCTAAAAAATATATATCTACCACTGAAATGGAAACTGCAGCTGTGCAGCAGGCGTAACAAGGTAAGAGAGGGGTATGATTGAGAAGAAAATTAGCAAATCTTAAATATCTGCCTCTGCAATATCATTACCCATAAACCTGCCCTTTTTCCACCCTCTTTTCCCTGAAGACCAATGTCCCACATCTGAACCGAGGGAGATGTGTGCTTTCTAACAGCTAAATCAACAAGGTCTCACTTGAGTAGTGCTGTGTGGTGTGGTTGACTGATTTCATGAAAAACTAATCATGTATTCATCGTTGAGATCAAACACTTCCCAAGTAATTATCATCCAAACTCAACATGGTAGGACCCGAGGAAGTGGCACTGCTGATGCAGTCAGAGGCTGAGGAGCTCTCTTAGCTTCTGTAAACCTTGGGTTGGAAGGCTCAACACTGAAATTGTATTTTGTAATTAAGAAAGGTAGAGTTGGCAGACTGCAATCAGTTCTTCCCTCAGTCATAATGGTCTTAGATTGCTTGGGTATTTACTGGAACACATTTAAAATTGTCTTTTTTTACATGGCCTTTCCAATTTTTTTATCTCAAAAGAAATGAAAATGTAAAGACTTAAAATTACAATATGATACCTGTGTGTACCCACAAAAATTTAAGTCGTCACTTCCGCATCTCCTATTTGAGCTATGGCTTTTTACTTTTTATGAAGGGCTATTGTTATATTGAATTATATATCTTCACAAAATTATTGCTGTCAGAAAAATTTTATTTTACTTTTATGCCTGATTTTATAAGTTTAGATGAAGAAAATGATGCAGAGCATTAAATATTTTAGAAGATCCTTCAACATGCTTCTTATGTGTCAGGTAGTAATTTTTTACATCTTGCTTCCTTCTTCAAAGAACTTAAAAAGAAAAATAAAATTATAATTACTCTTATAGTTACTTTTTGTTGCTCTGATAAAACACTGACCTTTAAAAGTAACTTAGAGAGGAGGAAAGGGTCTGTTTCATCTTACTTCTATGTTGCAGATCATCACTGAGGGAAACCAAGACAGGAACTCAAGGCAGGAACTGAAGCAGAGACCATGGTGGAACTGGTTGCTGCTTACTGTCTTTCAGCCCCCACCCTGTCTTGCTCAGCTACTTTTCAAAAAATTTATTTTTTTGTGTGTATGAATGCATTGCCTGCATGTGTGTAAGTGCACCCATGTCGTGCAATGCCTGTGGAGGTCAGAAGACATTGGATTCTCTGGAACTGGACTTATGGCCAGTTGTCAGCCACCATGTGGGTGTTGGGAATTGAACCAGGTCCTCTGCAAGAGCAGTCAGTACTCTTAACTGCTAAGCCACCTCTCCAGCCCCTCAGCTACTTTTCTTATACAGCCTAGGCCCAGCTGCCCAGGTGTGGCACTGCCCACAGTGATCTGGTCCTCCTTTATCAATTAGCAAGCAAGAAAAAATGCCACAGGGACATGCTCACTGGCCAGTCTAGTGGAAGAAATTCCTCAATTGAGGTTCCATCTTCCCAGGTGACTCTAGTTTATGTCAAGTTGACAAGAACTAACCAACGCAACTATCAGTTCTAAACTAGGAACCAAGCCACAGAGAAACTAAGTATCATGCTTAAGAGTACAGATAATAAGGGGCAGAGTTGAGAGAGAACTCCTTCCTAGTGAGTTTAGCCTAACAACCCTGTGACCGTTATTCTGCAATGCTTCCCTGGCAGTGGTTTGGTCTTTGGTTATGAAGCAATTTTCAAAGAGGGCCACATGTTACACATCACATATTATTCTATATTTTATCACCATAACAATTTGAATTTGATGGTATATTATCCTTTTTACAAACAAGACAACATACTTTGAGACATTAAGAAATTTGGAAGTCAAGAAAAGAAAT
The DNA here is from genome assembly GCF_000622305.1 of Nannospalax galili. Classification (NCBI taxonomy): domain Eukaryota; kingdom Metazoa; phylum Chordata; class Mammalia; order Rodentia; family Spalacidae; genus Nannospalax; species Nannospalax galili. The sequence goes on from NW_008352267.1 coordinate 14,358,888, forward strand.
TTGAAAATCAGAATATATGTGATATTAGAATCATAGTTCTATGTAGCGTCAAGATCCTGAACCTCTCTAAGGTTTGCAAGGTTTTGATTTGTAAGATGGCAAGACTTCCTGGTGTCAGGCTTAGTAAAAGGTGAGTTAATGTAGGTTAGGGCTCTATCACTGCACCTATAAACATAGGGGTGATAGGTAATGAAATTGATAAGGTTCCAACAGCCATTTGTTTTACAAGTCCACTGGACTCTAGGTATCAACCAGAGTTCCTCAGAGCCACTGCCACAGCCATTCCATTGCTGTGGCTGTATCATACATTCCAAGTAGCAGGAAAGTACTCTTGGCACAAATCATGCCACCCTGGAAAAATATGCATAACCTACAATTTAGCTAACTACACATTTTCCTACTCACTACTATTAACAAGATGTGTCATCTAATTTATTATTGATTTTAAATCTCAGTATTTTAGAATTGCTCTATTATTAGCCCTTCATTTTCACATTCTCCTTATTGAAAGTAATGATTCATGAAAAAACATGCCAATAAACTGCTCAAAGAAATTTTATGAGATATTTTGACTATATGATACTCAAAATACAGATTTCTTTCATAATATAAGTGATTGACTTTGTACACATGAATATTCACATTTTTAAATTTTTCTTTTTTAATTAAATTTTTGTGAATTTCATGCAACATATTTTGGTCATATTTAGATTCTCTCTCCTATCTGCACCCTCTCTTACTACCCCTTATTCAATTTCCAATTTCACATATATTTTATATACATATATATTAATACCTTAGAATTAAATTTATATCCCTAACTGCCCTTCGGTGTGGTGTCATCCACTGCAGCCTGGTCAACCTACCAAGAGTCTCACCCTAAAATGAGACTGAGTCTCCCCCTTCCAGTAGTCATCAGTTGCTAATAGTTCCTCAGCTAGGGTTGGGGTTTCTTACCTACTTCCCCATGTCTCTCATAGGGTTTTGTCTGAATTGAGCTTATGTGGGACTTGTGCATCTCTTAAAGATAAAATCACTGTACATTCTTTGTTCATATTTTATGAATTTTTATTCATTGTTCATGTTAAAAATTCAGTGCATTTCCTTGAGACAATTTGCCTCAATATCCAGTCTTCATTTTTAACCCTAACCAAACTCAATTCCATGTAGCCACACTGGATTGTAAATACCTTTACCAAATTAACAGTATAATATCTACTATACTATGTCCCAGAAGTATGTCTTTTTTTTTTTTTTTTTTTTTTTTAATTCGTTTTTTCCTGGGTTTTTTAAATTTATTTTTGTTTACTTTTTTTTTTTTTTTTTTAA
>NW_008352267.1:14360609-14400671 GCF_000622305.1 Nannospalax galili
TACACCTCTTTGCTGAAGTGAATTTTTATACATTTAGCTAAGATTAAAAACAAGTGAGAAAAGTATCTTTTAAATACAGATATATTTCTTTTATATTTCATTTGGTTCACATTTACTGGTGAAAGACTATCATCACCTCTTTAAAAATATTTTTTAAAATCTTTAAAAATCACCATTTGGGGGGCTGGAGAGATGGTGCAGCATTTAAGAACACTGAATGTTTTTGCAGAAGACCCATGTTCAGATCCCAGCACCCACATAGCAGCTAACAACTGTCCGTAACTCCAGTTCCAGGGGATCCAACACTCTCTTCTGACCTCCGCGGGCATTGCATGACAGGTGTGCACTTCCATACATGCAGGCAATGCATGCATACAAGTAAAATAAAAGTAATGAATAAAATATTTTTTAAAAATAGTATTTGAGAATTTCATATAATGTATAATGTATCTTGATCTTTTAAGGCATATATAGTTCCCCCAAATAGTCTCTTAAACTTAAACTGGTCTTGTCTTGTGGGAATGAAATCAATTTCATACACATTTTTATGGGAAATGTCCTTTTAAGCAAAAGTTTATTTATCTTCTCAAAAAAATAAAAGAGCTCTTAAACTGGGAAAGTCTTTTTTGTAATACATCATTTAAAAAAATTATTTTATTTTATTTTATTGAGTTTGTAAAATTTCATTACAATATTTCCCACTCACATCCAGACCCCTCCCTGATCCATGCCCACCCCAAACCCTATACATTCTGCCATACATGCTGAGTCCTATTCATTCAGATGTTTGTATCCAAATGTCCTTCAGTGTAAATGCATTCACTGGAGTCCAGTCAGCCCATCCAGTGGTCGTATGTAAGTCATAATCTCCCTCACCCAGCAGCAACCAGTCTCAAATAGTTCTCGATCTAGTGCTGGCCCGCCACCTATTTCTCACCTCCCCTTTGGGTCTTTGTTTAATTGAGCTGACATGGGTCCTGCGTTGGACACCAACCCTACCACAGGCTCACATAAGCAAGCCTCCATTGTCCTGAAAGCCTCCTCTTTATAGTTCATGAACCAGCCCTGGCTCTTACAATCTTTCCATCTCCTCTTCCGAAATGGCCCCTGAGTCATGGGTGGGTGAGGTTCCATACAGGAGTCCCATCCTATACTCTACAATCTCCTATTCTTCAAAACTTGGCCAGTTGTGGCCTTCTGTGTGTATTCTGTGTGCATATGGAAACCTCACTGGTGACAGTTGACAGGTGCATTAGCCCTCTCTCTACCCCTTATTCCACTATTTTCCATGAGCCTTGGTTGTAGAAATTCGACTGCAGATATGTCACTGGGCATCTCCCAGGTGTATGATCTCTATTCCTGAACAGATGTGCAACTCTGCAGTAGCCTCCATCTGTTGCAAAACAAAGTTTCTTTGATGAGTGCTGTATGGGATGTTATTTGCTCTAAGGGAGGTCTCTTCTATCTTGCATGTTGTTCCCTTCCAAGTAGCTCCTAGGTATACGTATGATAATGCATCATTTGTTAACAGTTCATATTCATGTAGACCAGAGCCCAGTGATTTACCAATTAGATACAAACACTTCTTTTTTAGGCTGGATTAATATATGTGCTCCATGGCTTAGGGCCTAAATTGATATTTATTTGAAGAGAAAAAAAATACTTCCCAAAGTTCATTATCTAATTATGCATTGTATGGCCTATACATGTGCCACAAAATCAATATTGATAGTTTAGATGAAAATTTCAACATTGACAAGTTTTTTTTTTTTTTTTTTTTTTTTTTTGGCTCTTTTAATGGGCGTTATATTTTACAAGTATACCAGGGAGTCATTCAATGCTGCCTGCATTGGATGTAATCCTGGGCCATAAATCTGCACACTACTTTGCAACCTGTCATGGCAAAACCTTGTATCTTGCCTTTATTGTTTACTGACACCTGGATTATCTTCAAAATAAAGAAATACTTCATCTTTTCTTTTTTTGTTTAGGTTTGTTTGGTAAATGAAAATCTTAGCTTATTGATATAATTTCATTGCACTGGACCTGCCTTTTGAAATTAGAATTATACTTTAAATTTTTTAATTGAATTTTTGCAATTTTCATTCATATAAGTTGGTCATATTTAGATCTCCTTCCCTAACTTGATTGGCCCTTGCTGCCTCCCTCACCCAGTTTAATGTACCTTATTATAGAAATAACATAGCCAAAGAGTCTGATTTGTGTCCCCAAATGTCCTCCATCCACTGGAGCCTGGTTAATCTACCAAGAGCCCCATTCTTGTAAGAGACTGTCTCTGCTCCTGCCAGCATCTGTCAGTAGTCAAAAGTTCCTTAAGTTGGGTTGGAATTTCTTACCCACTTCCCCATGTCTATGCTTGGATTTTGTCTGATTTGAGCTTGCATAGGACTTGTACATGCTGTCATCATTTCTGTGAGTTCATATGTGGAAGTGATCAATTGTCTGGAAAGCTTTGTTTCCTTGTGGTCATCCACCACCTCTGGCTCTTACAATCTTTCTGCCCCTCTCTTCCACAACTATCTCTGAGCCTTGGGAGGCAGAAGTTTGATATAGCTGTCCTATTCAGGAATATGTACTCTGCAGCCTCTTGTTCTCTGCACATTGGTCAGATGTGGGTTTCTGTGTTAATCACCATCTGCTCCATAAGGAAACTTCTCTGGTGAGAGTTGAGAGATTCATTAGTCTTCCATGTAGAGTTTCCGTTGAAGATGTCTCACTTAGGGTTAAGTGTCTCACAGACACCTATTCTCTGTGTTTGACCAGCTGTAGTACATTAGTCTCCATCTGTTCAAAAAGAACCTTCTTTGATGAATGGTGGTACACTTGTCTATAAATATGAGGATGCATATTTAAAATAATGTAAGAAATTATGTTGATCTATGGATGTGGCAAAAGTAGGTTTTCCTCAAGGATCTATAACCTCTCCAGTCATGTGTATTTGACTATGGGTACAGTACCACACATAGGTTCCCTCCCATTGAGCAAGTCCCAGTTCCAATTAGACAGTTGTTGATTACCCCCAAGATAAAAGCACCACTTCTGCACTAATAGAGATAGTTTGTTAAGTCAGTCATTTTTGTTTATTAGACTTTAAAGCTAGGTAAGACCATTGATTGGCTTTTTCCCTTGGCGTCTTGTATAGCATCCTCTGATACTGTGAAAGTTAGCCTTTAGGCAGGAGGTGTCCAGCTCAGTTCCAGCTCCATTGCACCAAGTATTGTGTCCAAAGTACGGCCTGTCTTCAGTAACAGGGTCTGTGGTGGTTTGAATGAAAATGTCCCCCATAGGCTCCAAGTATTTGAACATTTTGTTCCCAGATGATGGCACTATTTTGGGAGGTTTTAGAAGGTGTGGCCATCCTGGAGGAAGCTCGTCACTGGGGGCAGCTTAGAGAGTTCTTAAGCCTTGCCAGATCTCCAGTCTCTCTTGCTTCCTGTGCCTGTGTGATGATGTGAAGCTTAGCTTATGCTGCTCCTGTTCCAGCCACCTCCAGCCACCATGTATCTCTGCCATGACAGACTGTAATTCCCCTGGAACTGTAAGTGCAAATAAATTCTTCCTTCTATAAATTGCTTTGGTCAGTGTTTCTATCACAGCAACAGAAAAGTGACTAACACGGGGTCTTACCTTCAAATTCTGGGAGGCAATCCAAGGTTGTAGTAATAGCCTGTGTTATTTTGGGAGCCTCTTGGACTACCCTGACCAACAAATTAAAGGAAGTCTTCTCTTGCTTGACACTGTGTTTTTCACTGAATAGCCTTCAGCTATACATATACAGTCACACACACACACACACACACACACACACACACACACTACACATTTTCAGTAGGACTTTTGAACTAATATATTTCTCTCTTTTTTTCATACCATTGAAGTGTTATCTCTCTACTCAGTCCCCCTATATGAACCCTCTCTAATACCTTCCCAGTTGAAGTACCCCCTACTTTTCCCCATTTCCCCCTTAATAAAGCCTGTCTTACCATTCCCCTCTCTCCAGATTCTGCTTCCTGCTTACCCCCATGGTTCCTTTCCATTTTTCTGACTCCTGTCATTACATCAGTATATAAACTAACATCTAGGGTTTTAGAACTAAGATCCACAAATGAGAGAGAACATATGTAACTTGTTTTTCTGAGTCCATGTTACTTCACTTAGTATAACAGTTTCTCATTCTATCCATTTACCTGAAAATTTCATGATTTTATTTTTCTTTACCACTGTGTAGAACTCCATTGTGTAAATGTGCCACATTTTCATCCCTTAATCAGGTAAGGAACATTTAGGTTGTTTCCATTCCTTAGCTATTATGAAAAGAGCAGCAATGAACATGACTGTGCAGTACCTCTGTAGTATGGTGAGTCCTTTGGGTCTATGCCAAGGAGCAGTATAACTGGAACATATGGTAGATTCACTTTTAATTTTTAAAGAGTTTTCTATAGTGATTTCCACAATGGTTGTGCCAGTTTGTAGTAACACCAACAGTGGATGAGGGTTCCCCTTTTCCCTCATCCTTGCTAACATTTTGAACACTGTATCATTTGTTCTCTTGAGCTTAGTCATTCTGAATGGGTTTAGATAAAAATCTTAAAGTAGTTTTGATTTGCATCACCCTAATTATTAAGAATGTTGAATAATTTTTAAGGAGTTTCTTAGCCATTTTTTATTTCTTCTTTTGAGAACTTTCTGTTCAGAGCCATAATCCATAAAATATTTTATTAAGTTTTTGTGCATTTCATATAATCAAATTTAGACCCCTCCCCCATCCATGCCACCACATACCTCCCACTGGATCTCATGCATTCTGTCATATATATTAAGTCCTATCCAGTCAAGCATTTGTACCCAGATGTCCTTTGGTGCAATTTATCCACTGAAATCTAGCCAGCCTATCTAGAGATCTTAAGGAAGATCCACTCTCCCTCACCCAGAAATAATCAGTTGCCAACAGTCTCCAGGCGAGGATTTTCCACCACCCCTTGCCCTTGCTTTATGTTGGATCCTTGTCTGATTCAGTCAACACGGATCTTGTGCACAATGCCACCTTTGCTTCAAGTTCATACAAGCAAGCTTCCAGTGGCCTGAAAGCCTCTGTTTCCCTGTGCTCATAGATCGACCCTGGCTCTTACAGTTTTGCTCCCTCTTCCACAATGGTCACTGGAACATTGGTGGGTGAGGTTTAATATAGGAGTCCTATCCAGGGACACAGATTCTGCAATCTCTTGTTCTCTAAAACTTGACCAGTTGTGGCCTTCTGTGTGCATTGCACTCTGTTGTATAAGGAACCTTCACTGGTGAGAGGTGAGGGATCCACTAGTTTTCGCTCCACTCTCTGTTCCACAGTGTTCCATGAGCCTTAGGTGTAGAGGTTCCACTGTAGATTTTTCACCTAGGACTGGGTGTCTCTCACAGACACACATTCTCTGTGTGTGACCAGTTGTAGAACTCTGTAATAACCTCCATCTGTTGCAAAAATAAGTTTCTTTGATAAGTGGCATATGGTAAATATAAGGATCCATATTTAGCATATGGTAAGAAATTTCATTTGTCTAGGGATATGACAGAGATAGGGTTTTCTCTAGGACCTATAATCTCTCCATCCATGTGTATTTGTCTATGTTTACAGTGTCACCATGGGTTCCCTCCTGTTGAAAGTGCTTTAGTCCAATTAGATGACTGTAGATTACCCTCCAGATAACAGTGCCACTATTGTGCCGATAGAGCTCAATTTTTTTTTGATTTTTTGTTTGAGTTCTTTATATATTTTGGATATTAATCTATCAGATGTGTAGCTGGTGAAGATTTTCTCCTGCTCTGTGGACTTCTTCTTCACTCATACCCCATCTTTTCTTTAGTATGACTTTTGTTGTCAAATTACCTCTGCTAGATTTGCCTTCTTTGTGAGCTTTGGTTTGCCTTTCTTTACTGTAGCCATCACCATGGCACCCACACCAGCAGCAGGAAGTCTATACAGCAATCCCTTCACAGAGATGATATGCAAATCTTTAGCTCCTGTATTGTCAGCACAGTTGATCACAACTCGTACTGGAGACTCAGGGAAATCTGTATTTTCACACTGGAGGACCCACCTATATGTTCATGCTTTGATGTCTCTGATGCCCAGAAACAGGCAAATGGGTAATTTTGACAATTAAAAAATTTTTTTGAAAATTTTATGGTATTTTATTGCACTATTTCCATCTCTCCAAGCCTCCCACCAACACCTTCCATGTCTCCCCACTCTCTAAATTTCTTGTTCTCTTTTATATTATTTCTAAATAGATATACATATATTTATAAAATACATATATACACATATATAGAAATATATGTTATACAATGCATGAGTCCATGGCACTCCTATGTACCTGTGCTATCAATTTGGGATTAGATAACCTCTCAAGGAGCTGGTCTTTAGAGAAAATTTATTTTCTCTCCCTTAGCATCCATTGATGGCCTGTAGCTCTTCTTCTTGTGGTGGGGCCCTATGACATTCCCCCCACCCACCTTGGCATGTCAACTAGTTTTGTCATTATGCAAACCTTATTATACTACCGTATTGTAGAGCTTTCATTGATGTAGCTTTCCTATCATGTTTAGAATGCATTAACTAAGGGCAGGTGTCTTGATCATCTGGCTCTTACATTCTTTCTACCCCTATTCCAAGTTGTTCCCAAGTCTTAGATGTAAAAGTTCCATTGGAGATGTGTCATTTAGGACTGGGTACCTCACAGTCACTTATTCTCTGCATTTGACCACTTGAGGAACTCTTAATAGTCTCCATCCGCTGGGAAAGAAACTTCTCTGATGAGTGGTAAGAGGTACAATTGTCTGTAAATACAAGGATATGTGCTTAGAATACGGAAAGAAATTACCTTGCTCTAGGGAAGTGATAGAAGTAGGTTCTTCTCCAAGGTGTGTGACCACTCCAGTCTTGTGTACTTTGTTATATTTACAGTACCATGCATAATTTCCCTCCCATTGAGCAGGCCTTAAGTCCATTTTGACAACTGTTGATTACTTTAAGATAAAAGTGCCACTGCTGCACCAATAGAGGTAGTTTTCTGGGCCAGTCAGTTTCGGTTCGTGATTTACAACTGGGTGGAACCATTAATTGATTACTTGTACAATGTCTTCTGATATGATGAGAGCTAGTCTTTGGGGAAGAGGCTTCCAGGTCAGTTTCAGTTCAATTACTACAAGTTCTGTGCCCAAATTATTTCATTTATTCAGCAATAGGGTCTTACCTTCAAGTTCTGACAGGCAATCAAGGGCTATGACAATAGCCTGTATTATTTTGAGTGTCTCTTGGACTCTGGCTAACAACTTTAAGGAGGTTTCCCATACCTGGCACTGTGATTTTTGTTATATAGCCATCAGCTATACACATGCACTCACATTTATATGTGTATTTTCTAATAAGCTTATTAAGTAATGCATTTCCTTTTGTTTTTTCCTTTCACTCAAGCGTCTCTCTTTCTTATCTCTACCCTCCCTCCTTTCTCCCCAGTTAAAGTCCCTTCCCCAATTTTAGCCATTTTCCCTTTGATAGGTCTTGTCTCCCACTATCCCTGTCTCCTGACCTCCTTATTCTCTTTCCCCACTTGGTTAACCCCCCCCCCCGACTTTTTTTTCCTGGCCCCTGTTGTTACAGTAGGATATATACTCACATCTAAGGATTTAGTTAGGATCCACAAACTAATGAGCATGAACATGTGTAGCTTGTTTTTCTGAGTCACCGATACGTCACTTAGTGTAATAGCTTCTAGTTCCATCCATTTACCTGCGAATTTAATGATTTTCATAATTTTTTCTTTACTATGATATAGAACTTCACAGTGTAAATGTACCACATTTTCATTATTCATTCATCAGTTGAGGGGCATTTAGGTTGTCTGCATTTCCTAACTACTATGAAAAGAGCAGCAACAAACATGGCTGTGCAAAGTGGTATGTCTGGATCATATGGTAAATCTACTTTTAGTTTATTAAGAGGCCTCCACACTGATTTTCCTTATGGCTGCTCCAGTTTGCAGGTTCACCAATATAAATGATGGTTTCTCTTTAGAGCATCCGTGCCACCATTTGGTGTCATTTGTTCTCTTGATCTTAGCCATTCTGACTGAGATTTAAGATTTAAGATGAAATCTTAAAGTAGTTTTAATTTCCATTTCCATAATTGGTAAGGATGTTGAACACTTTTTAAGGTATTTCTTAGCCATTTTTATTTCTTCTTTTGAGAACTCTCTGTTCAGCTTGGCAACCCTTTTTTTTAATTTGTTTTTTAAAAATATTTTATTACTTTTTAATATTTTATGTGTATGAGTGTATTGCCTGCATGTATGTGAGTGCACCCGCGTCGTGCAATGCCACAGAGGTCAGAAGAGGGCTTCGGATTCCCCTGAAACTGGAGATAAGCACAGTTGTTAGCCACCATGTGGGTTCTGGGAATCGAACCTGGGTCCTCTGCAAGAGCAGTCAGTGCTCTTAACCACTGAGCCATCTCTCCAGCTCCCTTTGTTTTGTTTAAAAAAAAAAAAACGGATGCTGGGCCACGTGTGATGGGACATGCCTTTTATCCCAGTACTCTGGAGGAATAGGCAGAGGCAGGCAGATCTTTGTGAGTTCAAGGTCAGCCTGGTCTACATAGTGAGTTCCAAGTATCTGTGGCTAGAAAACAGGTGCCATTTTTATTCTGTTAAAACAATCTCTCCTGACTCTAAAGATATGGAGAATACACGTTTTTCAGGCTCTTTGATATAAAGGACATTCAAAGAATGTAAACTTTGAGAAGACAGTTACTTCACACCAAGACTATTCAAACAAAATCAACTTCAGGACTAGAATATGGCAATTTTTAAAGTTTACCCCCTTTTTTTTTCTTTGACAGAGTCTTACTACATAGCCCTGGCTGACCTGGAACTCACCATCTAGACCAGACTGGCCTTGAACTCACAGAGCTCTGCCTGCTTTTGCCTCCACTGGGAAATATGCTTTCTTGATGCTTTGAATTTTAATTCTTTGAGCATTCTGGAAATTAATCCTCTATCAGATGTATAGCTGGCAAAAATTCTTTCCCACTCTGTGGGTTTCTTATTCACTCTATTAGTTATATCCTTTGCCTGAAAAGCTTTTTAGTTTAAGGAGGTCCCATTGTTGATCTTAACTACTGAATAACTAATGACCAATTTAGAAAGTCCTTTCATACACCTATATCTTAAAGGGTACTGCCTATGTTTTCTTCTAGTGATTTCAGTACTTTCAGTTTCATGTTTCACACTGAAGTCTTTGATCCATTTAGAGTTTGGTTTTGTATAGTACGATAGATATGGATGTAATTTCATTCTCCTACATATAGAGATCCGTTTTCCCCAGTACCATTGTTGAAGTTGCTGTCTTTCCTCCAGTGTGTATTCTTGTCATCGTTTGACAAATAATACATAGCAATAATGTTAATATATCAGAGGCAAAAGTACCATTTAAATGTTATCACTTTATATTATGTTTAGATATTTAATTGTGTGTGTGTATGCACGTGTGTGATATGTTTCTACATGTGGAGGTTACAGAATAACTTTTGAAACTCAATTCTCTCCTTCTACCATGTGACTACCAAGGATGGGGCTCAGGTTGCCAAGTTTGGTGGCAAGCAATTTTTACCTGATGAGACACTGAGACATTTATCTAGTCCTATAATGCTATTTCTTAAGCATTTTAAGAGTGTTTTGAAATGATATTAATGAATTAAAATAGTCCAATTGCTACTTTAGAACATATATATTTTTTAAAGTGCTTGCTTTCCTTTTAATTTTAGGTGCTTAATTTTAATTTTTAAGTGCTTTTCCAAATTTCCTTTTATATGTTTATTTATGGATTTCAAAATATATTTCATATCTTATTAATGGTCTGCATATTATCAATACTTAAGTATATATGAGTAAGTTTTGTTGATCCACTAGTACATATAATGAGTGGAACTGGCTTGCTTTATTCACAAGCATATATAATTCTATTGAACTGTTGCCTGATTCATTCTCAACTTATCTTGCTATTATAATGATGATTGAGAACCCAGTGAGAAACACTGAATGCATTAGCAATTCAGAAGTTTCAAGAAAAGGGACTCCTAAGATCATAGGCTACATTAAAAATTTCAGAGTTGTAAACCTAGAAGACTAATTTTACCCAAATTCTCCAAATGCCTGGCCTCTGAAACCATGGAGCAATGTATTTTTAATATTTGAAAACGATAGCTATGAAAGATGAATTGGGTCAGCCAGGTGGATCAGTGAGTCAGTCTAGGAGCTTCACACAGGACTGATGACTTCAGTTTGAGCCACAAATCCCACAAGGTGGCAGAAGAGAACCTACTCTCTAGAGTTGTCCTCTGATCTCTATATGCATGCCTGTACATGTACACACACACACACACACACACACACAGACAGACACACACACACACCCTGCAGAAAGTTGTCTTCTAAACACTACATCTCTGCTGTGGTGTGCAAGTGCCTTCTCTCTCTCACACACACAATAAAGTAAATAAAAACAAAAGGAATAATAAGTGATAGTTTTTTAGATATAGGATGATGGTGGTCTGTTATGCTGGAGACATTACACAGTTAAAGCACTAGATGTTGGTTTTGACTCCGTTGATCAACATGAGTTTCAGTTAACCTATAAATATAAGAAATGTTGATGGATTTCTAATGTATTTGTGTTGCTGATTACATGAATTGATCCCCTTTTATTCGGTTTTAAATAGTGTAGTTTTTCTATTTCCTCCTACCATCATCCTCTGCATGTGTGTGTACACACAGGTGTTTATGCCTGCTTCTATGTGCAGATACACATGGGTGCAGGTACACATGAGTGCTCATGTGTGTGGAAGCCAGACTTCAAACTTGAGTGTTGTTCTTCAGGTGCCATCTGCCTTGTCTTTTGAGACAGAGTTTCTCATTGAGCCTGGGTCTCACAGATTTCCACTTGGATGGTGGTCAATGAGCCTCAGGATTCTCCTGTATCTACTTCCTCAGCTCTTGGATTACAAGTGTGGGCCACACCTGGTTTTTTACATGGATTCTGGGGATTTACCTCAGGTCCTCATTCTTGAGTCTGGTAAGCACTTTACCTACTGAGTGATTTCTCCCGCTTTATACTACTGTTCTTGTCCATTAATCTGCAAAGTGACATTTTTCTTGTTTGATGCAACATTCACCAAGAAGTGAAGATTAAAAGGTTATTAGAACTCACATCCTCCTCATATAAGAGGATAGATGCTGAAGCATATTGACAAAAAGAAGCAATGTACAAGTTGCTACAGAGCATAGATGCTATGTGACAGCAGTATTTACATATGTGTGCATATGGCTGTGTAAATGCTTCATCTATTTAGCTTTTTTAATTACAATGAAAGCCATTGAATTCTTTCAATGAGATTTCTAGTGTTTATTTCTTCCTCTATTTCATTTAGTGTTGTGGCTCTTCTGGTAGAATAGCTGTTTTTTTTGTTTGTTTGTTTGTTTTTTTTTTTGTTTTTTTTTTTCTGTGAGGTGTTCCCAAGTATTCCCTTTCATTACAGACATCTATGTAAATGAAAGCACAAGAGACTAGGCTTGGTACTACCAGGACCAACTACAAGTAAAACTAAGATAAACAAGCAGAGATAAAAGACTTCATCTGTTGAAAGTATTATAACACATATGGGAGATTATATTCTAGGGTCAGAAAAAAATCTAGAACTTTAAATACCAAAAAATTGGGGGAACTCTTATGGATATTGTTAAATTCGAAGAAATCCTAAAGCAAACACAAACAACAAAATAGGTTTGTATTAAAAAGAAGGGATGTATAAGATAAAGCAGAAGAAACAGAACTATTAAAACAAAAGGCTAAAAGTACTGAGTCAACATGAAAGAGGCTTTAGGAAGCTTGACGTGGATAGAAAGAGGGAGAAGTAATAGGTAACAAAAGCAAAGACATCAAGATGTCTTGGTCTGCTTTGAGCTTTAAACTAAAATGACGTGGAAAGACAACTAGATGTAAATTTCCACTTGGCTTTGTAAAAGCACTTGTTGGCTTACCAGTTAATTGGTTAATATTTATTTCCTCCAGATTTCACCATGAATTAAAATGTAAGACAGAGAGAGTGAGAGAGAGAGAGAGAGAGAGAGAGAGAGAAATAATGCCTAGCTAGTGTAAAAAGCCAGAGGAAATCATATTAGTCCAAAAACTTAATGTCAAATTATGCATACATTATCTCTACATGAGTCCATGTGTATAGCTAAAGGCTACATAGAAAGAAACAGTGCCAGACAAGAGAAACCTTCCTTTGAGTTGTTAGCCAGGGTGGTCCAAGAGGCTCCCAAAATTATACAGGCTATTGCCACAGCTCTTGATTGCCTCCTAGAATTTGAAGGTAAGACCCTACTGCCGAAGACAGAATATACTTCAGACATAGGATTTGGAGCAATGAAGCTGGAGTTGACCTGGAAGCCACTTCCCCTGAAGACTAGCTATCATAGGTTTGGAAAGCACTGTGGTAAGCTGGTAAGGGAGACCATCAGTCGATGGTCCAACCCCAGCTTCAAGGCCAAATAACCACATAAATGAAAGGTACAACATAGGACATTGGTGCAGTAGTGGCACTTTTATCTTGGGGGCAATCAACAGCTACCTAATTGGACTAAAACCCCTTGCAATGGGAGGAACTCATGTGTGGTACTATGAACATAGCCAAATACATGTGACTGGAGAGGTCATAGATCTTAAAGAAAACCCTTAAACTCTCACATCCCTTGACTAATATAATTCCTTACTATATGCAAAATATGTATCCTTGTATTTACAGACAAATATCCCAGTCACCACACATCAAAGAAGCTTCTTCTGCACCAGACAGCAACTATTACAGAATACTCGCAACTGGTCACACACAGACATTGTCTGTGAATTGCCCAAGTCTAAGTGGCATATCTACAATGTAACCGCTACACCTAAGGCTCACAGAACATAGAACAGGGGGACAATAATGAATATCTCAATTCTTATTAATGAAGCTGCCACATACAACAGAGGGCCAGGAACACAAAAGGTCACAAATGGCCAAAGTGTAGAGACTAAGAGTCTGCAGAATGCTGGTCCTTGGACAGGACTCCTGTATTAATCTACACCCATCCAGGGCTCAGGGCAGAAAGAAGAGTGGGCAGAAAGACTACAAGATCCAGGGAGGAGGTACATGACCATGCGGAAGTAGAGTCCTACAAGATCCTGGGACCCTGCTCATATGAACCTATAGCAATAGTGTCAGCATGCACAGGACCCATGCAAACTCAAACAGACAAAAACCCAGCTTAGAACTGAGGAAATGAACAGAAGTCCCCAATCTTAGCTGAACAAATATTGGCAATTTGGTGAGGAAGAGCTGGTCTTCCTAAAGTGAGAGATTCTAGATAGGCTGACTAAATCTCAGAGATGAACTTGCACTGTGAGACATCTGAGAACACTAACTTGACACAATAGGCCTTAAGAAAAATGACAGAATATATGAATTCCAGTGGGGGGGTATAAGAAGGGTGCCAGTGGGGAAGGGGGCATAAAGATAATCAAGATTGATCAAGATGTTCTGCATGAAATACACAAAAATTTAATAAAAAATATAAGCTCTCAAGCACCCTTGGTGGTTTTATCTCACTGCAAATGAAGCATTTCTTTCCCAAGTCACTTTGCAGTTTAAACTTTATTCCCAGAATTCTGCATTATGCTAAGCCTGTGGTTTTGCTACTATGAAAAAAGAAAGTCAACAGAATTCTATATCTAATGAAAAAAAAATTTTTTTGTAACCAATGGCAAGTAAGTTTTCAGCCAATGAAAACTCACCTTCATTATCTGATGGCACTTTGATTGACACTGTGTGGTGCTTGTTACTTTTTGTGTACATCTGCTGGTAATATTCAGATCTTTTTGTTGATGAGGTCATCCCCAGCACACTAAGTTTTAATCCAGGTGAAACAGAATGTGAGGATATTCTAAAGTGCATGCCACATGGACTCTGCAGAGCTTTCTAGGGTAGGTGTCACATGCTGGAATGTTAAATAACATTACTGCTGTCTGCTGGGGGCTCCTTATCCAACCATTTACCACCTCTTAAAACTGTATCTTAATTTGAAAGCTGTCATTACAAATTGTGAAACAATTGTATGGGCTGAATAAATCAGCCCATCCACACACGTTGGCAGATATAGTGGGACATTTGAAGACCTATGTAAAATAAAGAGAAACAGGGAAAGCCACATGCAACAAGGAAGGTTTTGTTATTCTTAAGAGCTGTTAAAAAAATCAATATAAATCACTTCTATTCATGGTAAAACCACTGTGTTGTATTTAGTACTCACCAGCATATAGCTCTAACAATTTAACAGAATTGCATTCACATTTTATTTTAGCCCTGGCTTGCCAAAACAAGCCAAAAAAGAGAAAGCTCTAGACATACCCATCTGTCTTATATCTTGTATCTTTTTGTGTATCTGCCACTTTTTTTTTCTTTTTGAGACAGGGTTTCCCTGCAGCCCCAGCTGGCCTGGAACTCACTATATAGACCAGGTTGGCCTTGAACTCACAGAGATCTGCCTGCCTCTGCCTCCCGAGTGCTGAGATTAAAGGCATGTACCAGGTTGCCTCTTCTTTTAAGTAGTAGTTCCAAAAGTAAATATAGGTATCCCCTGTTAGTAAATGACACAAAGTTATCCATTTGGAAGTATGGCTTCCACAGTTTTTAAAATTCAGTCTTCAAATAACACCATTTGCCAAGGGACCTTCAGTTCAAAAGTGTCAATACTTTTAGGTCATCATGAAAAGACATTAAACTATGGTCTTTTACTGGTGTGTATTAAATATCTATCTGTGACTAGATGATTTAGAAATTAGCTAGCTGGGTTTTCCCAGTACTGGGCACTCATACAGACTAGTGTTCTCATTTCACATTTTAAGGAAGACAAAGGAGATGCGTGCTTGAGTAGGACTAGGTTAGAGCATTCCCTGCTGTCTGCTTTTACTACTACTTCATTTCTGTAAGATGGGGAAGTACTAGTTTTCATTATGCATTTTATGGGGCACTGGAGTTTCATTTTATTTAGATTTTTATGCAGGTCTTCATTCTGCAGTGTATGCTGCCATTAGCTACTGGAAATTTGGAAATTAGTTATTTAATTAGATTCTGAGGATACACTCTGCTTCCCAAATAATTATTCCCTAAAAGGTGGCATTTGAAACACAAATAACATTGAGTTATTAATTCTTATATGAACAAGGAAAAGCTCCCTCTTCATAATAATAAGAATTTACTCTAAAAGTGAGACAGAACAATGCCCTTTGATAGGTCAACCATACCCCCCCCCATAAAAATTAAGTCACATATTTAATCTAAAACCTATTTCTAGTTGTTCTTCATTTTATTTAAGTTTAGGACATTTGTTAGAACTTCATGTTCCATCTGTCATCTTATGCCTTTTAAGTTTAAACATAAAAAAAATGACTGTATTAGTTTCTTCCAAAAGCCCTCTCCTACATTTCACAGGTAGAAAAACAAATATCAAGTTGGGTGAAATATTTTATCCTCAAGTTATTTGGGGGTTAACATTTTAATGCCTGAATGCTGACTCATAGAGGAATAGACATGGTTTTGTCTTGTACAAGGGATCTGTGCCAGGGAGCCCAGTGTGGGTTATGATGGCAAACTTTCTCTCTGCCTGTCTCTCTCTCTCATTAATGTGCCTTGCAAGTTAATAGAGATTACGTTTACATAGGAAGCAACTGTTACTCAGCTGCCTGGAATCCAGATATCGTTCATGAACATAAAAACAAAAAGGGGTTGTGATTTTCTGACACCATGGTTCAACTAAGGAGTGCGTTCTCGGAAATAGTTGGGTTGTCCCTTGAGTACACAAAAGTGTGCATATCAGGTCACCTGTGCTATTACCTATTTTCTTTTCATCCCTTTCTACTTTTAATGCTTAACAGTTCAACTACCAGTATTACTCTTGGCACTGGAGGGATTGGGGTAACTGGCAGCTGGGACTGCACTGCCCATCTCTGAAATAAAAGGATACTTTCAGTTTTTATGTGCCTCCCACCTAACAGACTGATTTTTAGTATCACTGTTTAATTGCTTTCATTCACAGCTTTAGAATTTTGACAAGCTGGTTAGCTCTCATTCAAACCGATTCTAGATTTTGGGGGTGTCGTACATAGATAAGCAATATTTAGGATTTGTTTGGATCCTTGTTCTCATTTCGTTTTCTGACACCTGGCTACGCTATGGGACATCCTTTCTTCTCTCCGACTGAGTGGGATATCAGTACATACCTCTGGAGTCCTCATTCATGGCAAGCATTCTCTTCTCTGATCTATTCTTTTTATGGTCTTTTTTTCAAGACAGGGTCTTCCTGTAGCCCCAGCTGGCCTGAAACTCATTATGTAGACAAGAGGGGCCTTAATTTCACAAAGATATGTCTGTCTCTGTCTCCCAAGTGCTGGGATTAAAGTTTGCACTGCCATGAGTGGTTTCCCTGATATATTCTTGAGGTTCACTGCATGATGTATTTGTGAATGTTGATGGTTGTCTCAGGCTATCATCTCCTAAATTCAGACCAATGTTTCTTCTTGACACCCTTGGTTTTAGGATAACATTCTGCTGGCCCAAGTTGGAAAAGTGTCCTGTGAGAGGGATCCCTTTCCTTTGCTGTGACCACTCAGCTTTGCCTATTCTTCCCATAATCAGTAAGATTGAAGCTGGCAGAGCTGTTAATCACTTGCTTGAGCTTCTTCCTCAGGACTTTGGTTTGAATTTTTCCATAGGAAGTCCTGGAGGGAAGACTTGGTGGAGTCATCTTCCTCAGAGTCATGGAGGAGAAAGCACATACTCTGTGAGGCTGTCCTAGTCACAGGCTGTATTCCCATAGGCATACACATTCATTCACCTCTGCGCTGTCCTTTTGGTACAACAGTTGGATGTGAACCTGGAGTTGGATGTGAACACAGTTGCTGCTACTTTCTAGTTGTGCGACCTTGGACAAGAACTACATAAACTTTGAGATTTTAATCTCTAAGTGAGGCCAGTACTTCGTTTTGCATGTATTTGTGAGATTCAGTCACCGAATACATATTAGGTTCGATATATGTTACACTGTAAGAGTTCAGCAAATGGGGTATTGTTCCATGTTTCCTATATCCTTATTAGGTTCTGAAATCCTTCAATGCAGGGACCACATTTGCACCTCCTTTTTTCCTCTCCATGAATGATAGCAAGTTAGGAGCAGAAAGAATACCTAATGAATGTTTTAGAATGCGAGCAAGTAGAGTTGTGGCAAGCCAAGGCTGGCTTAAGAAACATAAGACACAAAGACTTTCCTACTCTAAGAGGACTTTTGTTAGGGTGGCAAATTTTTGTAGAATGTGATATTGCTTTCCATCATGTTTTTAAATCAACTATTGCTGCTTTCTTAGGTCATGGAATGAGAAGAAAGGTACATTAGTTTTTGCAGGTATCACACGCTCCTGTGAGGCTACATTGTGCTTCACAGAGCAGGGACTTCATTTAAAGATCTACTTTCAATCATGTGTACTTGTACATGTTTGTGTGTGGGTGTGCGCACATGAGTGCTGGTTCCGGTATGTGTGCCGTGATGACAGTCCTCATACACATCTATATACATCATAGGTCATGTCGTAATCTACACAGATTAATATTACAGAATGCACATATGAGTTGATTGTTACATTTCCATTGATTTTTGTTGAAGGACGTGTCTCTTGTTTAAAATTATTTAGATGTGCCTTGCCAAAGGTGCTCACAGAAAGTAAAATGATCTAGAACAGCAATTCAAGAGAAACAGATTATGCTCTAATTCTGCCCTGTGGTATGCTTTCTCTCTAGTTTCCACCTCTGATGGAGGAGAGGCATACAAACTTAATACAAGAGGCAGAATGTACAGGATTTAAGATCACTGTATGGATCTTTTTCCTTTTGCTGCAAAATTAGGATATTGAAAATATCTATTCTATATGTGATGAGTGTTGTGGAGACAATGCAGGCTGACTTGCTTAGCACAATGCCTAGCACATTTCAAGGACTCCCCTGTTAAAGTTTTGTGAGATAGGATATTGATGACATAAAAACCTCAGTTATAATCCCAGACTATAGCTCTCTCCAGTTATTTCTGAAAGCATCAGATTCATAATCTGTAACATGAAGATAGTATTTGTACATATCTCACAGATATATGAGTTAAATAGCTATAATGTGATCAATAGATGGGAATAATAATAGCCCATATCTCCCTCATATGATTTTCAGATTAGGCAGACGTAAGTGCAAAAAGGCCTGGCATGCCATAGGAACCTAAAAGCATTAACTACTATGAACTGTCAATAGAAATGAGCTCATAAATCACCTGCTTACCCATGAACTGCTGTTGAAGGAGGTAATGTCCTATAGGGCCATCATAATGCTTTTAGTAGTAATTAGCATTTGTCTGTTTGAATAGAAGTAACATAGGATCTGATAGTTTAGACTCTTCACTGATACCTAGATCACAAAGATTTATCTTCTGTGTGGCCATAAGGACATTGGTTGACCTCCCTGTGCCTTAAGGCATGTAGACATATGCCTTCTGCCTGGCTTCAAAAGCTCATTGCTCACACAGCCTCTTTGAAGTTGGGCGCATGTTCTAGAGAGTATGCAGTGCGGCCAGAAGCAAATCTGGCTCTTTGTTTAAAAAAAGAAAAAAGGCCAAGGTAGTAGCGTACTGGTTGCTGATCACATGAACCCAATAAGCATTTGCACAAGTCAATGTTTGTCTATAAACCCATGTGTGTTCATAGGTGTATATCTGTATGTATAAATTATATACATATGTTTTGTGTGCATACATATGTGAACGTGTATTTAAAATTATATACACAAATGTATGCCCATGGCAACTATTCTTTAAATGTTATTAACATGAAGTTCTAATTTTAACTATCAAGAGTAGTATATGTATAGCAATTTGAAAATGCAAAACATGACATGTTATAAAATAATTGCCAGTGATGCTTCTTTAAATACATTTAAAGTTATCCATCTGATTAAAAAGACCATTCTAAAACATTTTAAATCTTTGGAGCCTAGTCATTTGAGGCCTTGAGCAGCATTAAGACTTTATTTTATGCATGCCCATGGCAAAGTGAAATGCAGAAGTTAGTTATCATCGGTATCATAGAGCCTTAAATCCATTCATTACCGCAGCTCCCACACAATGGAAAGCATTGCTGCGACAGTGAATCTTAGAACAATGAGCCCTATATTACACATTTTCTTTAGTGATGACTATGTGGTAAAACACTTATTTGAAGAGAAATAGTGATATTTGCAATAATTATGCTTTATGAATGTGAGATCCTTATGTTATTTTGCAGATAAATATTATGTAATTATAAGAATAGTTCTCTCATTCAAATATTTTAGTGTTTAGTAGCTGTTTCAGGGTATAGAGATATAGATCTAACTGGTGTGACAATAAATAGATTTATTATCTTCACTTTGTACTATTAGGAGATGTTCCAAAATTTTCTTTTTGTATTTTTAGATGGATGGGGAAGAATGAATAAAACTTCTGTTCACTGGTTATGCAGAAACATATTAAGACTCTTCTTTCCTAAAAGAGCAGAGAGATGCTCTTTTTGTTGCTGTGTTTTCAACCCAATTTCCACCTTAGATACAGAAAACACATGTACCCAGCAAGCAACCTCTTCTGTCTTTATGGAACAGTACCTGTGGTTAAAGTACACTGCTTGAATTCATACGTCCTAGTCATTCATGTATAAACCACTTAGAGTAGCTATTTTCATTCCAGGTTTTGAATTTTGGAAGTAACACAGTCTTTTCAGAATGCACATGGTATTTACTTAATCCTTTTGGAAGAACCTCATGACATTTTGAAGTGCTTGTAGTCCTTACCACCCCAGGGCTTAGCAGAGGAATGCTCTTTCATAATGGGGTTATGAAAGACAAAACATCACTGTAATTTACTGAAGTTCAGTTTTTGAACAAACAGTTTCTTTTATATCCAAAGCTAGCAACACACAAGTCTGAGCTAAAATGTCTCTTGTTGGAAGATTTCAAAT
Source organism: Nannospalax galili (assembly GCF_000622305.1). Classification (NCBI taxonomy): domain Eukaryota; kingdom Metazoa; phylum Chordata; class Mammalia; order Rodentia; family Spalacidae; genus Nannospalax; species Nannospalax galili. The sequence goes on from NW_008352267.1 coordinate 14,380,797, forward strand.
AATGGCATTTGGAAATTCCTTAGATTTAAGATTTTAGCCTTACAGAGAGTTGTCTTTGTAACTAAGAATACATTTACCTGGCAGTTGCTTTATTTGGTGAGATGCTGATTTCACATTGAGAATAACCAACAAAAAAACTCTGGTATGCTAACACTCCAATAGCATTTTTCTTTTGAAAATAGAAAGCAAAGAAATCAGAGGAGAATTATGGAGAGTGGCCCAAATTGAAACCTCTTTGGAAACACCTCCTATTTGCACAGCTAAATGCCTGTATTTTATTTTAAATGAAGGAGTACATAGATGGATAGCTCCAAGTTCAAAACACACATTAGAATATCTTTCTATAAAAACACATTACATAATCAGCAGTCATAGAGGGCTTCAGCTCTGGAAGACTTGCATGCCCATGGGTCATCCCTGGGGGACAGGCTGTATATAAAACCAACTACCAATTCACAGTTTGTGCAAATATAAAGTCTGTTAGGCCAAGATAACATGTATATACTGTGACATGGAAGTACCTCAGTATATTTAGTGCTTAACATTACTCAACTTCTCACTAAAGCATCATGCTATTTTCAGACAGAATGCTAAATGGACAGTAACTATATAAATGTATGGAGTTAAATAATGGAGCAGAAACACCAATGATGGTCCAGAAAGTCATGCAGGGAAGAAAGAGCTGTATGGGGTGTGCATCATGACTGAGGTATCCTTGTTTCCTGAAGCAGAAATGAGAAAATGAAGAAATCTTCAATACCAGCATATAGTTACATTCCTAGTAGGGCCTCAATAAATACTTGTGGAAACATGAAAACGTGCTGCTTCTAACTCCTCTGACTCAAATGTCTCATTTCCTTTCTTCATTTCTGTATTACCTCTACAGTGATTAAAATACTTGTACTTGACTGGTTTCCTTAGTCACTTCACTTTAATCTAGCCATTCAGTATGATCCCAAATGATCTGTATAACTGGTCACCTACCTCTCTACCCCAGGTAATTATCCCCTAAACATTCTCCATCATGTCATGCTGCTCACAGCTGTACTTATCCTTGTGTTTCTCCCCCATGGAAAGTTACTCCCATTTTCTTTCCCACTTATAATTCTGCTTGGCAGGCACAATGTTAAGAGTAATGTTTTCCACAAGAACAGCTCTCTTCCTCTAAAAACTATCTACCACACCTAAACTCACAAAAGAACTTTATGCATATATTTTTAGAAGTACCTTTATCTTTTTGCTTTGTAATATAATTGTTTTGCCAAGGACAAGAATTCATAATTTACTCACTGTAGTTCATATGAAACTCTTTTGGACGACCTTGTCCCTGAAGACCAGTTAACTACTTTCCATACTTGTATCCCATCCTGTGTTCCTGTTATTATAATTTATATTATATGACTATTTGGATAATTTGTTTCAAATGATGCCTCCGTTTTAAGAATGTAAGCACCACAGTTGCCAATACATGTCTTGTTCTTACCAGGCATTCATTGTGAACATATAGAGATAAACAGATGATATATAGATGGATGATATAGATCTATAGAAAGACCAGAGACACAGAAACTCAAACACACACACACACACACCCTTATGTAGTCAAATTGCTCTGCTCTCAAAGGACTATGACCCAGAGAGCAAGGATGAGATTGTTGATCATAATTGAACCTGTCTTACACCTTGTCTCTGTGCAATAGATACCTTTGTCCTACTAGCCTCTTCCTTATGGTATATGTTGTCTTAGGTCATATTTGCAGGATAGTCTGTGATGACCTTGGACTGATTCGGTCCTCTTCTCTTCTTTGCTTATAGTTCACAAGAACAACTGAAAATATTTAGGGGATGAGATAGGAAAGAATAGCCTGAAATAGCTCAGGCTTTGCTCCTGTCCCTCCAAAGGAATATGATTTCTTATTCAAAGAAAAACTTACTTGTTCTTCTCTCCCCTGGAAGCAGGCTGTTGTGAAAAACCACTCAGTGAGTCCTGGGACGCCTGAGGTACAGCATGGCGTGCCTTTCTGGGTTCTTCTGGGCGAGTGGGGCCACTCATGGCTGAAACTCCATCTGCCTCAGAGCTTTCTTAACTCTTAATGACTGTCTTACAGTGGATTCTAGACTTCTCTTGTCCTTACTGCCCATTTGTTAATAGTAAGTCAGTTTCATGTAACTGGTTGCATTTGAATGTGTTGCGTCTCACAAGACTCAGGCAAGTTGGTAATCAGCACACTGTGAACTTGCTTCGTGCTATGCCATTTGCATCGTTATGGTTTCTGAATATTTGTCTCCATTAGGACTTCTTTCCAAATCCTAGAAGTCGATCTACTTCCTGGACATTTCCCATTATATGTCCTATGCCAGAGGCTAGATGTTTTTTCACAAGTTATGCCATTTTTTTTCTTTATCTTGTTTTTGTCTCTGTACATATTTCCTAGCTTTCAACTAGAAATAGCTGTGAGATGGAGTGTGGGAATAGAGTGTTCATGAAAATTATATGCATCTTTCCTAGACTTGGTGATAAAACCTACACTTACCTTTGATTCTTTGCCTCCATCTCTGCCTGCTAGACATTGAAGATTCAAAAGAGAACCACATAGCCCTAGGGCATGGCTCTGTCACAGATGTAAGAAAATTGAGTCTCTTACGGTTTGAATCTCAAATGTTCTTTTTAGGTTTCTGTCTTAATGTTTGTTCCTTGACTTGTAGAGCTATTTGGAAGGCTCTGGAGCCTTTAGGATATGAGACCTGAACGATGGAAGTAGGGCTCCAAGGCTGACCCTTTGAAGAATATATACGGCCCTGGTTCCACCCTACACTCTTTGCTTCCTAGCCTGAATCCTGTGAATGCCTGCTAACACACACACACACACACACACACACACACACACACACACACACACACACAGCCATGGAGTTGCTCTGCTCTACCTTTCCCATCACAATGTATAGAAATCTCTATGGCATCAACCTTTCTTCCTTAAAGTTGTTTCTATCAGGATTTGTCACAACAATGAGAGCAGTGAGTAACACATTGTGTGGAGAGTCATTACATTCCTGGGAGCCAGGCTTAAGCAAGTAAAACAGCATTCTACATAGTCAAGCCATTAAGTTTTTGTTTGTTATAGCATCATCCATAACACCTAATGATATTTTTCTTTTAATTCATGTCATCCTCTGGGATCCCTCTGATCTACATGTCAGCACCATTTCACTGTTAACCATTGAGACTGATGAATAATCCTAGAATTTCCTCCCATCTCATTTCTTATGTCAGGGTGTTTTAGGTCTAGGAATCATCCTTTTCTAATATGAAATACCCTGAATGGTCTTATGTTTTCTGTCTTGCTTACTTTCAATCTACCTTCCACAAATACCCTGATTTTCTTTTGAAACCAGAGATACTCTGTTTCTATTTTTCTGTGCGGTGCGTACTCAAACTTTATTTATAGTAGAGATATTCAAAAGTTGAACACGTACAAGTTTGAAACATTTAACATCAGTACTGTCTTAAAAGTTTCATGCCACTTCATCCATTGACGTCTTAGATTCTTTTTTCCTTAGTAAAAGAGGATTTGTTTTTTGATCTTTTTTTTTTGAGACAGGGTCTCCCTGTAGCCCCAGCTGTCCTGGAACTCTCTATGTAAACCAGGCTGGCCTTGAGCTCACAGAGAGCCGCCTGCCTCTTCCTCCCTAGTGCTGGGATTAAAGGCATGCGCCACTATGCCTGGCTCCAAGGCCAGTCTGGTCTACATAGTAAAAGCAGATATTTTAACGTATATTATAGAACAAACGCTAAACTATGTACATGCATTAATTCGTTATACAATCACTCTGAAAGATAATAGCAAGCTAGACCTAGGACTTGTAGTCTCATCTACAATTCTGTAAAGATTCACTGGAAAAGAGAAGTTGTTCCTAAAATATTGGTTCACATATCTTGAGAATACTTCTTTTCTGATAAGATCCTCTGTTTCTTTTTTTTTTTTTCATGTACTCTTTCTTTTTTTATTATTTTTTTAATGGAGCTTTTGGCTACTCTAATGTTCCTCTCTCTGAAGAGGTAACCCTAAAATCTTTTTAAGGATTAGATAAAAGCTCCCAAATACTTTTGGCATTTTTGGCCTTTGGAACAGAGTATGTTGCTAAGAGGCCCAAGGACATTGTGAGTTTTAGCCAAGAAACTGACTACTTTTCTTTAGGGTCTTTTTTCCCTAACTGCCTGGCCAATTCCTACCTCCTCTTCTTATCATCCTCTGAAGAGGTTACCCAACTTGCAGATAGGGAATCAGGACACAGACCACTCTGGCTTCTTCCATACTTTATTTTTATAGTATTAAAGATTATATTGAAATATATTTTGATGCTGTGATTTTTAGGTTATTTTCTTTTTTTAATTGAATTTTTGTGATCTTCTTACAATATAATTTGACGGTATTTAGGTCTCTTCCCCCATCTGCACCTCTCCTTAGTGCCCTTGAGCAATTTAATGTACTCTAGTCTATCTATCTGTCTATCTATCTATCTATCTATCTATCTATCTATCTATCTATCATCTATCTGCCTACCTCTCTCTCACTCTCTCTCTCTAGCTCTCTCTCTCTAGCTATCTCTCTATCTATCTATCATCTATAGTATTTATCTAATTAAGGCCTATAGAGTCTAATTTGTGACCCCCAAATCCTTCAGTGTGGGTCCATCCAATGGAGCCTTAGTAACCTACCAAGAGTCCCATCTTTGAAAGAGACTCTCTTGCCCACTCCCAGCAGCCATTGGCTGCCACAATTTCCTTAGGGTGAGCTGGGATTTCTTACCCACTTCATCATGTCAATGCTAGGATTCACTCTGGCTTAAGATTGCATGGAACGTCTGCTTACTGTCACCATTGCTGTGAGTTCATGTGAGTAACTGACCAGCTGTGTGGAAAACTCTGTTTCCTTGTGGTTATCCACCACCTTTGGCTCTTACAATATTTCTGCCCCTCTTCCTCAATAATCCCTGTGCACTGGCAGGCAGAAGTTTGGTAGAGCTGTCCTATTCAGGAATAAGCACTCTGCAGCTTCTTGTTCTCTGCATATTGACCAACTGCAGTTTCTGTGTTAATCACCATCTGCTGCATAAGGAAACTTCTCTGGTGAGAGTGGAAAGGTAAGGGGAGGAATAAATAACACTAAAGGTTTTTAGAAAAGCCCATATGGAAACCTACCACTATAGAAGCTTCTTAAAGTATATAGAGATACATTATAAAAAGAGATTAAAAAGAGTTACCTTATAACAAGGGGCCATTGCCCCTTCTAGACATCATAGGATAATGAAAAATCTTCAATGCCAGGAATGGACTTCCTCTCTAGAAGCTATGGGACCTCAGGTCCCATAGACTCTCAAACAATACTGGTCATTGCCCCTGCACTTGGCTACCCACCAGAACTGGATGGTAAGAACCTATTGCTGAAGACACTAGATACATGATCTGTGGAACAAACAAGGAGAAATCAAGCTGATGCTGACTTCAGAGCTTCATCTCTACTGGCTAGCCTCCACAGCATGCACGCTACTGGAAGGGAGAAACAATCATCAACCCTACCCAACTGTGAATCCTGTGAACTACAAAACACCTGGCCTGGCAAGATAAGACCACTGGAGCAATAGTGGCATGAATATTATGGAAGTAACCAAGCACTGTTTAATTGGATTTAAGATATATTTTATAGAGTGGAGCCTGCGTCTGACATTGATATGAGGCTTAGGAACCTGAGGTTAGATGGGTCACAGGACATAGGAGAGAACCTAATAATAGTTTTCTGTTAAACAGTTATTATATTAAATTTACTCCTAATAACTTATTGTTATATCTGTAGCTTAATCTATCGGTTCTAGTTTCATTCTGTTGCTATGACAAACACCATGACCAAAGGCAGCTTAGAGGAGAAAAGTTTCATTTCAGCTTACAGGTTATAGTCCATCACTGAAGGAAGTGAGAACAAGAACCTAAGAATAACTCAGAGCAGAAACCATGGGGGAACACTGCTTGCTGGCTGGGTCACAGGTTCATGCTTAGGCAGTTTTCTCATACAGCCTAGGACTACCTTGTTTGGCCAAATTTTTCCCTTTTCCCTCCCTGGGGGACCCACGCATGCCCTCTGAGGATTCTAGAGTCTCCTGGTCCTGACACTAATTGACAAACAGACATAAGACATTCTATTTGGATTTTGCATAGTTTATGTGACATTTGGGAGGGGTGACTTACAAAGACATGGATTCTTATAGGCTTTTCCTTTTCCATATTTGAAATGTGTGTGTCATCTGCCTCCCAGCAGTGCCTGTGCTCAATGTGGTGGTGGCTCCACCCATTTTCTCCACATCGCCCACACTCACCGTGGATCAACACCGGCTTTTTGGAAGAACTTCTGGGTTACATACCTGCCTAGGGATGGTGCCACTCTCAGTGAGCTGGTGCCTCCTACATTAGTTAACAAACAAGACAGTCCTCCACAGCCATGCCACAGGGTAATCCTACCTATGAAATTCCTCAATTGAGGCTTCTCCTCTCAGATGACTCTAGGTTATGCCCAGTTGACAATTAAGGCTAACTAGGACAAGATTCAATAGCTTTCTTTTTTAAACTTGTATCTCTTGAAGATAAGACCCTATTGCTGAAGACAGGACATGCTTTGGACACAAGACTTGGGGCAATGGAACTGGAACTGACCTGGAAGCCTCCTCCCTGAAGACTAGCTCTTATAGTTTCAGAGGACACTATTCAAGCTGCTAAGGGAGAAAATCAATCAATGGTCCAACCCAAGCTATAAAGCCTAATGAACAATTGTCCCAGCAAAATATTGCCATTGGTGTAGTAGTGGTACTTTTTTCTTGGGGGTAATCAATAGCTGTCTACTTGGAATTAAAGTCTGCTCAATGGGAGGGAACACATGTGTGGTTCTGTAAACATAACCAAATACACATGGCTGGAGACGTTATAGATCCTAGAGAAAAACCTACTTTTATTACATCCCTAGACCAATGTAATATCTTACTGTATTCTAAATATGCATCCTTATATTTACAGGCAAATGTACCTCTAACTACCCATCAAAGAAGGTAAAAAAATTATATCTCTTTTTATTACCTTCACGATGAATTACAATTTCTCTAATTACCACAAGATTCCACTTCTGGGTCTGTATCCAAGAGATGGCATCAGGATCCCTTTTTGTAGCATTATTCACAATGGCAAATTTATAGAAACAACCTAAAAAAACCTTTGAATGAATGCATAGAGGAAATGTGAGATAGCTCTATAGGTCTGTCTATTATCATCTATCTATCATCTATCTATCATCTATCTATCTATCTATCATCTAATCTATCATCTATCATCTATCTACCATCTATGTATCTATCCATACACCCATCTAAAGTGTAATATTACTTGCCTTTTAATGAAAAGTAAGGGGGCTGGAGAGACGGCTCAGTGGTTAAGAGCATTGACTGCTGTTGCAGAGGACTGGGGTTTGATTTCTAGTACACACATGGTGGTTAACAAACATCCATAACTCCAGTTCCAGGGGGATCTAATGCCCTCTTCTGACCTCTGCAGGTATTGCACCACTTTGAGTGCACCCACCTACATGCAGGCAATACACTCATATACATAAAATAAATGAATAAATAATAATAAATAATAAATAAATAAATAAATAAATAAATAATTTTTTAAGAAAGAAGGGAGACTAGGGAGCTGACTCAGTCTTAAACTGCCTGCTTCACAGGCATAAGGACCTGAGTTTGGATTCTCAGCAACTGTATAAACAGCAGAGTGGATTGGCTTGTTTCAGTAACCCACTGCTGAGTTGGCAAAGACAAGAGAATTCCAGAGAACTTGCTGGAGAGCCAGTTTAGCTAATCAGTGAGTTCCAGGTTCAGTAAGAGACCCTATCTCAGAAATGAGATGGAGAGGGACTGGAGGGATGGCTCAGCAGTTAAGAGAACTAACTGCTCTTGCAGAGGACCTGGGTTTGGTTCTTAGAACACACATGGAGGCTAACAACGATCTGTAACTCCAGGACGCCCTCTTCTGACCTCTGTGGGCATCGTACAACATGGGTTCACCTACCTACATGTGGATAGTACATGTATACACATAAAAATAATAAATAAAATAATTTTAAATAATGAGGTGGAGAATGATTAAAGAAGACACCCAATGTTGATCTCTGGCATCCATGTGTACTTGTACACACATGTGAACACACACGAACACATATAAATATGTGCAACATACGAGAGAGAGAGAGAGAGAGAGAGAGAGAGAGAGAGAGTATAACTGCATGGATGAACCTGTGGGAAATTAAGCTGAATAAAATTAGACAATAACAGGACAAGTATTGCATGATCCCACTAACATAAGATATATAAAATAGTCAAATGTATAGAAACAAAGATTGGGATTCTAAGGAGGCTAGGAGGATATGGGGATCTTATGGTAAACATTTATACATTTATTTCAATTATGCAAGGTGAAAAAGGTTTAGTGACCTGGTGGTCAACACTGTCTATAGTTTTAAAAGGGCAGACTGCATGCTGTGTTCTTACTGCCAAGGACTAAAAATTCTACACTTATTTAACAGATTTAGTAAATAAAAATAATATTTTGTATTAATAATAATAAATTCTAAAACAGTGGAATCCTCTAGGCCATTCAGTGGAACAGAAAGTAAGCACAAAAGCAAATTATTGTTAATACCTTAACAGAATATTACTCTGCACTAGTCTAGAAATATGAGGCCATAATTATTTGATTTAGAAACTTAGAGCTGAGTTGGGAGGAAACAGGCATGAAATCTGAATCACTGAGTGAGTATATATCCTGATGTAACCGTGGGAGTCAGGAAAATGGAAAGGAACCATGGAGGTAAAAGGAGAGGAAAAGCCCAAGAGAGGTGGAAAGTAGGAAACAGATGTTGCCAAGAGGGAAATGGGGAAAATGGGGGTGTTTAACTGGAAAGGGAGAAGGAAGGATATGCAAGGAACCATGGGGGAAAAGGAGAAGAAACTCAAGGGGGGATAATAGTAGATAGGTATTATCAAGAAGAAAATGGGGGTTCTTTAGTGACAGAGGAGGGAGGTTAGAGAGGGAGGAAAAAGGGAAAGAGGTAACTAAAACTTAGGTGGTATGAAAAGCCAGAGGAAAATATATTATAACAAAAACCTATTGAAAAATGCATATACAGTATCTGAACACGAGTGCATGAGTATTTAGAGGGCTATATAACAAGAAACACGGTGCCAGGCAGGACAAATCTCCCTTCAAGTTGTTGGTCAGGGTAGTCCATGAGACTCCCAAAATAACACAGGCTATTGCCACAACCCTTGATTACCTCCCGGAACTTGAAGGTAAGACCCTATTGTTGAAGACAGGACATACTTCAGACATAGGACTTGGAGCAATCGAGCTGGAATTGACCTGGAAGCCACCTCACTGAAGACTAGCTCCCATAGTTCTAGAGGATACTTATGTATCCTCTAAGCTGCTAAGGGAGAAAATCAATCAATAGCCCAATCCCAGCTTCAAAGTCTATAACCACAACAATGACCATCGGCAAACTATAGCAGTATAGTAGTGATACTTTAATCTCGAGGATAATCAACAGCTGTCTAATTGAAATTAAAGCCCTCTCAATGGGAGGAAATTCATGTATGGCATTGTAAACATAGCCAAATACACATGGCTGGAGAGGTCACAGATCCTAGAGAAAACCGTACCTCTGTCACATCCTTAGGCAAATGTAGTTTCTTACTATATGTTAAATATGGATCCTTATATTTAAAGATTAGTATAACATTCACCACTCATCAAATAAGTTTCTTTTTGCCTGATTGAGTTGGCATGAGTCTTGTACATGCTGTCAGCATTGTTGCAAGTTCATGAGCAAGTTCCTAGAGGCCTGAAAGGCTCTATTTCCTTATGTTCATGTACCAACCCTGGCTCTTACTATTTTTCTGTCCCCTCTTTCCCAACGGTTCCTGAGTCCTGGGTGGGTGAGTTTTAGTGTAGAAGTCCTATTCAGGGATATGGACTCTACAGTCTCTTATTCTCTAAAACTTAACCAGGTGTGGCCTTCTGTGTTCATCGCTGACTTAATCAAAGACCCAGCATAGAAGAGGGGAAATGGGCAGCAGGCCCCAAACTCAGCCAAGGAGCTATTGGAAAATGATTACTGTGGGGTGACAGAGAGTTGATCTTCTTTAAGGGAGAGACCCTATATAGACTGACTAGACTCCAGTGGATGAACTTGCACCGAGGGACATCTGGATACAAATACTGGACCTTATAGGACTTAACACATATGACAGAATACCTGAAATCTGGTGGGGGAGGAACTGTGGGGGATGGGGAGGAAGGAGGAGTTCTAAATTTGATTAAGATGTATTATATGAAATGCACAAAATGTCAATAAAAATACTTTTTAAAAAGAATTTTAAAACTGAAAAAAAGAAGCTTCTTTTTGCAACAGATGGTGACTATTTCAGAGCTACACAACTGGTCACACTCAGAGAATAAGTGTCTGAGAGACACTAAGTGACAGCCCTAAATGACACATCTACACCTAAGGCTCATGGAACATGGCAGAACAGGGGGTAGAGAAAATACTAATGCACCTCTCAGTTCTCACCAATGAAGCTTCCTCATGCAACAAAGTATGATGCACACAGAAGGCCCCAACTGGTCAAAGTGTAGAGAATAAGAGCCTGCAGAGTGCACGTCTCTAGATAAGACCTATATTAAACCTCACCTACCTAGGACTCAGGGACCATTGTGGAAGATGGGATGGAAAGATTTTAAGAGCCAGGGTTGGTGCAGGATCATAAGGAAACAGAGTCTTCCGGGCCCCTGGGAAGTTGCTCATATGAACATATAGCAATGGTATCAGCATGTGCAAGACTCATGAAAACACATCAAATAAAGACTCGGCATAGAACTGGGGAAATGGGCAGGAGGCTCCAATCTTAGCCAAAGAACTATTGGCAGCTGACTACTGCTGGACGAGGAAGAGCTGACCAGACTCCAGTGGATGAACTCACACCGAGGAACGTCTGGGGACACAATCTTGACTCGACCTTAACATAGAATGCACGGACTATGGAGGGGAGTTCAGATGGGGGAGGGGTCTAAACACGATTAAAATATATTGTACAAAATTCACAAGACCTTAATAAAAATATACATTGAGAAAGCCAACCAAAAACCAAAAAGCAAATTATACAAATAAGAAAATGTTAGGGAACTTAACTGATCAGATTTTTATATGAGCTAAGACTATTTTAATATATATTTTGACTCCTAATGCTTTATATTAGAAAGGAAGGGAAGCTTATCCTTACAAAAATACATCACTTCTTTACACCCATTCTCTTGTCCCCCAAATTCTAACTTGTTCTGGTCTTCTTACCCCATTCCATGGTCTCCAGGCTCATTTCTTCATAACGGCTAGTCATTAACTGGCAAGGTCACTCTGGACTTCTTTTCTCCTACCCTCTATCAGTCCAGCATCTATTGATTTATCCAACTTTAAATTCACACTTCCTCTAAAATCTTTGCTACTCATATCTGTTACAAACTCTCTCTTCTTAATCCCAAAAACCCTATTGCATGCTTGGCTGTCATTTTTCAATAATACCAAATATATTTTATCTGTAGATTAATTTTTATTTTCCTGATTAGATTGCAGGCTTTTAAATATTCTTTTTTTAAAATTTTATTTATTATTCTTATTTTATGTGTATGCATGTATTGCCTGCATGTAAGTAAGTGCACCCATGTTGTGCAATGCCTGCGGAAGTCAGAAGAGGATGTCAGACCCCCTAGGACTGGAGTTACAGACAGTTGTTAGCTGCCTTGTGAGTGCTGGGATTCAAACCAGGGTCTTCTGCAAGAACAACTAGTGTTCTTAACCGCTGAGCCATCTCTCCAGCCCCAGATTGCAAGTTTTTAGACTTTAGGACCTGCATCTTTGATGTATCAGAATCCCCCATAGTAAAAGAGAAGGGAAACTAATATTTACTGAGTTCCTGCCATGTGCCAGGCTCTATGCTAGATTCTTCATAAATATTATCTGGTTCAATTCTTACAACATCTGCATGAGTTATGCATCATTTTCTCCTTTAGAGGTAAGAAAACCGAGGCCTCAAGAAGTTAGATACATCACTCAAAACCATACAGCTAGTTATTAATTGAGTTGGTCTTCTAGATTAGCTCTGTCTTCAAAGTTCCTGATTTTTTTCTAGCATACTTTACATGTATTAAATATGTGTAACAGCAATTCACATTCATCTGACACTACTCTGAATATAATTTTTGTGGCATTTCATAGGTTGCAATTTAAAAGGCATTGCTATCACTTATCGAGGTAGGTTGCCAACCTGTGTGACCAGGATTGTGTCCCCTGCTTTATGAGTACATATGTGGATTCATGTGAATGTAGAGAAACTTGAACATACACTTGTAGAACGACTGACCAGTGACAGACCTTAAAACTGAATTGTAGCAGAGATTCTTTTTAACCTCCAAAACTCCTGTTAGCCTCAGTTACATTATTCAGGGCACTTAGATCTTGCTACTTTTTACTTAAAATGAAATGTTCAGAGAGCAGTATTATAGGACAATTGAAATAACTCTAAATCTCCTGGTAAACAGATCCCAAGAAAACCCAACCAGTATCATAAAACTACAATGAAAAAATAAATTTAATGAATTTTTATTATTTTACCCTTTTAAAATTCTCTTGTGGTACTTATATATTTGTCAGTGATAATTTTCATGAGATCAATTTTAATATATTTCAAGCATCTTTATGAAATCAGCTAAAACTGTATTACCTTCCCTACCTACAGATTTCTCTTACTTTAGCCAATATACAAATTTTTTCTCTACTTCAAATCTCCTCACTGTTTTTGGCTCTTTCAACCTGGAGCTGGATAAAGACATCCTGACACCTAACTGCATGACAACTGGATGCTGGAGATTCTGGTCAGGCTGATGGGCCTAGAATGTGTTGAGATAAGGAATGAGGCAGCAATGGGGAAAGTAACCCTGCCAGGTCAATAATATTTTTCCCTAGTGGAATTGATAGAATTGAGCAGAGTTGCAGCTACACAGACCATCACTATTTGCAATTCTATAGCAATTTTTGGGAATCCTAAAAGGCTGTACACATGTGCAATGATTTACTGTTTTATATCATCCGATCTTAAGGACATCGATGAATTTTTAACAGCTTGTCTATTTCCAAGACTTGAAGAAATGATGGTTCTATATTTATCTCAATATATAATTAACAATAGTTTGTAAATAATGAGTTTCATGCTCTGAAGACAAATTACTGAGCTTTCTTTTTCTCTCACATTGCTGTGGTGTGTGTGTGTATGTGTGTGTGTGTGTGTGTGTGTGTGTGTGTGAAGTGCTGGCTGGTGTTTAGGATTCTGCACTGTGATTTCTATGACACCCAATTTGGCACCTTATGCTGTCACCATGAGCTCATGATTTCAGGTGAGAAATCAGCAGTAGCATATGAACCCTCAAGCAAAGAAATGAAATTTTCATACAAAAGTCCTAAAGAATAAAAACGATGGAGATAAAAAAAGAAAGCGTATGACATGGACAAAGTTGTTTCTAACTAGAACATTTTTCAAAGTTTTCTGGGGGCATCAATTGCTTTCTGAGAAAATCATTTGGAGCAGGACTCTAGTGAGAGTGTTAGCACATCAGCCTCTTCTGCCTACAATTAGATGAGTCATGTGCTTGTAGCCTGAAATTCATGGACATTTACATTCCAGAATACATATGCTATGCTTTTCAGAAAGAAGACAAAGAAAACTAACACATGAACCAACTTTTACAGATATCTTTTTCTAAAACCAATCTTAGTTTTAAAAGTTTTAGTTAATAAAAATAAAGACAAATATGAACACTGTAACAGAAACTTTCTCAAGCCAGCAACAGATTGTTATTGACATCATGAAAGTCATAATTATTTGTTCTCCTCCCCATGTATATTTTACATTTATGCTTTCTCGACTATCCAGTCTACAAATTCCAGGAAGGGGTGATATATGTTAGGTACCTTTCTATCTTCATATTATTATTTTCATCACAGTAGGTAATTATCAGATTTTTTAAAAATTAATTCAAGGCTTATAATAGAGAATATGCCGTGTGTATTGAAAAGTAAAACTTGGGAAGAGTAACTGGTTATGCAGCCTTGTGAACCGTGCCAGACCATGGGGCCAGTGTCTGCTCAGGAAGGATGCGAAGGGTCTGAGACCAACTGAACCCTTCGTAATACTGGACCAAACTGATGATGAAGTCCATGTCCAGATGCTGTCCTGGCTATGACTGCTGATGCTGGATTTTGGTAGAAGGCTTGGTCACATGTGTTCACGGTCATCATGGTGATTGATCACCAAACACTATTGTTTAAAGGCTTCCTGGAGTCATTCTGTTCAAGTCATGGATCCAAGATTTCCTCTTTTAAACATATTCTATTATTGAAATTGTTTTCGCTTTCTGAAAACATGTCTTGGTATTTTTAAGCAGGTGATTAAGTCTCAGTTTGAGGTATGAAAATGAAGTAGGCCAACTCATTCAAGTCTTTGTGGATACCACCTAGCTAGGAGAGTTAAAATTTCATGTTGATTAGGTGACTCTATGTGCCAGCTATCCAAAGTTCTTAGAGTTTAGGGAAAAGTGTATATCACTATATCATTAGGCAGCCATCACAGTGGGCACAAGTATGAAGTTCAAAAATAGTACTGAGGAAGAAGAAACAGTCCAATCATCTGAAGTATGTTTAAAGTGTTATATGAGAATTGCTATAATAAAACTGTAACATGAGAATTAAAAGTATTTTATGGTCTAATTAAAACTTATACTAATTAGAGCTAGCCTCGACCTCAACTTTTGTTCTAAAATATCTAAAAAACTTGTCGAATCAGAGCTTCAAGTAATTATTACTGCTATTAATAAAAGAGTCAATTGTTTTATTAAATACAGATAATGTTGATTGCTGCACGGGAAAGATATTCCATAGTGTTCATTGTTTTCCTTTGCATTTTTCAGTTATGAAAAATCATTATTTAATTTGTACATGGTGGCATACATCTATAATCTCAGCACTTGGGAGACTGAGGCAGGAGGATCATAAGTTCTAGGTCACCCTGGGCTTCATTTGAAACTTTGTGTCACGTCTATATTCGATCAAAATATATTGTATGAAATTTACAAAATTAAATTTTTTGGCCTCCATGGGCTTTGCATGTATGAGTGCACTTACACATGCAGGCAAAACACTCATACACATAAAATTAAAAGAAAATAAAATAATCCAAAATTTTTAAAAATTAAATCAAGGGTCAGGAACTGCAACACAATGGTAAAACAGTTACCTAGCATGAGCAAGGTATTACATTTGATTATTATACTAGAAATTATACTAGAAATATTTAAATTTAAATTAAAAATAAAAATAACTCAAAAGCTAAAAGCAAAATAAAACAAAAGATAAAAGAAAAAACAAAATAGAATTGTGATTTATTCATATTTATCCATGTTTAGGAAATATATACAATGGGAGAATTCCTACACTTGTATGCTTCCTTGTATTGTGCACTAATTTGGGGAAAACTGCACAAATAAGAACATTTACTGAGCAGACTCTAGTGTGTTCTGGGCCCTGAACAAAGTGAATCACATCTTCAACTCAATTGCAGCCTATCAGTCAATTATAACCATCACCTGGGAGCCTGTTAGACTTCCCAGTCTTGGGCAGGTACTCACCCTGCAGCACCAGAAGCCACATTGCAGTCAATTCTGAGTCCCTGCTCATCACAGTCTCGGGATAAGGCTTTCATCTTTCTCTTCTGATTCCTCACTACCGCTCAACAATCTAGAGGCTAAGTCATGTGCAAATCACAGCTATAAAACAGAGAACATGGTCTCTGAGGTCAAATATTCATCATGTTTCCACTACACAATTATACTCTCTATTTATTGAAAACTTATCCCTTCTCAGTTGTTGAGTCCAAATTCTACCATCTCAACTAAATCCTTCTGCTTGTTGGTTTGCTTTGAGACAGGATCTTCCTATGTAGTATATGTTGATCTCAAATTCATAATCCTCCTGCCTCAGCCTCCTGAGTGCTGGGATTATAGCCATGTGCTGCTCTCCCCAGCTCAGCTAAATCAATCCTATATATCTTCTTCCAGATGATCTTTTTCCATATCAAGCTCTCATTGCACTTTGATTTGTTCTGATTTTGTCATGTAACTGTTTCATTTTATATTACCATTAGTATCCACAAGGATAGAAATAATCTTTTTTGGTTTGTAGAATCTATTGTACTTAGCACAATAACTACTATATAATATATGCCTAATGGATATTTGAAAATATTAACGATTGCTTTTCCCTTCAAATAAAGCCTTCCTATAATTCATTAGGACAAGTAAACCCAGTTTAGTATATTAAAAGCTGCTAATTGTTTCAAGGTTATTACTGCTTGGTTCACATTAATATTAACAATGGTAATTCCTACCACCTTTAGAAGATTTTATACCATACAAAGCACTTCAGTACTTACACAATTTGATCCATACAAGAATCCTGTGGGATGAGGGCTTTGTCATCCCCATTTTACAGATAGAAATTCAAGTTTATAAGAATTAATTAGCCTGAAAGTAATACAAAGGGCTCTACAGAACAGAAATGTAGGTGTGAGACTCCAAGATCTATGCCCTTTCCTCTGTCTCTTTGAAGCAAATCATTTCTTATACAAAGTAAAAATCTGTTTCTCGAATGGTATCTGTAGTAGGCAGTCTCATATGCAATAAACATGAACTTTTAGCTATTGTTCTCAAATGAACACAAGTCAGCTATGAAAAGGAAAAATCAGCAGGATTTAGTAATTGATTGGTAAGTGCTGGAGAGGAAAAGGAGGAGATACATTTAAAAGCGAGCCTGAGGTTTGGAGCTTAAGCACCTAGAGATGTGATGGTGCTATTGATGAAGGAGATTCAGTACAGGTTTCGGGGGAAAATGTAACTAGGGAACAGAGAGAGGTGGCTGGCTGTGTCCATATTGCCCTTCTTCATGATGCCCACGCAGAATGGAACTGGATGATCTTTTTGCCCATAGGTCATACCATGTGAATAAGAAGTAAATTTAGTTTTTCTAATCACTGAGACTTTGTGGCTATTAGTTACTGCGATATCATCTCTAGTCTAGGCTAGTTGGACTTACGGACATTGAGAGTTCTTTAAAGGCAGATGAGTAAAATATTCAGGTTCTTAGTTTTATACTGTTCTCATTTTATTGTGTCCCCCACCCACTAAGGTGAATGAACATCCTGTCAGATTTATGAAAACAGAACCCTGGAATGTGGCTGGGTTCTCACCCATTAGGACTTAGAAGTTTGAAAGACTTTTTCATCTACTTGCTGATATACAGAGTGGAAAGGTCTGAGATATGAAGTTAAAGTCCTAAGTTAGAATCTTAACTTTTGTCCAGCTGTGTCCCAGGGAAATTCCTGAACTGGTCTGAATTGAACTTATTAATCTATCAACAAGTTGAATTACAGTAAGCAATGCATGGTGTTGTGAACAACCAATAGGCTACTCTTGGTGAAGGCAGTTTATATACTTTAACATGTTATTCAGAAATGAAAGGAAAAATAGACTGTTAAATTAAAAACTTTAGTATGGTAAACAGTTAACAGAGGGAAAAGACAATCTACAGATTTGGGGAAAGTATTTTCAAAATGTGTCTCTGACAAAATATTGACAAAGCATCAGAACAGACATTTCTCATAAGCAGACATGAAAACAGCCAACAGGTATGACACTTAATAGCTCTCATCATCAGAAGCAAAATACCAGAGAAATACAAATTAAAATGGCAACCAGAAATCAGCTCACACCTGTAAGGATGGTTGTTATCAAAAGATGAAAGAAAATCATTGGTGAGATGTGGAGAAAAGGAGACCTTGAACACTGTTGGTGGTATTAGAAAATACTACACAAGTTCCTTAAAAAACTAAAAGCATGATTATCATTTGATAAATCATTTCCACTCTGAGTCTTATCCAAATCAGTATGTTGAAGAGACGTTTGTACATCGGTGCTCAGGAAAACAAATTACCTATGTGTTTATCAGTGAGTGAATGGATTTTAAATATATACAGTAGGCTATCATTCAGTCTTTAAAAAGCAGGAAATTCTGTCATTTGTGGTATCACGGCTAGAACTAGAGAATATTATATTAAGTGAAATAACCTAGGCATAGAGAGACAAGAGACAGACTCACTACATTATTTCATTTCTATGTGGAATCTGCAGTGGGAAACTCACAGAAGTAGAGAGTAGAATGTTGGCTAACAGAGTTGGAACGAGGAACGAGAGAAAGGAGTGGAGAAGAAAAGGAGTGATGTCAGATAAAGGGTGCAGACTTCTGTTAGGCAAGAGGAATAGATCCTGATGACCAACACGGCATCGTGGTGATAGTTAAGGATCATGGATTATGTATTTCAATGTAACTAAAATTATGGATTTTAAAGGTCTTTACCTTAAAAAAGCAATGAGCGTTTGAGATGATAGATTACTAATTACTAATTTCTCTGATATAATCATTCTACAATGTATTCACGTATTGAAACATGACACTGTATCCTTTAAAATAGTTATTATTTGCTAATTAAAAATTAATGTCTAAAAAAACCGAGCAGTTGCAACAACAAAAGTTAACATGTAATTAGATATTAGTATACAGCGAAACAAAGAACCAAAGTAAGAGTTGCTACCAATGCAAATGCTTAAAAAGTAAATTATATATTTAAAAAATTAAGATATGTTTAAACAATGTTTGAAATCAGGATGATTTAGTATTGAGCACTAATTGGATCTAAAGTGCTAGTTTCCATTTATTGGACATCTACTATAGGCCAGAGTTGTGCTGTGTGCTTTATATAGTTTAACTTCAGAATAATCACTGCTATCAATCTTCAATCTAAATGTGAGACAATTATAGAAATTCAGTTTTGGAAAGTGCAAGAGGCAGAATTTAATTTCATGTTTATATTGTTACTTTTCCCATAAATGGACATCTCCATTGTTACTACATCTTTAAAATTATGTTAGGAAGAATCAGGCTAGAAGTCACTCTTGCTGTACCCAACCCATCATATCTAGAAAATAGCTCAAGAGATAACTTGTGAAAGAACAAGTTTCTGCCATGGGAAGGACTAGACTGAAACAAGCTCAATGCTCTGGGAACAACCTTCAAGGAAGTATCATCTCACTTCCCTGAGACTGAGCCTGTGCACCCCTTGAATGCTTGCTCTAGACACTGATCATCCTTTCCTCTAGCCTAGCCATCATGCCCATACCCCCATTTCAGCTGGGTCAAAGGGTTAGCAGGAAAACATTCTCTAAGACATTTCATTACATGTATAAAACAACTTCTGCTATGATGACCACTCTATGAACTTGCTGACATATCAAAGGAAATATACTTTACTTAGAAAGAACATCCTGAGGATTATATGAACTAAACTTTCCTAAAACAGTGATGCAGTTTTACCTGTTGTAACAAACCAATGAGCTGTAGAACTAAATTTGTGATCTAGTTGCATTATTTTTATTATAATAAAATATTTCTCTGATCCCTCTTTAAAAAAATTGCAAAATTTTAATTGAATTTTTGTGAATTTTATGTAATACATTTTGAGCATATTTAGATCCCTCCCCTGTCTGCATCCCCGTTATGATACCAGCTCGATTTCATACATTCTCTCTCTCTCTCTCTCTCTCTCTCTCTCTCTCTCTCTCTC
>NW_008352267.1:14400683-14424700 GCF_000622305.1 Nannospalax galili
TGTGTGTGTGTGTTTTAAGGCCTCTTAGGTCAAACTTGTGTCCCCAAATCCCCTTGGTGTATGTCCATGCCTAGAGCTTGGTTAGCCTACCTAGTGTCCTCACATCCTTAAAAAAATCAACTCTGCCTCCTAGTAGTTGTTGATTGCCAATAGTTCCTCTCCTAGAGTTGGAGCTTCTTACCTACTTGCCCACATCTATGCTGAGATTTTGTCTGGCTTGAACTTTTCTATGTTGTCACCATTGCTGTGAGTTCATATAAGTAACCACACAGCTGTCTGGAAAATTCTTTCTTTGTGGCCATCTACCACCTCTGGCTCTCACAATCTTTCTGCCCCCTCTTCCTCAGTAATCCCTGAGCTTTGGGAAGAAGTTTGATATAGGTGTCCCATGCAGGGAGAAGCACTCTGTACATTCTCTGTACATTGTCCAGATGTGGGTCTCTCTGTTAACCACCATGTGCTGCATAAGGAAGCTTCTCTGGTGAGAGCAGAGAATGCATTAATCTCACTCAGGATGACTAAAGCCTCTTTATTATTCTCACAGCAAAGTCTTTTTAAAAAATTTTAAATATATGAACAAATCGTTTCTATTGTCAAAGTATCTCCTTTTGTAATATTCATGAGGTAGATTGTTTAGGGATGAGAGAGCAGACTAACATGATTAATCTGAAGCCCACAAACATTCTGGCCCTAAGTAAGCACAGTTTGATTTTTTTTTTCCATTTTAATTGAATTTTTGTGATGAAATGAAGTTCAAGGCTTAAAGAAACAGAGAGCAGGACATATTTCATGATGGGCCATTAAGGAAGGACCCTCTAGGAAGCACTGAGGATGACCAAGATGACCACAAGTCACAGGCCTAAAGGTAAATTTTGATCAAAGATCCAGAATAGATTGTCTCTAAATGCATAGCAGATACAGGTCCCTAGGGGCCAGGTAGATTACTTGTTTTAAAGTCCTTTAATGGGGTTTTCATCCACAGGAAAATAAAGTCACCTGTTTTCTTCACTGTCAAAGCACAGTATTATTCCTGCAATATGGGCAATTGTTTTCTTATATTTTCCATACTTTTAATAAGTATGTATTATCTTATAGAATGCATTGGCAATAAAACAATGAATTGGAAACCATTAATACTGATTGCTTTGGACCATCAGGAACTATTTCAAACAAGGTCCCTCTCTTACTGGTCCTTACCCAAATCTCTCCCCATACTGATTCTCAGGTTCCAGGGCTTGGCTCCCACAAAAGGCCGTTTCTTCCCCATGTACTTGGGCTCCCAGTAGTCATTTTACTTCTCCGTCAGTGTTCTTCCACTTCTAGGAGTGTTGTATACACATGTTCCCAAGCTCTCTTCTGTCATCTTGGAGCTCCTGTTCCCCCTTCAGCCGTCATTTAATTTCCTTTCCCTGTGGTTGTCTGTGGCCTCTGTCTCTGTGTTCTTATCAACCATTCTTTCCTCATATAGGCTTCCTTCTGGTCTCTCAAATCATGGAAATGCCTCCTGTCAAGGTCACAGTTGACCTTCATGATGCTAAATCCAGTAGACATTTGTGTCTTTTCATCTTTTTCAGTCTCTCATTAGCATTTGACACAGGTGGCTGCTGTTTTTCTTGAAGCATTTCCTTTTGTCTCCAATTTAGCTCTCCATCATACTCATGTTTGTTTTCCCCCTCCACACACACCTCAGTGGACATTCAGCTTTGGCTTTCTTCACTGACTTCTCTTCTCTGTGTACTTGATGCTGGGACTCTTCTGCTTTGTGGGTGTTTTCCACCAAGGCAGATTCATTAGTCCATGTTTTTGAACACTGGCTACATGTTGATGTCTCTTTACTTACATCATTAGCTCCGAATACCAAAGTATATGTGATGATTATAAAGAGAAGCACAAAGGTAGCCCGCCTTTTGGCAACAGGTAGCACGGAGTCCTGCTTAATATCCCGACTCACATGTCTGATTTCCAACTTTGATGCTCTCAATTAAATGCCAAATAATTTAGACAAGAAGTTAATGCATTATAAAGATTCATTAAGCCTACGTCTGAATCACATTTTAAGTCCAAAAGCTGGACCTGGGTAGTAGCATCTGGAGGACCTTGGAAAGGAGCGCGGAATAGCCTGGTGGATCAATGCTGACACTCTTCGGTGCTCTACTTGCCACTTCTAGTTTCTAGAGAACAGACAAAATGATCTTTTGAAATTGTAAAATAGGTCCTGTATTATTTAAAACTTTGAGTATCGCTTAGATTTCAGTTTAACTGTTACCTCCTGGCAAAAGCTTTCCCTAACACTCAGTTTAGAGTGGCCCTTTAAGTTACTAATTCTGTCTCGTTGCTCTAAATTCACTGCCATTTTTGTGTATATAATGGTTCCTGTTAATTTATAAGCTCCATGGAAATGTTATCTGTCTTGCCCATTATCTTGACTAATTGCACAAGGTTCGCAGATAATAATTATGCAGAAAGTGTAGGCAGGTGAATGAATGCATCAATGCATTTATTCAACAACATCTGTTGCAATGTCACAATTTTCTCTGATTATGTCTATCGACATAACACTACTAATTTAGGAGAGTTCACAACTCATTCATATAATTACATTAGTGATTTCACAAGCAACTGGAGCACATTGCTTGACTGCTTCATTCAAGTTTTGTGAAATAATGGTGTTTTACATGCCAATAACTTACTTTATGCATGTTACATGTAGGCCAAAAGGAGAGCCATCTCTGTAATTCTTTTTAATCATCATAAATAATTTGGTGGCGCATGCCTTTAATCCCAGCACTAGGGAGGCAGAGGCAGGTGGATCTCTGTGAGTTCAAGGCCAGCCTGGTCTACATAGTGAGTTCCAGGAGAGTTGGGGCTACAGGGAGACCCTGTCTCGAAAAGAACAACAACAACAACAAAAAGAAAACGTGAAGTGTGGTGGTTGTAAGCACCTTTGTTTTTGCATAGGATTTTCATGTCTTTACTTTTCTTGTGCTCACTTAGTTATTTTGAGACTGTGACATTAGCTCTCCCAACCTACGTGTATGTACCCAGATAATTTGGGAGCGTGAAGTGTGATTATTCAAGGAACAGCTACTATTCGTAAATTCTTCTTTCTTCATTATATCACCACAAAGTTTCTAGAACAAAAAGTACAGTTACTTTGCATGCCTTTTGTGAACTAGACCCTTAACATACCAGAAGTGTTCCACACAAGTATACTGCAACAACTCAGCATTAAATAGAGCCTCAAACCACCTTGGTCTACTGTTTATTCTAGATATAAAAGAGACAAGAGTTATTTCCTCACTAAAAGGAGGCACTTGCATTATGTGCCTATTTGCCTCTTTCCTTTCAGCCACAGCCAACAGGACTTCCAAGGAACATTCTATCTCAGCTTTCTACATGTTTCATCTTCTGAATATTCCTCTCCCATGTAGTTAGAATTTAAACCATGAGTCACCAAAGGCCACATCTTCATTGCTGTCAGAGCCACTGTTGTTCAACACAGGGCACGGGCACAATGCATCTTTGTCTTCTGCCAGCTAATAACCCAGAGTATAGCAGGGCTGGCCTGCCATTAACATTTACCGCTGCTACATTTGTCTGTGCTGTATAAAAACTGAGCACTGGCCTGGCCCTCCTCATTGTTTTCAGAACCTTGACTCTCCTTACCATTCTCATCATCCAAATTTATTTAAGGATGAGACTATTAGAAACACAATTGGTGAATTAATGTCATAGGGACTGCTGCTGGCAGCTCATCAATTTTTGATATGCCACTCAGACAAATGAAACATAAGCCACCCAGAACAAGGGGACCTTTTGACACTTCAAAGGAAACCCCTATGGGTGGTTTCCTCTTGAAGCTACACTAAACTGGCTCGATCTCCTCAGCTGGAAGCTGCCAATGTCTCATTAACCCCTAAAAAGGCCCGGCATGAGCCTTTCTTTTCAGCTATAATTATGCCATGCACTCCTGTTATGCCGCGCAGAATCGCAACACTGTCACCAGCACATTATAAACATCCATCCTAATTGAAAAGCAGATTAGACTCTTGTGTTAATTAGCCAAAAAGCCCGCCCACTTGCATGCATTATGATTGCCTCTTAAATACTGAGGATGTTGAAATCCCTCAGAAAGACAAGGCAGACTTAATTGCAATAACCTGCAAATTAAGTTTAATTTACTTTAAATTTACCGGTTTAGCAGGCTCATTTGATGGTGTTAATGTTCTAGCAAATTAATTATCTGAATTAGTCATGCCTGGTGGAGTTTTGCAGCAGAATACATTGTACAGTGGCCTATTAATAACAGACAAACAGGACAGGATTAATGAGAAGATTATGCTCAAGTTCTTAAAAAAAAGGATCTTGCATGAATTCAAATATAATCACCAAAGTGCAAATACAGACTCAGAATATAAACAAACTGAGATTTATTATACTCTATGGCATGGCATCCAGGAGAAACAGTAAAACATGATCAGTGAAATATCCAACAGCAAGCCTCTCTTCCGTACACTCCTGCGGATCCCTCCTCACCACAAACTGTTTCCCATCAGCATGCATATGTGAACACTGTGGTGGGCGACTGAATGCCTTTCATAGGCCAGAGAGATGGAACTTGTGTATCATCTAGAAACAGCTTTCCCTGGTTCCTGTAAGGGATTTACAAAGCTGATAGATGTATTTTGGAGCCCAATTTTAACCATCTTTTCAAACAGTTCATGATATTATTAGGCATAACAAATCTGAAATAACGATTGTCTAAGGCTGGTCTTTTCTGTCCCTGTAAATTTGTGGGAAATTTGTTGATGGTGAGGTAAAGGAGATTTAGGGGATTGGAAATTCAATGTTTGGGGAAATTTTGATCATTAACTCCTTTGGATGATCTTGTACATTCATCTGTCTAAGCTAATGGGAAAAGCATCTTATTCCTCTTTCTCTCCCCAGATCCTAAGTCAGAGCCCTAAACACAGTAGAGCTCTCAGAACAATTTTTAAAGTTTTTGAATGGATGAAATGAAAAATTAGCCTAGAATAAATTTCAGAAGAATCATTCAACATGGAGACTGTTATATGGTATCAGTCCTGACAAACATAGAATCTGTCTAAAGTCTGTGCTGGTGCTCCCCATTGTTATAAATAGTCTCTCTCCATTTGGTTCTAAAGAGATACACATAAGCTCTTTCTTTGTGCCATCCACAGCAACAAGAAATAGCCTCTGGGAGTCAAACTAATAATCTTTGACTGGCTGGAACCAAATATGGCCATGGAGTGATTGACCTCAACATGCCAGATTATTGATTGGGCTGGAGATGCCTAAGCCATCATTTTCTTGGAGCAGTCACTGCTTTTGTCTTGATCCCATCCACAGCTGTCACACTGTGGTGAGCCATTGAAAGAGTCGACATTTGCATCCTTCATGCATCTAGACTGCTCTGCTTAAAATAAAAATGCCACCACTTGAAAGGCTGAGTTGTTGATTCTGTTTTTTTAAAAAAATGATCTCATTAAAAGCCAAGGGTTTGGGTTGAGAGTGGAGGGAGGCATGTAGACTATGTAAACTTGCTTAATGGGGCATATTTAATTTGGGGGAAAATAATGAGAATAAAAATTGTTCCAATATGTTCTCTGTATTGTGTCAATATATCACACAGCTCCTTTCTGGAGTCGCATTTGCTGTTAGAGTGGTTGGAGTTTTTTTTGTGTTGTTTGTTGTTCTCTGTTGAATTACAATTTGCAGTAGTAGATGAAACTGGCACAAAAAGCAGGTGTTATTAAAACTGGGCAGGAAAAGGACAATAACACACCATTTAAAGGCTGATGTGTGCATGGCTGAAAGGACTGTTTAGAACCCATAGGGAATAGAAAACACACCATAAAGAAAATGGATTTCAGTGACACATAAACAAAAGGCAAATGACTAATATATTTACATATAACATGTGGTGTATTCATTGCACACCATGGTGACAGAATTGCTTATTCCATTTATAATTTATACAGCAAAACCTTATTAAATGTGTAACTAGTTTGCCAGATGATAATATACATAGGAGATTAGGCTTCCCATATAGAATTATCAGTAACAAAAGGTTTTCATTTGTGAGTTAATTTTTCCCAGTACTTTTCTTTCTCTAGTATGCTCTCAGAATCCAATCCTGCATCTTGTAAGTCACAGTGACACCATGGAAGGAAGGGGGCTGTGAATTTCTGGAGAAGAGAGTTTTTGGCCAAAAGATTTCCCACTTTGGTGTCTCCTAGAATATCCTAGATTATCAGTTTTCAAAAAATGTGATGGAAAACCAACTGGTCCATATAAACTTCAAGGCAATTTAACAGATTCTAGAAAGACTTATGGCAAAACAGCAGTCTGTGACAAACCATAAACACTAGAATTTGGGACCAGGCCAGGAATGGCTTTCAAGACCCAAGAATTGCATAAGTGTTATGAAGAGAATGAGTGACCTCACAATGTCACCTTCCTTCCAAAGGGCCAGCAGGCTCAAGTCTTCACTGCAGTCCCAGACACAAGGAATATGTGTATGCGCAGTGCAGGGTACAAGCAGTTTTGGGGATTGCTCACCCTCTGGACATTGCCTGGGCACCAGCTTTGCTTCTAACTCTGTGTTACCCATGGCATCGTCTATGCACCTGTTTCATATATGAAAAGCTAACTAAGTCATATTCTTCTGTTTTTTTTTTTTTAATAAGAAAAAGAAAACCCCATCTTTATACTTTTCTTCCTTGGAGTGTTATTTGGTGAGGATTAAACCATTGCAGAATATTGGTGGTGAATTTTGTTCCCAGCTGGGCAAAGTGCTTATGAGGGATGGTGGAGTGGGTGGAGCTTGGGAGGGAGCATGGAAGTGAGGTGGCAGAGAAATGCTTTTAAACTATAAAATGTATTTTACTTTCAAGCTTGAAGCTGTCAGGCTTCATTTCAAATAATGTATCCTGACAGTTCATAGCCACCCTTAAAAACTGGGTGAAGCTTTTGCAATTGCAAACTAGTGTGATAAAACATGAAAATACTTTATTCAGGTAAAGTGGAAATAGCTGTTCAGCTTGGTTAAGTTACACAGAAACCTTTTCCCCTCTAAATTAATGTACTGTGCAGATACTCTGCTGATGACACTCTCTAGCTGTCCACTTAATAAAAGTCCTTCCAGTAAGAATTGTGTCTTAGTGCATCAAAGCATTAGTCAGTGTTTCAAACCTACAGCTGAATAAACTTGAATGCTCAAAACAGACATCCGAGGAAGCAAATCTTTGTGCTGCCGATCATAAGTGAGAAACATAAAGCACGTATTCTTATTCAGTCTCTACTCACTGGCTGGAAAGAAGGAAAAGTGTCTGGTTTTGTTTTTTCTTTTTTCTTTTTTTTTTTTTTTTTTTTTTTTTTTTCATTTATTTTTGCACATTTTCCTGCTCACTGGCTTCATAATCACCCATATAGTTACTAAATCTGGCCGGTGCTAATCAAACAGAACAAGACATACAGGAGAAGGGTGCTGAAACAAAAGCACAGCCATGTCCTTCGTTCCATCAATATTGAGCTCCACTTTGAACTATGCCCAAGGCTGAAAACGGATACAACGTGAATGAGGCACACAGTTCTTGGACTCACAAAATCTCCATTTATTGTGGTGATTGTTGATTGCCAATGAAAACTGTTCATGGAACACCAAGTCATCACATGGAACCTGAATAAAGCCGCAAACTCACAACCCCCAAGCTGTTCTATTGCCTCTGCTAAGTACATCAGTTAGGTGAGCCATGTACGCTCTCCATTGAACTGGAGATCTTCAGTATTACAAACTTGAGAACTAGAACACTATAGGTTGAATTCCTCCCCCTCTTCCACCCACCCCGATATAGAAGTCGTAACCCATTGCCTCATCATGATACTATATTTGGACATAAGCTCTTTAAAGAAGTATTTGAAATGGCTCCTTGTCCACTATCTAGCATCTTTTTTAAGAAATGAGGGCAAGGGCATGCATAGAGGGAAAGTCAGGTGGAGACGCAAGGCCATCCATAAACCCAGGAGAAACTTCAAAGGGACCAATTCTGTTGACACTTTGATGTATTCTTGCACTCTAGACTGTGAATTAAGCTGGCTAACTCATTGTTTATGATGGTTTGTTATGGAAGTGCTCATGAATTAACAGAGGGAACTAGGCTAGAAGGGAGAGTTGAAGGAAGGGCTAGTAGATCTACTTTTTAGATAATATCCAGGAGGCTCAAAGAGGCTAGTAGTGATGCTAATTTAAATCACAAATAAGCAGCTTATTTGATATCATTGTCTTTTAACTGGTTTTCAGAATATAATTCCTGGAAAATTAGTATAGAACAAAAGAAAACTATGATCAAATGAGCTTGGAAACAGTGTCCCCTCTCTTTCTCTTAATGATTCACAGATTAGTAGCCTGGAAAGGATGTTTGGTGATATTTCAGTGAACAGTTTAATTCTATGAAGTCTCACATTTCCCATTTTCAAAACCAGAGAATTAATCTTCTCATAATGTCACCTAAAATTCATTACAATGTGGATTTACTGAAAGTATTTCACCAAGTACTCATCTGTTAGCTTTGGAACCTCATCTGTATTCCTATATGGAAAGCGAATTTTCTTTTGCTAATAAAGTGCCACCACTTATATTAGTGTCTGAAAACATTAGCCTAAGTGACTCTCAATGAAACTGATGGCATATACTAGTCCCTCTGGCCAGCCTGCCTCACTCAGACCCAGCCTCTTGGTCGTAATTCAAAGTTCTTTCCAAGTTTCCCTTTCTTCATGCAGCCTTCCTCAACCCTGTTGCTCCCTCTCCTCACTGTAGGACATAAGCAATGCCCCCTTGTGGTTCACACTCTGGTGCACACAGTGTCTTTGGTCTTCTATTTATTTAGTCTTATTTCTGTTTCTTAGATTGGAAGAGTCTAGACATGCTGAGGCATACCCAGCTTCCATCTTTGGTACAGAACAGAATGTATGACACTTCGTGTGTAATTACTCAAGGGAAGGGCAGCACAGCGAACATGGACTTGGTTAATGGCTTACTTTCTAGTGCTGTATTCCCTGGCCACATTATCTTGTCTACCTTTCAAATCCTATTATGGTAACAAAATAAAAATGCTTTTCAACAGAATATTATAAAAGAAATACCAAGTCTTTAAAAAATATTGAAAACTGAAAAATAACATCATGTAGTCTTTGAAGCTAATGATAACCACTTAATAATAACAATGTCTCTTATCTATGACAGACCCACTCTGAACCAGGCTTGTACTAAATGCTTTGCATATACTAAATTTCAGCACTATCATGACTGCCATTGGCCTTGAATTGCATTTGTTTTCAAATAAAAGCACAAACACTATTCAATTTCCATTAACAGGTTAATGGATTAATAAAATGTGGTCCATGTACACAATGGAATTTTATGCATCCATAAAAAGCCAAAATCATGATACATACAGGAAAACTGGCAGAAATCATTATGTTAAGCAAAATAAGCCATACTCAGAAAGGCAGCTACTATGTATTTTCTCTCATATGTAGATTCTAGATTTAAATTTATATTTCTGTTCATCTGCCTGTATATGTCTGTATTGAGTCATGAAAACTGAAAGGGGACCATGAGAGAGGAAGTTGGAGGGGAGGAAAAAAGATGGTAATGGAATGCATGTGTCATGAAAGAGGAACAGGAGAATATTTCCAGGGAAGAAGGTGACCAGCGACGGGGGTAAAGGGGGCATGAGGGAAGGTAGCGGGGAAGAGAAATGAGTAAGAACCAATTATTATGACATATACACAGGAAAATTCCATGATGAAACGCATTGCTTTGTACACAAATTCAAAAAAATAAATAAAAATAAAATAAAACACAAAACTTCCCAATTGACCTGAGAATTCTTGTCTGGTGACTTGTGAGGAAGTATGTGGTGAGAAAGAAGAGCTTTCTGTGGCCCAGCTACTTCCTCCTCATAGTTAAGAACACTATGTGAGACTTCCTAGGTCAGCAGGATACAGAAACTACCTTAATGCCCCATGGAGAGAAAAGAACTTCCCTTTTGTAATTGGCTAAAGAGAGAAAACAAATCCTAATGTGGGAGCAGGGACTCAATGTCTTTATCCATTCATTTATTCAGCCCTCTACTAGAAGTGAATAAAATACTGTCCTGGAGACTAAGCATAGCTCCAACAGGAAATTGCTTATTAGTAACCCTCAACTCCTTCCTTCTTCTTGTTCCCAGCATCTATGTTAATAGCAAGTTCCTCCCTCCAATGTGTGGCAATTTGGCTTATTACACTTTATCCCTATGGCCACCACCTAGATTGAACTGCTGATGAGTCTTGCTTGGTCATCATCTACTTTTCCATCTGTGTCACTCTTGTCCCACCAAAGATCATTTCTTTTACAGCAGCTAGCGGGACTTTTTCAACAGCAAATTATATTAAAGGATTTTGCTCAAAATCTCCCTATTTTTGTACATGTATATTTTCCTTTTTCTCAGGTAAGCTTGCTCTGGTTTCAGTGCCTTGGCATTTTTCAGGGTTTTTGCCTAGACATTTTTTTCCCAGGGTTTTAGCCTACTGGTTTGTTTCTATCACTGTGATAAAATAAATACCTAAGAAAATCAACTTAAAGGAAGAAGGATTTGTTTGGGCTCATGATTCCAGGCCATGGTTGCTGGGCCACATCTTTGGAAGCTTGTGATGAGGTCGACTATTACAGTGGAGAGGGTATGGTAAAACAAAACCTCTCACCTCATGACATTCAGAAGCAGAGAGTGAGAGAAGAAGAGGCAGAAGAAGAAGGACAGCAAGAGAGAAATGGAGAGGGAGAAAGCATACTGATAAGATGTGCAATCTGACTAGATTCCAGTGGATGAACTTACACCAAGGGACATCTGAATACAAAGGTGTGAATGGTTAGGCCTTAACATATATGACAGAATGCATGAAGTCTGGTGGAGGGTATGGGGGTGTGTGGATGGTCAAGGGAATCTGAATATGAATAAGATCTATTATATGAAATATACAAAATCTCAATAAAAATATACATTAAAAAGATGTGCCCTTCAAATACTCATCTTCAGTGACACATTTTCTTCAACTAGGTCCTACCTCCTAGTACCCTATAATGAAGTTAGTGCCCTCATTATCCAGTCATCTCTCAAATAGCACAACCAATTCTTCAACATGTGGACATTTTGGAGAGACCCTTCATATATAAATCATAATGTAGATCATTCTCAAATATTAGTGCTATAGAGCAGACTGGTATTACTTTTCCTTTTGATCACCTTTTCATAAATACATTTTCTCTAGAACCTTTGAGTATCTGACATTATCTTTCTTATATTTCTTGTTTTCTTATGTTTTTTACCTTTCTCCATTAGTAGGCATAGTACACAAAACAAGAATTTCAATGCCTTATTATTAATGGAATTATCTGCAGAACCTGGAGTATTTCTGAAGGATGAAAGAATAAAGAACATCTTAATGATCTTTGGCAGACTCTGGGATGTGGGATAAATGTAGTGTTAACCATCACTCAGAACAAAGGGAAGGAGAATATTTGCATCTGCTCCGTGGGTCTCTTCAAATTGGGAATCACTGGATATCAAAAACTTGATCCACACTGTTTTATAAGTAGGATATACATTCAAGAGGAAAAAAAAAAACCTGTTCATGGAGTTCCCATTGCGATGCCACTAGTTTTGAGTCTGAATTAGTGGTGAAAACAGATTCTCATTAATTCTATTGGGTAGTTCAGAAATGAGATATTTTAGGGTATATTCATGATGGTCAAAACATGGAATCAATTCTGTTCTTGAATTAATAACAACAGAATAAAGCTCTGGTAGAATGTAGTAGAATGCCTGTTGAACTCAGAGGTGAAAGAAGTTACAGGAAATGGGATGCTGCCCATGAAAACAGCTCAGCAGAAAGGTAAAATCCTTACTCCTTACCTGGCCTGTGGGAAATCACAGCCCTGGAGCTTGCTAGGATCTGAGTATCTGGTGTCAGCTTGACAGGCAGACTCTTCCTTCCACTAGATTCTGTTTAAAGTTATAGTACAAGAAAGAACTGTATATGATCATGGATTTTCCATAGACCTTCATCACAGAGGAAATCATTGCAAGATCCTGGGCATTGTAAAGGAAGACATGAATGGCATAGCTAAGATTCTGGGTTGTACAACAAGCACCGAGAACAATTTTGACATTCAATGACTTTTCACTCTCTTCCTTTTCCTTTTAACTCAGATGTAGTCATGGAGTATAGTAAAGATGGGGATTCAGCAAAATCCATGCATTATAGTTGATAGAGAAAATGGATATGATTTCTTCTAAAATTGGCATGGTTTCCATTTCTACTGGCAGTGTATAAATGCTATTGCCCATATCCTCACCAGCATTTGTTGTTATTTGTTCTCTTAAGGATTGCAATTCTGAGATGGAACCCCATTAAAGCTAAAAATGTAGTTTTAATTTGTATTTCTTTGATGGCTAGTGAGGTTAAACATTTTAAAAAATATGTTTATTGGCCATTTGTATTTCACCTTTTTAATAAATGTCTTCATTTTATCATCCCATTTATTGATTGTGTTGCTTGATTTCTTGCTGTTTAGAACCCCATAACTGGTTAATGTGTAGAGACAAAAAGACTGTGGAGTTCTCAGTTGTAAATGGGATATTTATATCATACTCCTCTTTTCAAAAGCTCAGGGATCAGTGTGGGAAAGGGAATGGAAAGATTGTAAGAATCAGAAGCAGTGGACAACTGCAACAAAATAATATTTTCCAAACGCAGTGAGGCAGTTGCATATATGAGCTAACAGAGGTTGTGACAGCATGCACAATATCTACCTAACTCAAGCCAGACAAAATCACAGCATAGAAGAGCTATTGGCAATTGATAACTGCTGGGAGAGAATGAGCCAGTTTTCTTTAAGGGTGTGGCCTCTGGTAGGCTGTTTAGCTTTTGGAGTTCTTTATATATTCTAGCTATTAATCCTCTGTCATTTATTAGCTAGCAAAGTTTTCATCTCATTCTGTAAGTTTTCTCTTCACTTGATCAGCTGTGCAGATGTCTTTTAATTCCATGGGGTCCTATTTGTCAGTTGCTGGCATTATGAAATTCTTTTTTGTACATTAGTGCATATGTACATTTTGGTCGTTGTTATTTGTTTAGTTGCACTGTACTTGCTAAGAATATTCTACTTTTGGAAGCACTTTTAAATACATTATACACAATTTTCACAGTTCCCTTGTGAAATAAGAGCTATTTTTTTATTTTATTGTTAGAAATATTTTAGCACAGTATGTTTAAATAACTTATCTTTCCCTTCTATCAATTTGTGGCTGACCTAAGGTTACAATTATAATTTTTCTGACTCTAATAAAATGGACCAGTTAAGACAAGGTATAAATTCAAAGAGAGGATGAATAGAATGCATAAATCAGAATTTGGGGAGGAAAATAAAAAAGCTAGTGCTAAGAATTTTCAGATGGTGCTAATGAAAAGCAACTGTAAGCTATAGAATCATTAACTGAAAAGTGGATGCTTAGATTAAGACTGAGTGATTTTAAAGGACAGTGTGTGATTATTGTCATATAAAAAACCAAGATGCTCTTATCTTCCCTGGATGCAGAATTGGAATGAAACCATTCCAATCAAAGACTACTGTATTTATAATTTAACTTTTACAAACCACTTTACTGAGGCATGATTGCTACACAAAAGTTATACATTTTTAATGTATATAACTTGATTTTGCATGTAAGTATGCACTCCTGAAACAGTTATCACAATCTATGCCATAAATGTATCAGTTGCTTACAAAGTTTTCTCCCATTATCTTTTATTATTATCATTTTTTTGACAGGGATACTTAAGATAAGATCTATTCTCTTATGATAGTATGAAAAGGCTGGTTCGGGAAGGGAACACGGAGGGGTATTAGTTAAAGGGTACTAAGTTATACAAGATGAATAAGTCTTAGGATCTGCCATACAGCAAAGTGCCTATAGTTAACAATGCTATATAATATGCCTAATTATTCTAAAATGATGTCTATGTTAAAGATGAAAATACTTAAGTCAGCAATTTGGCTAGAGCTATCGAGAGAAGTACAATGTATTCTAAGGGTTCTTAAGAGGCCAGTTTGGAATATGATGTAGTCTCCTCACTTTGAGGAGAATCCCTGAAACCCATTCATGCTCCCATACCCCGTGTTTGTCAGGCTCCCTGCTTAGTTATAACACCTAGTCAGGTTCTCTAGCTCAATAATGGTGTCCTGGACATCTTGAAGTGCAGGTTTATCATGAATTTGATCACATATTGACACAGCAATTGCCTTCTTATCTCCACAGGTGTCTGTCTATACTTAAGTAGTAAGGCTCCACAGTACGACAACATGAAGTCAAAGGGCACGTACTTTGCCTGTGTCTCTGAGAAGAGGAAGACTCAAGCTAAGCTATTTATGCATTTAATAAAGGTTGATCTCTACATGCTACCAGTTATTTAGAGTCCATAAGTTTAATTAAGCTTGTTTTTTTCCTCCTTAATCTATAATGGTCACTAATGTTTCTTTTGAAATCTCACTTTGTGATTTTCCCCAAGTTACTTTCTCAAAATACGCACCTGATAATATGTTTCTTCATTTCGGATAATTGGATTAGTTGCAAATAAAACATAAAACAAGCTCAAATTTATTTTCTATCCTTTTGGGGGTGAGGTACACTCTATAGATCAGGATAACCTGGAACTCACTTAGGCAAGGATGACTTTGAACTCCTGATCCTCCATGCTCCACCTTCCAAGTCCTGGGATTACAGTTGTGTGCCACCATGCCTTGAGAAGCATCCAGTCTTTCCCCCTCAAGTATCATGTGAATTGTACTCTTTTTATTATACAGAAAATTGAACATTTGTCCTTGCTCTGCTATGGTTCTGGAGTCTCACCTTTCCCTTGATAATTCTCCCATAAGTTCAGATCGCAGAAGAATGTTTTTCTAGCTGGTAGATTCATGGAGTCCAGTTAGCAACTTAAAAAAAAAATCTAAGTATCAAGGAGTGCCCCTTTTTATATTGTTATTTTTTAAACTTATTAACCAGTCAGCCAATTTCTATTTCTTTAGGCAACCAGTTGGCTCATTGCAAACCATATTTTACTAATGTCAAGAAATGTTATATAGAATGGGTCACAATAATTTCTACCAATACATTTGTGGGTATCAAAGTATATGAGACCCTAGACCCTAAATTATTCTATACCTATAAACCAAAGTTTATTGTTCAAGGACAGGGAAACTGTATATTCAGTTACCTCTTCCAATGTCTATAAGCCAAAGGCAACTATGAGAGGGAGGAAGGCATTTCTGTGTGCTCCATGCAGTCAGCCAGATCTCTCAGTCCAGCTGAGCTTCAAGGGAAAGGTTTGAACACCCACATCGGGAGAACTAAGGATTGGGTGGTACTGGCTTCTGGAAATCCTCTGTGTACTACTTCCTCCTAATCCTTCAGGCAAATCCACCTTGAATGTATACTGGAAACACTGGTAAGAATTCTGGCACATGGGCAGGAATGAACAGCTGCCTGTCTTGGCATTCTCTGTTTTGAATTAGCTAACACACTGATTAGAGAACTGTAGGAATCAGAAGTAATTGTTCTCTCAGCTGAGGATGACTTTCTTATACTTGGCTTTTGATCTTCATCTTGTGCACCCTTCAAGCTCCAGCTCTGTCTCCCTTGCTCTTGGGGCATCTCTAATGCTGCCCCTTGTGGCAGACCTCCTTTTTTAAGCCTCCTTGCCTCCACTGCCTTCCCTAACAATCTTTGGTCCCCTGTCTATACCTGATTACTTAACCACATAGCATTCCTTTCCAGAAATTTTATTAGAGGAAATTCTTTGTCCTCGACTAGATTATTCTTTCAAAGTTTCATCTGTGATACTATATTACTTCCCTCAGCTATAGGAACTTAGAGTTGCAAAGTAATTAATAGTTAATATTGATTTAAATTTTGAATACTGTAGATATCTCACAGAGAAATGAACTAACACTTTAAAAAGAAAAGACTTTTGGTTAAATATACTTGTAAGGAGCTCAATAAATATTCAAAGAACCTCAAGATTTAATTTTAGCTTTCAGTGTGAAGAACTGAATACACTACAGTGTTGATGTTGAGCTCTTTGATCATCAGTTCTTTTTCCTTTTCTTTTCTTCCTGTGTGTGTATGTATGTATACACATGCATGTGCTCATGCGGAGGTCAGAGGACAACTGTTAAAATCAGTTCTAGCCTTCTACCACGTGGGTCCTAGGGGATCAAAATCTGGTCTTCAGGCTTGGTAAGGCAAGTGCCTTATATACTGAGCCATCTCATGGACCCCCTCTTTTCTTCTTGATGTGGGGTGAGTAGTGGGATAGTGTAGTTTTGCCCCTGTGGTGATTTTAACAACACCGAATAATGTTTATCTACAGCAGGTAACAGTCTAAGAAACTATCATGTTTTCTTCCTATGAAAATGTAGGGACTAATCTGGTAACATACCCAGTACACAGGTCAAAAAATTGACTTACAGAGGCAACTTCCCCAAGGTCATCCAGCCTCTTATTAAGAAAGAGGAAGAACTGAGTTTTGTCCCCATGTCTGTCTAATAGCAGATCCCAACTCTGATCATTGAGCATGCATTATAGCCCGTTTTCTATCACTCTGTAAATTCTTGCAAGTACTCTTACAAAGGCACCTTGAGAGCCTTTCTATAGTACAAGTGGATGCTAGAATGAGGTTAGTGCCATTCACCATAGATCTGAACTCCTCTTCTGTGCCATGATGATAGCTTTCATTTAGCTCAGCTGCCATATTCTTCCAGGTTTTGCCATATTAGAATAAGTCTGCTTATAGTACACAGAGCTATATACTCTGTTGGGATGTGCTAAAATGAATAGCTATCCTGTTAAGGGCATGCTACTTTATTTTGATACATGCAGTTACAAGCTGTTCATATGAAAAGACAATATAGACAGTTGATTTTCCTTTAGCTGGAATCCTTGGGGACTCAGGGAATTGTCTGAAGGGATGTGTAATATGAAACAGTCTTCATCTCTAGGTCATTAGCACTAAATCCAATCTAGGATAATAATGGCCTCAAGTAGTTATTTTGTGGCTATTCAATGCTTTACAATAAGTGCATTTATGTTAAGGCAGATTCCAGTAACACATCTACAACAGCTTCTAAATCTATGACTTCTTAGAAAGATTTTTTTTTAAGTTAATAGCGATATCAATGATGATTTCCTCCAATATATACAAGGACATGGGGAAATCTTGTATTTTTTTCCCCAGAGGGGAGAAATATCCTCTTCTTAATATGGCATCAAAAATGAAGTTTCAAGATTTCGTGTCAGAATACCATGCATATGAAAAGAGCCATATACATACCACAGAAACCCATATAGGCGGCTTGGAAAATATGCCTCTATGTCTTCATGTCTTTTGGGCTTGTTTAAGAAAGAGGAACTGATTAGATGAGGACTATCTGCAGTTAACAGGAAAACTGAGCCATGGAAGAGTGTGAGTTAAGAGCAGGGATTCTACTCAGGCTGCTAGGCAGACTGCTTTCCCACTGTATAACTTTTATCCAAAGCATGTAATCTCTGAATCTGAGCTCCTTTGCTTTAATGTGTAGATCATAATCAGATCTGCCCCATTGCACTGTTGTGAAGGTTAAATAAGCTGATAATCCAAGAACGACTTAGGAGAGTGCCTGAAGATGCAAGCCTCAGCTAACACTATCAGAGCAACATTTAAGGACTTAAAGTTCCTAGAGAATTCCTGGAACCATAGTTTTTCAATTCTCTTCAGTGAAGTAGAAACATCTCCTGTATCTATTTGACATTATCTGGGGTGCCAGCAAGTTTCCAAGGATACAAACAGGAAAAAGACACAATCTTGATCCCTGAGGGGTTTATCTAAAAATGTCAGATATGCCCCAAAATGATTCTCAATTATTGTGGTAAGTGCATGAATAGAGGTGTCAAACTGTTACAAGAATCTAAAAAAAAAGATGGAATAACTCACCTTGAGAGAGCTACTCAAAGAAAGAGGCACTCAACTTGGTGTGGAGAGTAGAAGTGAGTCTTCCAACAGTTGGGATCTGGTGATGTTTTCTTCTGAGGAGGATGGTGAACCTACATTGCACCATGTGCACTTCCTAGACTTTAATCACAAAATAGTGGCACTGTTTTCTAACCAACTAGATTTCCTGTAAAAGGGTAGGCATAAAAGGGAATTGGGAGGAAGAGAAGGAGCAAGGATGGAAAATTAAACTAAAAGATAAAGGAAGGGACCTAACTTTCCCAAAGGTAAAGTTAAGCATCCAAAGGTAAAATGTTTTCCTGTGCAATATCCTACTGAAAGTCAAGCATGTCCCAGAGGCTTATTTTAGTAAATTAATCTGACACCCTGAAGCCAAGTAAGGAGCCCTGTCTTATTGGTATGAATGAAAGAACTTTATTTAGGGATGGATCCTCCAAGGAAACAATGCTGTTTTAACTGATTTCTGCATGGCATCTGGATTTGTCCCTCAATAGGTAATATACTGACATTTCAACTTCAGTTTGCCCAGTTCTGCTTCACTGGTCATTGGGGAAATTCATCTAAAACTGCAGAAAGGACTAGAAACGTTTGCATCATATTAATAAATGGGAAACTAAGGAAGCTGCCAACTGGCAGCCGAATGTGTTTTGCTGGTTTGATAAGGCTACTAAAGAGTTTATGATGTGACAGATGTTTCACTACACTATTGTGAAATGAATAGATTATGAGAAGTAATTAGATGTACATTGGAATCAATGCTGTTATCATCGAGGCCTTCGGGCTATGCAATAGATGAGAGTCTTGGCAGCAGGTGGTCCAATGGCTCGGAGACAGGAAGACACACCGCGGGAGACTGAGTGACAGGTTTCACAGATCCAGGGGGTGAGAGATCTGAGCCGGGGCTTGCATTTGTAATCTTTACTCATGTATAAATAATAACAACTCCACCATTGACTTCATATGCTATGTCATCGCCTCTGCTACCTTCACACAGGCACAGTGCTGGTCCCATCTACACAAAGTTATTCTCCATCTAGCTGTTTTCAAATATGCATATGTATGTTGATTGTAACTGACAGCTCTATCATTTTTTGAGGGAAGATTTTATAGCTAATCATCAGATGATTACATTTATTTTTAATGTCTGGCATTGTGCCTCCATCGTACAAAACTTCCTATGGTTTGCAGATCACAGGCTGAAAAATACTTTAACTGCCTTTCATCAGGAAGGCAACTTCTTCCTCTGGCTCAATGACTAACATTTAAAGGGACACGTTTGCCTTTCTCCTCAGTAAAATCCCTTTGCAGGAGACTTGGCAGGGTCACCCTCCATGCTAGAAGCAACCATATGGAGCCTGCTGCTTTCAAGAGGAGGGTTTGCTTTCTGCCAGTATCCAGGGTCAGCTACCGGTACACTGGGGAATGTTGAAGTTTCCAAGCACAGAATGAAGATGGAGGAAAGATATGGGTGATTAAGGGAATTAAGTGACTGACTCCCTGTGTACATCTGCTACCCCTAGAAAGAAGAAATAGCTGGTAAAAATTATTTAGTAGCCCCTACATGCTTAAAATACCTATTGTATTTATGCAAAGTGGTATAGCTTTCTTGAAAGATAACAAAATTATAATTCTGATAACTAATGTTGTCTTTGTAGAAAATATGCATCAGACATTCCATAGTGGTGTATTCATCCACATGTATGTAAGTTTATAATACCCTTACTTGTATATCTACTTGCTTAAGTAATTAAATAAGTCTTCTATTAATACTTTTAATGAATATTCATTGAACTTGCATTATATCCCTATCAGTTACAGTTACTGCTATAGGCATAAACTTAAATGAACATGTCACAAAGAACTCAATTCTGTCTCTCTTTGTGTGAATATACACATGAGTGCTTACATGGTTCCCGAGTGCCTTTAATGAGACATTGGATATCTTGTTGGGTGGTCACATTGTGGGTACTTTGATGTTAATATGTATTGCATATGTATCAAACTTCATAAAGCATGGAATTAAAACCAGCAATTTGATGAAAGTATATATAACAATAAAATGAAAACCCCTTTTAAATAGTAAGGACTGTTATTATAATGAATGCTCTTAAGTAACTCAGATGTTTGGCATAACAGGAAGTTGAAAAACACATTATAAAATCGTTAAGATTTTCTTATTGCTTAATAATCAGCCAATTAAAAGTATAAAAAAGGATGTATTCCACATACCAAATGTTAAAATAAGAATGATAAAGATCTAAATGCATTAAATAGAAAGCTTTTGCTCTTCAAAGTCTTTCTGTGTCAGCTGTGTCTGGGGAACTCTAGTGTAAACAAGCCCCCGTGACTCTCTGATAGAGCCTATGGCTGCTCAATCCAAACTTCCTAAAAGAGCAATAAAACTCAGCCCATCATAAATAACTGGAGCTTGTCAAATGTGCATGAGGAATAATCTGAAGAGGAAGACTGTGCATTTGGCCTATCCCCAAATGAGCATGTACTTCCAGTAATTACAGCAGACACTTATGGAATACTCTGCTAAGAGCTTTGCAGCTATTATTATTTGATCCTCACAATAGCTTCAGAGGGTCAGTTCTTGGTTCACCTTCATTTTATGTTTGAATACTACGGTATAGGTAGATTAAGAAAATTGCCCAAAGTTACCCAGGAAACAAGATCCAGATTTAAAATCAACCCACATGGTCTTTGTTTTTTCTAGAAGACTTAAAATGTAACAGTCTTCAAATAAGGCGAGAGATTATTCACATGAAAATTCATTTAACCCATTCTCTAGTCACTCATAAACTCACTACAGCTATGGTTATCTGTGTAAGGCCTGGACATGATTGGGCCCTTCAGCATTTCCTCATGGATAGGAGACAGACCCATGGGGCCCCATCCTTCCTGAGGGATTATTTGACAGTTAAGGTTGATGGGGTTGGGGTGCCATTTTCTTCAATGATGTAGCCACTGATTAGTTGCTGTTGCTCTAGTAAATAACATCTCAACCATGCTCAGACAAGAAACTAACTAAAACAAAGTGGGCCACACACAAAAGGAAAATGTGAAAGCAGGAGGGGAACTTGTTGGGAGAAAGGGTTCAGTTGGAAAGGAAGGGGATGAGAGAGGGACATGGGGGGTGAAAAATAACGAGCATTCATGATTTAAATGTATGAAACTGTCAAACAATAAATAAGATAAAAATCACTGTGTAAAACAAGACCCAACAATATGTCCTCACCTTTAACCCCAGCATTCTCTTGAGAGGCAGAGGCAGGTGAATCTCTGTGAGATGGAAGCCAGCCTGTTCTACCTAGTGAGTTCCAGGCCTGCTGTGACTACAAGGAGACCTTCTTTCAAAAAGACCCCCAAAAAGTTTTTAATTAAAACTAGGAAGAGGAGTGAATTCAAAATGTAATCTAAACCTTCAGAAGGTAAAGTATATTACAAATTAACAAAACTATATCAAAGAGAAGAAAACAACTGGCTTAAATCAGTTTAGAGAACAATCTTTTAGCCTCTTAAGGAAAAAGAAAAGCAAAATGAAGCAATTAAAAACAGAATTATACAAAAATATAGTACCCTAGTTATTGAATTTATTTTTCATAGAAGTATGAGTTTGTGAGATTATGAACTATCTGGGGCTAAATCAGGAAACAATATAGGACTTCATTTTTGGAGAAACAAATATATAAACATGTGTGTGTGTGTGTGTGTGTGTGTGTGTGTGTGTGAATTCTAAGCCGTTTATGAATGGCTTGGCTTTAACCCTGCTTACCTCCTCTTTACTCTCTTCTTAATAAGCTATATTTAGGAAAAGGGAAAGCTTTAGTGTAAGTGCTGTCTTCAAAGTATTTAGACTCATGTCACCTTAGTTTCATTTTTGTTTCTGATATTTGATCCCTATTAAACTGGGATGAAATTTCATAAAATCCCAAAGAAACCTTGTGGAGTGGCACCTAAGTGTCACTGCCAAGTCACTCTCCTACATGGTTGGCCACCACACTGCTGATATTCTGCATCCACATGAGGGTGTCATTGATCCTCAGCATGGAATCTTATTCATTCCCATATATTTTGTCTACTAGAGTTTGGGACTGGAGAGATGGCTCAGCGGTTAAGAGCATGTACTGCTCTTGCAGAAGGTTGTAGTTTGGTTCCCTGTACCCATGTTGGACAGATCACAACTATCTGCAACTCCAGATCCAGGGGACCTGACTCATTTTTCTGGTCTCTGTAGGCACCTGTACTCAGGTGCATATACCCCTTCCTCCAACACACATGCACATGTAATTTTTAAAAATTATCTACTAGATTTTACACCATCACTGTGGCTTGTTGAGATCTTTTAAATTTCTCAAACTGTCACTAACTGCATGTGCCATTCAGCCATCTGCAGCTATGTTGAATAAACCTTCTATATCTTGGTCTGAGACACAGACAAAAAGTTGAACAAAGTTGAGTTCTTTCTAGATTGATATCAATTATTAAGCAGAATGTTCTTTCATTGTACAAATTATAACTGACATGATTCACAAACTAGCCC
This sequence comes from Nannospalax galili, assembly GCF_000622305.1. Taxonomy (NCBI): domain Eukaryota; kingdom Metazoa; phylum Chordata; class Mammalia; order Rodentia; family Spalacidae; genus Nannospalax; species Nannospalax galili. The sequence continues at coordinate 14,423,341 of NW_008352267.1, forward strand.
TGTATTCTACCAACTGAGCTCCATATTGTTCACTGGGATACAAGGGGGAAGTCATCAAGCAGTGTTTGAAGTTTAGAGCTTTCTTACCACAGTTCTATGAATTAGTGTCCTCCATTTGTTGTTTGGCTGAGAACAGTGTCTCCTGTGGTCTCTCGTATCACAGAAGTCAACTAAGTCTGGCTTTATTTCTGCTCTGGATGGCGTAGGTAGGCCTGATCACTGAAAACCTGCCAACATGTCACTCTGAGTGGCATTTAGAGAAACAAGAGGCACCGTCAAACCAACAAGGTATTTCTGTCATAATTTCTGTCCATAAACAAAAGTGGTAGATGAAATTACAGGATAATTTGTACAGAGGCAACTCACATCATTCCTAGCTAGGGAAAATAAGTTTCCATAGTATGAGTCTTTTATTGCTGTTTAAACAAATGCATCCATTAGTCCAAGAAAAGAAGCAAGTGTCAAGTCCACCACTGTCTGTACACCACTGTGTTCAAATTATATAGTAACTCTAGTCAACCTAAAAGGAGCAACTATTGCAATGAGTTTATGAAGACTGACCTTATTTGGAGGTACTAGGAAAGAGCCCAGAATATTTTCTATACTTTATCAAAAATTGGGAAAGTCAAATATGATCATCCTTAGTTATTTAAACTATTCTCTTTGAAAACATGTGCTCCAATCCATAACATGGATTTTTAAAATCTCTGAGCAGATTTTCACTTACAGAAGCAATATTTTGCTATGTTAGCTCATATTGCAGTCTGTGTTGACACTGAATATTGAAGTTGAATATTGCTTTAAAATTCTCCTTAGTATTCAAATTTAGATAAAAATCTAATGGAAGAAATCACAATGAAAACCATGTGTAGGTTTAATTTTTACTAGCCAGTCCTGGTAATGCAGGCCTGTAATGTCAGTTATTCAAGATGTTGAGGCAAGAGGATAAAAAGTTCAAGGCTAGCTTAGGATGCAGAGTGAGTTCAAGGCCAGCCTGAGCTACTTAGTGAGACCTTGTCCCAAAGTGAAAAGAGAACTGGGGAACACTTTAAAAACATGAAATGTGCAAAACATGTCTTTAATCCCAGCACTCAGGAGGTAGGTAGAAGCAGGCAGATCTCTGAGATCAAGTCCAGCCTGGTCTACATAGCAAGTTCTAAATCAGCTGGGGCTACAAAGATACTCTGATAAAAAAAAAACAACCCAAAAAACAAACAAACAAAAGCAACTCAACAACAACAACAACAACAACTGGGGCACAAAACAAAGCTCAGCAAATAAAAAGGATTGAAATAATTCCATGTGTTCTATCAGACCACAGTGCAATAAAGCTTACAATCAACACCCGAAGAAGCCAAAA
>NW_008352267.1:14428806-14433731 GCF_000622305.1 Nannospalax galili
CCCCAATTCTATCCAAAGGAATACTGACAATGGATTGCTGTAGATGAGGAACAGCTGATCCTCCTGGAACAGGGACCTCTGGCTGACTAGATTTATCAGAAGGACAGATGGGGGCAATAGATGGGGGTCCTGACAACACAGTGGACATTGGCAGGGATGACAGAGTATGGAGGCTCTAGAGGGAGAAGAAGGCTGTTTATCTGACGAGTTTATATTCATACTCAGATGCCACGGAACTCAGAAAGTAAGTGACTGTGACCAGTAATAGTCATATATATAGAGATTAGAAATGCATGTGAAAACGTCTCAATGTCAGTTGCCTTAAAATGAATTTTTCTGTATGAAACTGTATTTTAACAACGAAGTGGAGATCTTTTCTAAACATTAAAACCTCATTTAATTTTATGTCTTGTAGAGTTTATAATCAGTAAAAGATTGTACAAGCGTAATAATTCCTCTGTAAACCTAAAAATGTACAGCCAATTTTGAAAGAGATGTACCCTAGCTCAGAAAAATGTTATTGAATAGGTTAATGCTGTTGTAATGATATGCTTCTTCTAAGTATGTTGTTATTAAATAAATCATTTTTAAAAATTAAAAAAAAAACAACCCAAAAAACAAACAAACAAAATCAACTCAACAACAACAACAACAACAACAACAACAACAACAACAAAAACCCAAGAAATATTGTGGAAGAAAGCATCAGAAGAAAAATATCAATCGAAAAGTCTACATCAGAATTGTTTTCACTATCCTGATTTTTTGTCTTTCTATGTGAAATTTGAGATTATCTTTTCAATTTCTGTGAAGCATTGCCTTGGAATTTTAATGGGGATTGTGTTAAATCTGTAGATTGCTTTTGGTAGAATGGACATTTTCACAGTATTAACCCTACTGATCCATGAGCATGGGAAGTCTTCTGGCTTCTTCTTTCAGTGAACTTGATGTTAATGCACTTGATTGTGCTGAGGTTGTTTTTCAATTTCAGTAACAGAACAACCAATGTACAACTGTTAAGTATCAGACACATAAACATGGCTGTCATTTACAACTAAAAATCGCATACAATTGTAGTCTTTTCTTTTTGGCATTTTATTATCCAACACAATTATTCATAAGGTCTCTTTGACTAAACTAAGGTGGAAATTTATTTGGCAGTATCTTAGAATAAGAAAAAAAGTTATGTAAAATAAATAGCAAGATGGCTAGTTTGAGTTTTAGTGACTGTAGAAATATTCTCTTTGCTAAAATCGTCTGGGCAAGAAATCCATTTGTAGAACTTTTGTAGTATTGATTTCAAGTTTTGTTAAACAGTAGGTGTAATATATCTACATTTGTTTTTAAAATATTTTGTAATTCAAGCATATTTGCCAACCGTCTCCAGTCATCCAAAATAAAGTACAAATCAATATAAAAATGCTGTGTACTCTGAAAGAAAAATAAGTTTTAGAAGAAGAAACATCAGGTACCTTCAAGCATACATAGGCATTCAGTCCCATTACAACCAAAGAAATAAAAGTAAACATGAGTCACAATGAGCAATAGAAAAAAAAATGCCTTTCACATTTGCCAAAAGAGACGTAGGAATAATAACATCAATATGGGGAAAAACTAGCATATATTGTATTTATTACCCACAACCCAAAGTCACCATGGAAAGTACATGTCCATCAAGAATGGAATATTGAAGTAAAGTGATAATACTTCCACGTAGAGGGATGCTTTGTGGTTATTAACAGGAGGAGGCTACTCAGCCTTTTGTAATGTTGAGGTCTTCAATACTGCTCTTGGGTTCAGTAGCTCACTAAAAGGACTCACAGGACTCACAAAGCTCTTCTTCACAGAGTTACAGCTCAATAAAACAAAAGTATATATATTAAAATCCACAAAAGAAAAAGGTACACAGAGCAGAAAACAGGAAAATCAGGCAAATACTTTCAGCAACCTTTTGCCGGTAGAATTACATGGGCAGCACTTAATTCTCTCAGTATTGGCATGTGACAATACCAGGGAGTCTCAGTGGGGTCTTGATGTTTAGGATTTTCAATGGTGGTCTCTTGTACAGACTTGCTGCATTCACGCAACTAAGCAAAAATGTTTAGGAGCCCATGAAGCGTCATTACTGAGACCTTTAAAATGGCCAATGGCTAAGTCTACTTAGATGAATCTTTTGTTGCATAGATTTATCACTTATTTATTTTTTCTAAAAATATACCCCCAATAATATACCTCAACAATGAAAATTATTCTCATGCCAGAAATTAGCAATATTTATCATAGAGGAAGCTGGGCACCAGGAAACAGCGAGGGGAGATGACGAGGAGGCAGGTGGAGACACTGAAGAAATCAGGAGCATCATGGGCTGGGTAGGTATTTTGGTTTGTAAAGTTGCCTGAATGACCTCATATCTGGATATTTTTATTGCCATGGACATTATGATGAAGATTTCACAGTATAATATAATGTGCGCTTACATATATACACACAATTGAAAAAAATCTTGTAAAAATTTCCAACTTTTAACACATTCAATGTATTGACATTTGTCACCCCATCTCAGTATAAACCAGTCTACTCTTTATCATCATAAAATATTAGGCACATTTATGTCTGTGTATATACACATAAATACGTGTGCATATAAATGATGAACTTGTTCATCAAAATATTAATTAAAACAAGTAGGAGTTTGCATATGATAGCTTGCATTAAATTGCCACTTTTTAAACTTATTTTGAGGCATAAACAATTTTTCTTTACATAAACTAGAATGATGTTGGAAGAGGGATAGTCAGGGTTCTTTGAATGTGACCCTTGGTAGGTCAACCCTCCCCTACCCCCCAGGGGATGACCCCACACCCAGGGGTATAAGGACAGCACAGACTGGACACAAGGAGTTTAAAAGAAATGAGGACACCAAATTGAATGGGCAGGGAAGGGGAAAATGGAGCCGGGACACGTGGAGGAGGGGAGGAAATACAATAAAAGCACACTGTATGAAATTCTATAAGAATTAATAAATTAAAACAAACAAAACAACTGGAAAGCAGTTTCTAAAACTAAAATGTCTCAAAATATCAAGGACTGAAAAAATAACTAGTCACCTTCACATATGTCAAACCTAAATAAATATGTAACTAAAATAGCCTTCTACTTTGTTATCTAACAAAAGGAACTTATCTTTCATAACAACAAACATTGATGGTAATAATTCACAGAACACTGTAAGAAAGGCTCTTAGCTCATTTATGTGTAAAGCATAGCTATCAGGGACTCCAGCAACTCTTATGAAATTTGAAACTTAAGGAATAAATTTGTAAAATTAATTATTTTGTTGTATTTTGCCTTTTTGTCTTAAGGTAAGGTTGTCTTTAGAAAATGAAGCCCTTATAAGATTTTTTTTTTTTGTCTTTTTTTGAGACAGGGTCTTCCTGTAGTTCCAGCTGGCCTGGAACTTGCAATGTAGACTAGGCTGGCCTTGAACTCAGAAGTTGGCCTGCCTCAGCCTTGGCCTGCCTCTGCCTCCCGAGTGCAGGGATTAAAGGCATATGTCACCATGCCCAGCTTGAAGCCCATATAAGACTTACGCTCTCATTCTACATTAATTTAACTGAAAGAAGTCTTCTTCTCAGAATTGTACCCTACCCAGCAATGCAGCTTATCTGTTCTCACGGCAAACCTGCCTCTCAGTTCTAACTTTTTCATTTCATAACTTCAGGAGCTAGCATAGGTGATACGTAGGACACTGAATGACTAAAGCATTAACATCCTACCCTGAGGAAACGACACCTATTGTTCCCGTGAAAGAAGGAAGCTACATTCTTAGCAAGCTCTGTCACTTTATTTTTTAAATTTTATCTTATTTTTTATTTGTGTCTCTGTGTATGTCTGTGTGTCTATGTATCTATGTGAGTATATGTCATGTCATGTACAGGTGCCCATGGAGCCCTGATAAGGGGTCGAATCTCCTGGAGCTAGAGTTCCTGGAAGTTATGGACTGTCCATTGTGAGGTGCTGAGAACTGAACTCTGATCCTCTAGAAGAGCAGCAAGTGCTCTTAACTGTTGAGCCATCTTTCTAGCCTCTCTGTGGCTTTCTTAATAGAGCTCCAAGTTACCTTTGAAGAGATCTTTGGGAGGTAAGACCATGCAAGAACATTCTTACTGTTTGGATAGCTGATTTGCACAATGATTACTTTCTTCTGAAAACACAGTGTAGGTGAATAAAAGCCCTCTGCCTGTGTGAAAGGTTCTCCTTTCTGTATTTCTCCACACATTAACATTTTATGGCTGAAAAAGTATACATGATTGTTAGCATCCAGCTGTAGCCTCATTTGTGTGTCTTCAAAGGCCAATATTCACTCAGAAAATATTTGAATTTCTCTTCATCCTGTGAAGGTCTTCTTTTGTTGTGTAATTAAGGCGGCCTACAGCCAAACAAACATCTAACTGACTCTCATGGGGATTAATAAGCATGATTTTCCAATGACTCAGGATTAGTGGAAGTTTTTGAAGAATTGGTCCTAAGCTTAATAATGAAAATGTTGGAGTGTAACTGGATTACAATATTAAATGACCCAAGAGAATAAAGACCACATAACCCTGAGCTATGTGCCATGTAATAGTTATGATAACCTATAGCTCAAAATATAAAATTGAATTTAATTTTGATAAAATGTGTTCATGAGAAGTAACGTTTATAGAAAAATTTTAATTTTGTCTTCGCAATAAAAATGCCCAAAGAGAATATAATGAATTTCACAGATATTATTATAAGACAATAATTGGAAATAATACTGTTGTGAAGATAGTTTGGACAAGCTCGCCTATAGTTTATTTTTGAAGTGATACAGCCCCATTCTCTTTAAAGATATAATACACTCATAAAAATATAAAGAATCTACCATTATATGTGTATATATT
>NW_008352267.1:14433755-14439967 GCF_000622305.1 Nannospalax galili
TGAAAAATAATTCTGAGTTTTTAGTGATCTGCTCTCAAATCTCTCAATTTATGGGGAAAATTAATAAACATTTTTTTCAAAATTATAACTGAATGATTAAAAAGAGACTGTCTTTTAAAGTTCAATCCAAACTCTAAAATGATTATAAAGTTATGAGCCATATGCCTGGAACCAATGGATTTAGTTTCACCTTTGACTCAAGATTAAAAAAGGGGGAAAAAGAGAGGAGGTTTCAGTCACACCATATTTAATCCAATTTGCTTAGGGTTTAATCTCCAAAACAAGGCTGGTCTGCTAATTCCCAATTATAATGGCACATGTAATCAGAGTCCTCATTAACAAAGACTGACTATATTGTCTATTAGGAATGAAAATTTGAAATGCAAATTCAGCAAATCAAAACATTAAATGAGCTTCTACCCAAGATGCACAGAGCTCTCGTCAGGGCAGACCATGCTGGCTGACACCTGCCCTGGATTTTCCCTCCAGCTTCGGTTGCCTACGGTTCCAGTCTTTGCCTCCTAATTGACCTGCTTATGATCTTTGCAACAATTAACATATGCTTATTAGTAATGGCTGGTTAAAGATTTCAACTGCTGCAGTTTACAAAGTTTAATAGAAATGGCACACCACAGGAAAGATGAAGCCACTATTTCATCAGCAAAGTTACAGTGATTAGAGCACATGTGGAAAGAATTGCATGGTTTTCAAATTGCCTGAAATTGGAATTGGTACTAATTGATAGAAATTAACACACAACTGACTGCGGGCCTCATATGTACCAAGAAAGGACAAACTTAATGAGTCCTTCTTTCCTTTGAGCCCATCATTTCTGATTTGGTTTTAGGAAGAAGGGAGTGAGAGCTTTCCTTCTTTGGAAAATGGCTGAAGACATGACCTTTGTTTTGACTCTGAAATCATTACTCTTTTCTTCAAACGTATAATCATGAATTGAAAAACCCGATTGGTGCCTGACAAACATCTTACTTATCTTACTTAAGTCTTAATAGGATGGTAGCCTTTACCAAATTATGCTCAGAGTTGATATTCTGGCCACCCACTGTGGCTTCTAGTTAGTTAGCTCCACCAGACTTCACAGTCTAGGCTCTTGGGCTCTTGAAGTGGTTTACTCTTTTGATTCTAGACATGAAATTTGGTTTGAGAGATGTTCCATTAACTCTGAAGTAATTTCTTTTATTCATAATTTTCATTTGAACATTTAAAGAGACTTATTTTTATGTATGTGTGTGTGCTTGCATGAGTCTGTGCACCATGTGTACAGGTGTCCACACAGGCCAGAGTGCATTATATCCCCTGGAACTGGAGTTACAGGCAATTGTGAGCCACTGGATAAGGGTACTGGCAACCAAACCTGGGTCCTCTGCAAGAGCAATTAAGTGTGTTTGGCTACTGAGCCATCTCTTAAGAAACAGCAATTTGGCTGTATTTAACCCAACGAACCAAGCTATGCCTTGATTATAATACCTGGGTGCTGGTTAATCAAACATATTTAAATCATTGCTTACCACTTTTGCCTCTAACATAAAGTGAAGGCTTTTGTTTTTCATCACAGAGGAACTTAGACTATTACACATTAATAAGATCTTAGATAAGTACATGAATTTTCTATTACCAGAAAACAAATGAACAGAGTCAGAACCTTAAAATGTCACACATTTATTAGCTCAGAGTTTTGCAGCTTAGAAGTCTAGGCATGGTATAACAGGATTTTATCCTCAAGGTTCCACTGGGCTGAAATCAAGATGTTATCTAGGGTGATGGATCTCTTGGATTTAGGGTTCTTTTCTGTGATCAATATCTGTTGGCAAAAATAGATTTCTTTTTTTTTTTTCCTAGAAGATTCAGATTTCAGCTTTTTTCTGGCATTGTTCAGATCCTGGTAACCTCTCACATCCACTGTCATGTGGCTTCCCCCTTCAAGGCAGCAAGAGCTTCTTGGGTCCTTGTAGTTCTTTATATTTCAGACTTCCATATCTGCAGCCAATTGGATGCAAGATTTTCTGGGTCCAAGTTCTGACATTATCACATCTAACTGTTGAATCCTGACAAGTTATTTAACATCCCAGTGCCCTGTCTCCACATCAGTAGAGCTGAGATGATATCTCCATTATATGGTTGTTATGAGGATGGTTGGGCTAATTCACGGAAATAACTAGAGGAGTGGCTAACACCAAATATACCCCATAATGTTTTCATGTTCAGTTTTAGCTGAATAGTTCTTTCTAGAGTACAGGCTCCATGAAGACATGCCTAGATCTGCTTTCTTTTTTCTCTACTTTATTGATAATGCTAGAAATACAATATAATACATTTAATATATGGGTGCACATATAATGTAAAAGAATCATAATGAATTGTTATAGGGACCCTTTCTTTCAGCATTGTCCTGAAACCATTACCTCATCAATGTTCTCTAAATGCTTGCCTTTTAAAACTTTAATAATTGTAAGTTAATAGTCTCTCTTTTTTGGGGGGGATAATTTATGTTTTTACAACATTAAATAATTAACAATGCAAAAATAATGCACATATAATGTAAATGAATCATAATGAATGGTTATAGGGACCCTTTCTTTCAGCATTGTCCTGAAACCATTATCTCATCAATGTTCTCTAAATGCTTGCCTTTTAAAACTTTAATAATTGTAAGTTAATAGTCTCTCTTTTTTGGGGGGGATAATTTATGTTTTTACAACATTAAATAATTAACAATGCAAAAATAAAATCAGACCAATTCTAAGCCTCTCTTGAATTCCAAGCTCTAGTTACAATATTCTCTTGGAACAATGAATCCTTATTTATTCTATATATGTATGTCAAAAACCTCAATTGAAAGAATAATTCCTAGCATGAAAACTTTTTCTTTTTTAAAAATATTTTATTTATTATTGTTTAATTTTCAGTGGTTAAGAATTTCATATATGCATATAAGGTGTTTTGGTCAAATCCATGCTCACTCCCTCCCCTCCAACATTCCCCCCTCTGAAGAGGTAACCATAAAATCTTTGAGGATGTTTCCAAGTTTTAACAGAATGTCTAAAACACAACAATTGATTTTCTTCTAATATTATTTTCTCTTTTTAGTCAACATTTAGACTGATATAATTTGCCAATGGTTTAATTGTGAAATTGGGTGGATTGTATAATTCAGAAACTATATAATTGGATCTTTAATAATCACAAATTGATAGTTCCTTGTTAGTATGTTGGAAATATTAAATAATAATGCCAGTATAAAGTTTAGTATGTCTAATATACTTCATAAAACTAATAAACCATTAAGCATCTACCTGAGGGCTCTTACCCCTTAACTTCTAATTTAAATTGATTTTATGTTTAATTTATGAATGCTCAAAATATTATGAAATGTAAAGGAGAAATGCAACCTCATAAATCAATGTGTTCTAGATTGCCAGTTTAATTTCTATATTGATATAGTGCACAGGCTGGTAATGTCTACTAAGAAGCATAAAGCATAGAGTCATCACTGGATCAGGGTGAGCTAGATAAGACAGGAGTTAAGGCCAAGGAACACTCTGATTATTCTCCATGGTAGAAGGAATAAACATACTGATCATCTGTGTTTTAATTTTGATTTATACCCCATTCTGACGCTACTTATGTTGCATAATGTTTTGCCTTTGTTACAGCTGATGTCATAAGAGTGAGAAGTGAGTTTGATCCCCGGCTAACAATGTAGCACCTATGCATTTCAAACATTTATGTATAAAGCAACATGAATTTCTAATTATAAAGTAGAAATTTTAGTAGTGACTAGACTGGCAATTGCTATTAAGTAAGAAAATTTGAACCTATTCAAAGGAACTTGGTTTATTGTAGCACAAGATTCTTTCTAATTTATGATATTTCAAAGTATTTGAATCAAATTAAAAATTCTTTTTAGGAAAAGAATAACACAAACAACCTAATAAATAGTAGATATTCTGGAATTAAAAGAATGTAATTTCTCTCTTGGTTTTACTAATTAATAGTTGATAAACTTGGGTAACTTACAAAATAAACTGTTGCATGTAAAGTATTTCTCATTATGCCAGAAAATAATAATTCTTCAATAAGTCTTATCTATAATCATGTAATAATGACAATAATATTAATACTATATCATGACATAATTCCTAACTTTTAGAAATGATAGTAGTATTCAAAATATTGTATGACTTTTATTTCTTTATTCTAAAACAAATTCTATGTGTGTCTGTGTGTGTGTTGTGTGTGGTGATTGCATGTGAGTATGCAAGCCAGAAAATCGCTATTTAGGTTAAGCTGGCTGGTTAGTGAGCACTTGGGATCACTCTGTTATTCACAATACTATAGAAATCCCAAATGCTGGGATTACATAGCCATGCCTAGCTTTTTGTTTGAGTGCTGGGGATTTTCTCACTGAGTCATCTCCTCAGCCTTTGTTTTAATTTTTAAGTACTTATTATATACCATACATATTTTAATTCACTACCCATGTGTTTCTTATATAATCATTATCAAATCCTATTAAAGTAAATGCTAATTTAATTTTCATTTTACAGATGAATAAAATGAAGTATAAAATTAAGAGATGTGATCAAAATCATAGAGGCAGTAAGACAGAAGCCTTCTTTACTGGTCTTCCCTCTTCCCTAGGCCATCTCAGTGGTCAGCCCACATGCTTCCTTCCCTCCATAACATGCCCTGGCTGATGCCCAGTGCATGCTGCATGTGCAATCTGATGACACTTTTCTCTTTGCTTGTGTCCTGCTGTATCCATTGGTGTCAGATGCTTTGTTCCCAAATCTGTTAAAGTAGCTACACTTGAAAATAATTGGCAAATTAATGGACTGTTGCTTAAATATTACAAAAAGCCAGTACAATGTGAGAAAATTGTTTTCATAAAAAAAGTTAAAGCCAGGCCTGTTAGCCCATACCTTTAATCCCAACACTCAGGAGGCAGAGGGAGGGGGATCTCTGTGAGATCAAGGCCAGCCTGGTCTACATAGTGAGTTCTAGACAAGCTGGGGTTACAGGGAGACCCTGTCTCAAGACGACAACAACAACAACAACAGCAACAACAAAACCCAAACAAGCAAGCAAACAAACAAAATCATGTAAGTTCCTGGGTGAGGCAAAAATGTAAAAACTTAGGAAAACATCATAAAATTCTAGAAAACATTTATGCTCAAATTGTGTACCAACCATTTTAAAGACCCCTAACAGGATGCAAGACAAGAGAACTCTTCAGCAGATTCATCTCAAAGATAGGAACTGGTATTTCATCCAAGAAAGATGAATTAAAGCACACATCGTACTTTATGTACCATTATAATGATTTCCTGCCCCAATAAACTTTTCTAATTCATTAACCATCAGTCCTTATTTTGCCAGATAAGCCATGGTTATTCACAAGTCCATAGGAAACTAGAGGCAGTCAATAGATATGTTACTTTGTATTGAAAAGAGATATGTTACATTCAAAAAGTAAACAAGATCTAGTATATGACTTTTTAAATACCAAGTTAATGGCATTAAAACTAAAACAACAAGTAAAACATAGAGTTGAAATCTTTAAATTATAAATTCAAAAATTAAAGAATTCTTCTACTTTTACCACTAAGCTTCATCCCCAGCCCCATAGTCTTCCACTTTTATAAGTATCAATACTCCTTAGGACTCTGTATAAGACCTTGGCATTTGGACCTTTGTTGTTCTCTTAACTGTCTCCCATCACTTTCTACCTCTCTACATCTGACATCCTGACTAGGTTTATAGAAGGGAACATCTGTCAACAGTCAAGACACAGTGTCATATTCTTCATTTTCTTATATTTTCCTGCCATACTTCACCATTAATTCAACTACTATGTGCCAAGTGTCAACTGTTGGCCAACATGGTGTGTGGGGACTTGGTGATAGAAAACAACTCAACAGTCAGGAGAAGTAAAGACCATATGGGCATGGTGATAAGAAATGAAAACCTAACAGTCCTGGGAAATAGACACTCAATGCTCACAAATGTATATAAGCACTTGCCTAAAGCTTAATAAACGAGCTCCTGCTTGACAAGACTCCCTGCCTCCTTGGTGGTTCCTCTGGAAAAGAGGATTGGGGTGGCAGCGCACTCCCCCTCCTCGGCCCCCATCGTGCTGGGTGCCGGGAAGGACCCCCCACAATGTTTCCTTGACTTCGAGCCAGCAGTTCTTT
>NW_008352267.1:14440110-14443358 GCF_000622305.1 Nannospalax galili
CTGGGAGACTGTGACTCTGTTGGCCCCATGGGTTCCTGCAGCCAACCTGTTCTCGGCAGACCCCTGGGAAAGGGTTGAGGGCTTGGCCAAGAAAAGGGTACTACACTTTGGGATCGAACCCCCTTTGGTATTCTATCCCACTATATCGGCCCTTAAAGGATGCTTTGGGGGACCCATCCCCACTCAGGAGGCTAGGGATGGAGGTGCCCTCCTTCTCTGTGAGGAAGAGGGGGAGATTAAAAATCAGGAAGACTGGGCCTAGTTTGATAGGGAGAAGAGCAAGGCTGGGGCACGAAAAAACCAAGTTGAGGCTACGGCAGCCGACCTCAAGGCTCAATTGTCCCTAGAAGTGGAAGAAACCAAGCGGGGGAAGCAGACCCCTCGAAGGGAGGTCAGAGAGGCGGAAGGCCCTGAGCCAGTCCTCCGTTGCCAACTGGATAATTATTAAACCCTCTAGGGGGGCCCAACCAGCATCCGGCCAGGGGAACATGCTGTTCATGTGGGGGCACCCTCAGCACCTACAGTGCCACAATGGCCGAGGTATGCAGAAGCATGTCCGGTCAAGGCCCCACAGCCCTCCTGATCTCTGTACCAAGCCTTCCCTGTTAACTTGGTCCCAGGACCAGGGAGACCCAGGGGTTGGTACCCCTGGGAGGCTAAGGATCTCAAGGAATTGAGGGCAGCTGTGGCGTAGGACAGCCCTAATTCTCCCTGGGTCAATACTCTATTGGAGGGCTTGGCTCACCAGCCCTGCGTGCCTGGAGACTGGTATGACCTGACCAGAGCAGTTCTTTCAGGACTACTTTTTGTTAAATGGCAGGCACTATTTAAAGAGGAGTGCCAGGTTACAGCAGAGCAAAACCAAACAGCCAATCCCCCGATCCCTTTTACATATGGGCAGCTGTCTGGAACCTCTGATGGCCATTCAACTGGGGAGCATCAAGCGGCCCTCCCTCCCTTGTATAGAGAGCAAGTAAAGGTCACAGGCTTGTCAGCATGGAGGAAGCTTAATGAGGGCCAGACAGAGGACCCTATAATAGGATTGAGACAAAAGCCCTCCCAGCAGCTTCCTGAATTCATAGATAAGGTGCGGAACAGTTTGATACGGAAATTGCCTCCCGGGCCTTTGCGGGATGAATTTGTAAGAGTTATGGTGTGGGACAGCATGAATCAGGATCACTGGGCAACTTGCTCTGGGCTTAGAAATAACTCCATGAGTCAGTGGATTGTGGCCTCCCAGGATATAGGAACCAGATCTCATGAGATTCACATGGTGACTAACACGCTACAGGCGCAAACTGCTTCATTGGTGGAAGCCATGATGCAGGCCCTTGCAACCACCCAGATGACGTGGCAGAAAGAAGGGGGAGGGGTGAAATGTTTTAACTGTGGGAAGAGAGGGCACTTTAAGTGAGACTGCCCTGAGGAAAAGGGACAAACCCTGAAACATGGGGACCAGATAGGTGTCAGGCCAAAAAAACCCTGTCCTCACTGCAGAAAGTTATCATTGGAGAAAGGACTGCAGATCTAAGTTTGATATAACTGAAAAGCCTTTAAACTAGTTCCGTCCCGGGCAGCCTCTAGCCCTGTTATCAAAAGGAGGACCTGAGATGAGAATAACTCAGACCAATTGGATGGTTCCCATCTATGAAGGCCTCAGGCCAAAGATGAGCATCTTCATAGGGGGAAAAAGATTTCACTGTCTCATCGATACTGGGGCAGATCGTACCATACTTAGAAGGGAGGAAGTACCTAGTACATGGCCTCTAAAACCCAGCCCACAAGTTTTGGGTGTGGGCGGGCTTGCTAGGGCCTAGGAGGTGCAGGGGCTGCTAGAGTGGAGGGATGCGGATGGATCTAGAGGTGAGATCCAGCTCCTAGTGGCACCCGGGTTTCAGTCCAATTTGCTTGGCCAGGACCTCCTAGGCCAAATGGATGCTGTGTTGACCACAGATAATAAGGCATTTTATGATGACCTCTTAGAACAGGAAGAGTTCAACAGATTCCCAAAAAGATTAGAGAAAACTAAAGAACAAGAGTTCTCAAACTTTCATAATTATTGGGGAGAGCCCAATAAGATCCCCCAGGTTCACCCCCAATTTTAAAGGCTATTGCCCCTCAGGTTCCAGCTATCCAGTGGTCCCCGGGGGTGCCAGTACGGGTGGAGCAGTGACCACTACATGAAACAAAGTTACAGGCTTTGAAAGAAATTGTGCAGGAACAATTACAATTGGGCCACATCCAGCCTTCTGTAAGTCCGTGGAACACACCTGTTTTTGTTACTAAGAAGGCCTCTGGCAAATAGAAAATGCTACAAGATTTGCATAAAATCAATGCTAGAATGACCCTAGTGGGTACACCCCTAAGGGGGCTGCCTTGGATCCCTGCTATTTCCTCAGACTTGTTTCTTATAGTTATAGACATTAGAGATTGTTTTTTCTCTATCCCTCTACAACCCCAGGATTGTGAAAAGTTTGCTTTCTCTGTACCTTCCACCAACTTTAAAATGCCTGATGAGAGGTATGAATGGACTGTTGTACCCCAAGGTATGGCCAATAGTCCAGCATCCTGCCAAAGCTATGTAAAGACCTGTTTGGAGCCTGCCCTCTTACTCCCTCACACCATTGTGTATATTTACATGGATGATATCATCCTGAGAGCCCTGAGCCCCCAACAATTAAGACAATTATATGGGGTTACCCAAAAGTTTCCACAGATGGGCGGGCTCCATGTATCCACTGATAAAATACAAAGTGTTGCTCCCTTTAAAATCCTGGGAACTGTATTTTCTTTGGAATCAGTAAGTCCTTTAAAACCACAATTGGCTGTCAAGCCCACTGTTACCCTGACAGAGCTACAAAAATTATTAGGAAAAATTAATTGGCTATGAGCCTAGATGCCTATTCCCACTGAGACTTTAAGATTACTGTTTCAGTTGCTAGTAGGGAAACAGCTCTCAGAACTAATTCACCTGGCTCCTCAACAACTGGACATCTTACATGAGGTCCAGGATGCCCTGGATCGAACCAAACTTGCCCAGTACATGCCTAGAAGGATCTTGAGTTATGGGTACTCTCTGGTGAGATGAGACTTTGATGATGTCTGTCCTTACGCAGGATGGAAAGCCCCTTCAATGGGCACATGCCTCTCTAGAAGGTGTGCCACGGGTTTATACACCCATGGATCAGTTAGCTGACTTGATTGAAAAGGGGCGTAATGTGGCCCTAAGACATTATGGCATCGGCCCT
>NW_008352267.1:14444513-14464838 GCF_000622305.1 Nannospalax galili
CCTCCCCTTAAACTGTCTGCAAGTGAGGAGTCAAGCCTATGGGTTAGACAATCCACATCAACCCTAGAAGGTCACCTGGTTGGTGATCAACATGGCCACATCAGATGCCATCAATAAAACTACTCAGATCACCCCCCGCTCTACATGGTGGCCGGACCTGCAATTTGACCTCTGCGATCTTGCAGTTGGATCTTGGGATGTGAGCAGATGAATGGCCCCGGGGAAAACCAGGCAGGAATGTGGAGACAGTGGAAAGAGATGCACCCTGCCACTCATGGGATACCCTAACTCTCCTGGCTGCTTGCATGTCCTTAAAAGACATGAGTTGCTATTGACAACATTCTATGTCTGTCCCAGGTCCAATAGAACTGCATCGCATTTATGTACATGAGGGGGGGTGTGTCTTTTGTTGTGCAAGCTGGGGGTGTGAGAGCACAGGGATGGGGTATACTGGATTAAGGGTAAAGGACCCATCTGTGTTAGTAGGATCAAACAACAACTGTCTAAAAACCCATTGTATGGGCAATGTGCAAACTATCAATGTAACCCCATACAGATCAGCTTTGCAAAACAGGGGAAAAAGAAAAAGAATAAAAAACTGGAAAGATGTTTGGGTTAAGACTCTGTGTCTCAGGATATGACCCCGGCCTCCTACTGATGATCAGGAGAGTTGTTGAACCCCCTGCCTTACAAGGAGACAGTGGGTCCGGCCTGGTTCCCACCACTAAGGCCCACCAGCCCTACACATGTCACTACTAGCCCGATGCTTGACACCAACATCCTGGCGTCAGAAGCATCTGTGCCTGGAGACCCTGGTCCAGGCTTAAGTGGGACCAGGCATGAGGACATTCATCGGGCAGTACAGCTTGCTTACACTTTTCTCAATGCCTCTAGACCTGAACTTGTTGACCCATGCTGGCCGTGCCTAGGTGCCAGCTCACCAATGGTGGAGGCCCTGGGGACAATGGGAAACTTCATAAACACTACTCACAGTGATCAATGCTGATGGGGCGGGCTCAACACAAAACTGGCGGGCTCACCCTGCCTCTTAGACATGGTGAAAATATGACCTGTGTTACCCATGGGTACCCTGCTGGGCACTCCTGGGGGCTCTGTCAAAACATTACTTCAACAGTGGGTAACTGGGTAGTTCCTAACAAGCCTTCATATTATTGGTTGTGCCAAAAATCGGGTTTGACTCCTTGCCTTTCTCTTGCAGTGTTGTGGCAATCGGGGCAGGAGGGATATGCACCCTGGTCTTCCTCTTCCCTTATGTCATTTATCACTCCACTGAAGAAATGCAGGGCCAGGCAATACATATACAAAAGAGAGAGTTGCTTTCCATGGTTGTGGTCTCCACACTTGTGGGCCTTGGAGCTGGGGGGACTGCCCTTGGAGCTACATCCTTAACAATGACACAAAAAGGCCTCCAACAGATCAGGGCAGATATGGATGCTAGCCTAGATAAAGTTGAGACAACCGTTAGGTATCTCCAGGAGTTGCTTTCCTCTCTAGCCCAAGTAACTTTACAAAATAGGAGGGGGCTTGATCCCTTGTTTCTTCAGCAAGGTGGTGTATGCAAAGCCCTTGGAGAAGAATGCTGTTTCTATGCTGATAATTCAGGAGTGGTTATGGACAATCTTGACAAATTAAGAGAGGACTTAAACAGGCGTCAGTGAGAACAGGAGTCCTTATACCAACAGTGGTTCACTGCCTCACCATGGCTCACTACCCTTATTTGTACTCTGGCAGTGCCTCTCATAATCCTTACACTCCTCTACACTATAGGACCCTGTGTAGTTAATAGGCTTATAAATTTCATAAAAATAAAACAAATACAATTAATGACGTTGAGAGTTCAATATGATCGCCTGCCCACTTCTCCCCTAAAAACACCAGCCTAACCCAAGGCAGGACACAATTTTACCTAAATCAAGTTCTGGCCGGTTACCGGAGCTCTTCTATTGGCCCCAGTTCTAAATAAAATAAAAAAGGGGGAGATGTGGGGACTTGGTGATAGAAAACAACTCAACAGTCAGGAGAAGTAAAGACCATATGGGTATGGTGATAAGAAATGAAAACCTAACAGTTCTGGGAAGTAGAAACCTAGCCCTGGAGAAATAGGAACCTGACAGCTCTGGGAAAATAAAACCTAAAATGCTAATTAAGTCCTGTGATCACGACCAATCAAACCCCAGGGTGGAGTAAAGGGAGGGACACTCAATGCTCACAAATGCATATAAGCACTTGCCTAAAGCTTAATAAACGAGGTCCTGCTTGACAAGACTCCCTGCCCCCTTGGTGGTTCCTTGGGAACAGAGGGTTGGGGCAGCAGCACACTCCCCCTCCTCGGCCTCCATTGTGCTGAATGAGGGGAAGGACCCCCACAATGGTGAGGTTCTCAGAGCACTAAGTTGAGCAAGGAAACATTGAATCTTTCACTCACCTACAGGTGTGTCATGAGTGTTGCAGGGAGCTCCAGGATGTAGCCTTCTTGATCCTTCACTGGTATTGATATGGGTTTGTCAGTGAAGTAGCTGCATTGATGTTCCTATAAGGAACCCCTCACCCACACTCCTGTAGGTAAGCCAATAAACTGATTGGTTCACTGAGATAGACTGGGTGAAACTACTTCTTTGATCTGTCATTGGCACTTTATCGGGAGTGAGTGGATGTTTGTTCAGGTCTCCTCAGGAAAAGCCACACAATAAAATTGGCATCTGATAGGGACTGAAAGAAACAAAGCTGAGTGTTGTGACAGTGCTGAGACATGCAACTTAGGTTGCCCATGTGAGGAGGGTGTGTTCCTTAAGGCAATCTCAATCTGGTCACCTTTCTCCTGTGGCATGGAATAGTGTGCCTCCTTGTTCTAGTAGTAGTTGCGTGTGCTCTGAAATGGGGGAGAGAATGGGTGAGCTGTCTGAGAATGAAAGGTTCTTAGGGGCAGTCCCAGCAGCCACATTCCCCCACGTAGCAATGTGAAGTGACATGCATCTTTAGTGAGTGGGGTCTACCACATGAATTTGGGCACACCCTGAAAATGGTCAAAGGGCTATAGAATGCTTTGTGGTTCAGTTTCTGAGGAAACTTGCTTCTGTAAGGGAGAAATTATAGCAGGAAAGACCTATGTGGCTAGTGTTCTCTACATTAGCTTCTTCTCGGTCAGGAAAACTGAATAAAAGAGAGGTTGAAAGAGAGGTGTTATCTTGCCTTTTGTTATGGCTGGGAGGCCAAATAGGGATGGAAAGTACACATTAGTTCTGTGTTAAAGAGCTCTTCTTGGGATGGAACCCACTGGAAGAATTAACACTCGGAAGTAAGAGAGTAAGATGGAAGTGGTAGAAAATGGCTGGTAGGTCAGTCTTTAATAGAGAAGAATGGAACAGTACGTGGCCAGCATGCTGACAGAGGCCTTAAGAAGAGCCCAGCACAACCTATGATAATCAAAGAATATTCAGCATATAAACTGCTTGAATTTAGAAAGACTTTTAAACAAGTAATGAAAGTGGTGTGGCTCTCACACCTTGGTTCATGAGACTGTAGGACATGGTGATGGTTGAGATCAGTAGTGCCAAGGAAACAGAGAAACTGGGTAATAGTAATCACTCCTTGGGTGAAGGCTGCATAATTTGAGGCAATGTGAAGGAAACTTGTCCTGGATGGACTGGATTGTAACAGCTATTAGGGACATTTGGTAATTGTAGGCTGAGTCTCCATGAGACCGGAAGATGACAGAGCCAGGGTAGACTTACTGAGAGAATAGTGTGTAAGAGTGGCAGTGTTTGATGTCCCGTTAGCTTCACTGAATAGAACTGTGTTTGGAGTTAAGAAGTTTCTTTATCAGGAACCTCATGCTGATATGGGATTTTACTGGTTTGCTGAGGCCCATGATGGGATGTGATCTTTTCAGGGAGGATAAGCTCTTGCAGTTCTGAATGACTCAGACTGACATGTTTAAGTTTTTAAAGTGCTAAATCAATTAAGAGGGCATGAGTAAAGGGCAGAGTAGACAGAGGAGTCTGCCTGGGACATGCTAAGGCAAATGTGGGAAGATTTGTGTTAAGCTGGACTCCCAGGGAAAAAACTAAAAGAAAGCCAAATGCTGCATATGCCTGAGCATCAGATCACAGAAGAAATAAATGAAAAGAAAGTGTGAAAAAGATTAGGTTTAATCTAGGAATGGCAGTTATCTCTCCAGAGTATGTAGTGAACCTTTCTCCCTTGGAATAAAGTATGCTGCGGGTAGAGACTGTTCACCCAGCCCAGAGTCCAAGTGTGGCTGATGCAAAAGTAGGGGTCACAATGTTGGCCCAGAGCATGTCAGAACCACGGAGCAGGTTCTTTAGGCAGACACAACAGGATAGAGTGTGACCCTTGTTTCCTCTTAGACTCTAGTGAGGCCAAACATGCAAGTTAGCCCCGAAGGGACTTCTGGGGATGGGGAAATGCTCGGTGGTCTTGGGGCAGCAACAGAATCCCAGGTTGAGGAGGCCATATGGCTTATGGAAAACATGGGATATGGAGGGCTATGGTGTGTTCTCTCCCATCCGTGATCCTCTTTTGAGCAGCATATATTTGACTTTGTTCTTTTGACCAAGCAGATGACAGAGATGATATATTTTCCTGCTATTTAGGATCTTACTAACATTTCCTTTTTATTATCTCTGTAGCCATCCAAGACCAACTGGCACTTCCTTGGAAGGGACAATGGTAAACCTTCAGAGAGCCTGCCCACCTTTAAAAGGGTTTCTTTAGCTAATGCTAACCCTTCACTGCCTTACAGATTTGTAAAATCATCTGAAAGAGCAGTAAAGACAGATATTAATAAGCTTAAGGAGAACCACTAAGTGTGAATGGAAAAGGGACCTCTAGAAGGCCCTGTTCCTCTGGCATAGTGACCCAATGCTTAGCCATAGAATAAAGGAAACAATAAGACATCTATATTTTCCCCCTCCAGGCCATAGGGACCATTGTGGAAGAGGAGGTAGAAAGGGTAAAAGAGTTTGAGGAAGGAGTGGGGTATTGTGTAGCTATTTCCTCAGAATTTCAACATTTGGAGAGGGAGGCTGTTAAGACTCAGGTAGCAAAAAAAAAAATAACATAAAAATAAATAAATAAATAGATGATAGATAGATAGATAGATAGGTAGATAGATAGATAGATAGATAGATAGATAGATAAAAAGGTACAAGGCTCAGGAAATAACTCACAAGTTTCAGGAAGTTCCTGAAACTTGGAAGATCAAAGGGAACCTTCCAAAGGTTACATATAAAAATAACAATTTCTAGACATAACAGGGATGCTGAACCAATTAAATATCAACAATATAATCACTTAAACAAGACCTGCATGATAACACCAGTTGACATGGATGGGGAAAGTTTCACAGGCCTCATCTTGTATAAGATAAAAAACTCTGGGTAATCAGTGACTGCTGGGAGAGGGAAAATCAATTTTCTTCAGGATAACCCTGATAACTTATCCAGTCACAAGTGGTTAGCCCTAAACACATGTACAGATGAGCAGCATTAAATGGACTTTAGGTATATGTATAGGTTTCACATATATCTTAAACACACACACACACATATGTAACAATAATAAGTCTAGAAGATGATATCATGAATTAGAGAGTGAATTGGAGGGACGTGGGAGAAGTGGAGAGGTTGACAGGTGAGAAGGAGGTGGTAGAAATTATATAAATACAATAATCGTGTATAATATTCTCAAAAATAAAAAAATAGATTGTAAAATAGTAACTATATTCATTGAACACCTGAAACATAGGAAATATTTTATCATATTAAAAATCTTGGTTATTGGGCTGGAGAGATGGCTCAGCGGTAAAGAACACTGGTTGTTTTTGCAAAAGACCCAGGTTCGAATCCCAGCACCTATATGGCAGCTAACAACTGTCTGTAACTCTAGTTCCAGGGGATCTGACAGCCTCTTGTGACCTCTGTGGGCATTGCATGACACAGGTGTATTCACCTATATGCAGGCAATAGATGCATACACACAAAATAAAAATAATAAATAAAATTTTTAAAATATTGGTTATTACAGTATCCGGGGTGTTAAATGCTGTCATTTTTGTGCTGTGTGTGAACAAACTAAGGTTAATGGTACCTATATAACTGGCCAAAGATAGGCTCAAATATGAGCTCTTCTGGGATTTAAAATTGGAGAATTTTGGTATTCAAGCATGCTCTTTTAAACATGTTACTGATCTAGTTTTTCCTTTATAGTACCCATAATAGCAATGGTCCAACAGTACTCTAAGAAATGTTAATAAACTAATTCATATGAAGTGCTAAACACAGCACTCATAATCAGAGAAGGCACTTGTGAATGAGTGCATATGTGGCAGGTATATCTGTGTCTACCTCTTCTTTGATGATGAGGGATGATTTATCATTCTCCTCGAAGCAGTTTCCCCAAGTCCCATACTGCTGAATACAGAAAATGAACTCTATAAATGTTTTCTGGTCCACTTAATGAAAAACTAGGACTGAGATTGATGTCAAACATTCAGTATTAGTCATCAGTAATAGGTTTATCATTGTGCTGGGAATTAGATATCTATACTAAAAATAGATGAACTAGATACCCAGAATGTAATAATTGATCTTAGTCAGGGTCTTTTAGTGTTTAGCTGACTGTGAGGATATAAACAGAGAAGGAGCCTGCTATTATCATTGATTCCTATTGTTGGCTATATATGTAGAAATACAACTAAAAACAGATCTTTACAGTCTTGATCAAATCAGGAGCAGGCAGGATACTCAGACATTCTAATTTAATCCACCTACAGAAGCAGCAGCTGTGGGATGTCCAGGGGAACATGCCCACATCACACAGGACCCAATTACTGAGCCACGGGGAACTGGAATCATCAAATATTAGGGTCAAGTTCAATTAAACCACACATTGGAAGACATGCCTGACCTTACTAAGGACGGACAAGATGAACAAACAATACTAGACTAATATATATACACCTACACTTTTGGTCCTGTGTCACTTTGAAAATTAAGAATAGGATAACTAAAACCTGTTTCTGAAAACTTGTTTTAGATATTCATGATTCCTAATTTTATTTTTGTTTACATATAAAAGAATGTGCTGCTTTCTTTATTTTCTAGTACCTGCTATTCAAGGTGGTTAGTAGTTTATTTTTTATTATTTGACAGCTTCAAAAGTGTATATAATGAATTTTAGTTTTCACACCTTTTTCCCCCTCTCTCATCCCCAATCCTCGCTCTGTGAAATCCTTCCCAAGTCCCACTCCCAATTTCATGAGATTTTGTGTATGATCCACTGTGTCAATCAACACTTCTATCATGCGTGATCATTATAAATGTTACTGTGTCACTCTTAAACTCTCTTGGATTTTTAGGATCCTCTCATTCCTCTCCTACTACATTCATATTCATAGTAGGTCCTTTACTATTCTTTGAGACTTTCATACTTGGATGCGATGAACTGCGATCTTATCAACTCATTTCACGGTCCAGTTCCTCTGGCTCCCCCAGTGGCTGCCCTGGTTCCATCTCTCAACTTCATGTCTTCTTTCTTTAAAGAAACCCACTAAGTTAGCCAGTGTTCCCCTTGAAACATTTTTGCCTTTGTCCAAGTGATTTCTTTGTAGTTTCAATTATATGACATAATATTCCCAGTGGTATGGAATCTGTCCCTGATGGACACTCCTTACCTGTGTGCTGAACTTATTCATTTGCCTTCTCTAGTCTCTGCCATTTCCATAGACCTTCTTATACCTTCTTTAGATTTTTAGCATCACCTAATCACTCTCTCTGTTTCTACTCTTGCCTGAACCAATTCATCTTTCTTACTGAGACCAGAATGATCTTCTTAAAATGCTAATTTGATTCTGTCACTCCCTGATTAAAATCCTTCAACAGATTCCATTACCTATAAGAAAAAATTCAAACCTCAAAGGCTGACATAAAGGTCCTTTATCATTAACCCCTGCCCAATTCTGTTCATTTTGTACCACCTTCTTTTGTGATTTCCCCTTTATTCCCTTCCTCATCTTACTCTGAGTCCTGGATTTCAGCTGTGCTGAACAAATTGCTCTTCTGGGTGTTTCCCATGTTCCACTTCTATTTGTCCTGTTTCATCTTCCTGGATGTCTCAGCCCTTACTGCTCAGTCTAGACATCCTTGATTTTCTTTCTCAAGATTTTTCTGGAGGTGTATTCTAATCTTCGGTCTCCAGAAGGATATACATCACCTATGTAACTTCTTTAGTGTTCCATCAGAATGCTTATAATCCTAATTTGTTTTAAGTTTTACTATTTTTCTGTTTGCTAATATTCAATTTTTAATTTGTTTATATTTTGCTCCCCTTACTATCTCATAAGTCATGTGATCAAAGAGTCAGTAGAATTTACGTTTGCATTCACAGTGCCTAATACATAGCCTAGATATATAGGAAGCATCCAATAAATGTATTAACCCAAAATTTATTTCAATGTTATGACAATATATATGCACATTTATTTCATTTACAAGTCAACTCTAAGAGGTAGGGAGAGCTCCCTTTTAATGATAAACAAAATGGAACAAAAATATATCAAAGGCCTGACATCAGCTGGGGATGTAGCACATTGATGAGTACAAGCCAGCATGTCCAAGGTCCTAGTTTCTATCTTCAGCACCACACACATCTATGTCTGTGCCTGTGTGTGCGCATGCAAAGGCCAGACAAGGACTTTGGCTATATCCATTATTGTTTTCTGCCTATTCCCTTGAGACAGGGCCTCTCATTGAAGCAGAAGCTTTCCATTTTGGCTACACTGGCTAGCCAAGGAGATCCCAGGGCCTATATTTTGAGGTAGAATTTAAACTTTCAAGCAGAGACCATGCCTAAAATCACTTTAAAATCCCCTAGGTATCGCACAATTTTTATATACAGTAATTGTGTATTGCTGTTCATTTTTGATGATGCTGAAGTTAATTAAGTTTAATCATCTGAAGTGTTGAGGAGATAGCTCAATGAAATGCAAGCATGAAGACTTGAGTTTAATTCAGAGAACCTGTATAAAGTCACACATGGTGGCACACACTTGTAATCCTAGCACTGGGGTGGGGGCATCGATCCCTGGGGTTAACTGGCAAGTGAGTTCCAGGCCAGTGGGAGAAGTATTTTTTATAAAATAAAATGTATGGTGTCCCATGGAATGATACACAAAATGACATTTGGCTTTTACATGTATGTGCACGTCAGCCCATATGTACCCCCCACACATGCACTCCCTCACACTCCACATATAACCCACTGAAATGGCAGGGTCATTTTCTCAAATTACACAGCTGAATTGCTTGTGAGGTCCAGAAACCTAATGAAGTTTCTGGTACAACACAAAGAACTGGGCATCATATGGCACGTAGCAGAAAAGCCCTAAATTCATATACGTCAAGTAACCAGGTAGCACGGGACTGCTCTATGAAAAGAGAGAGTGGGCGCTGTTGACAAGCTAGGAATTCCTTGACAGGTTTTCTTAGCTTTTTCTGGCGCTACTGAAAGGTTACAATTTTGTCAATGTTTAACACAAAAACTTTTGCTATACACCCAAACATTTTGGTAGATTAAATGTACTTGCAATTTACCTGTACTTTCTTTTTTAAAAAGTATATTATATATTTTTCCCATCACCAAATCTAATCTCAATTGTTTATTTGTGACATGCTTTGACTAGTAGAAAAAGGTGGATATGATGATGTTGTGTAAACCTTGGAATGCTACTAAGGGACTGTAATGCCTAGACTCTCAAGATGAAATGCAGAAGGATAGAGAGATATAGATGATAGATAGATGATTAATGATAGATAGAGAGATAGATGTTAGATAGATAGATAGATATAGATAGATAGATATAGATAGATAGATGATAGATAGATGATAGATAGATAGATAGATAGATAGATAGATAGATAGATAGATGGTAGATCAATTTAGATGATAGAGATTGATTCAGGCATCTAGCAACTCCAGCTGAGTTCCAGTCCCAACTCCATCAATTGTGAACCTCACAAAGCAGTCCAAGCATAACCAGTGGACAAATCACCTAGCCAGTCTCCAGAAGAGTGAAAAACAGTAAAGCATACTTGCTTTAAGCCCTGAGTATTAGAATAATGTACTATTCAGTAAGAAGCAACCAATGGAAGCATAGAAGCAAATGGCAACTTCTGGCTTCCCTTTCCTTACAAAGTTGAGATATACACAACCAGAATGCCTGTTTAGTGGCCCCAGAAATCTTGAATAGAAGAAAGAGATTGGATAAGATGATGAAAGCATTTCTAATTCATTCAATGAGTGACAGAAATAGAAAATACTCAAGTAAGCATATATTCATGTATATTGATTTTCTGAATCTTCTATTCCTGCCAAACAAATCAATAAGATCAAACCAATAAGAGAATCACCTAGGCATTATAATGCTCCAACAATTAAAACAATGAAAACTCGGTTAAAATGTTTAAAAGCTAGAAAATAGAGCCTAGAATTTTGAAAAAGAAATACTGAGAAGCAAAAACTCATTGATATTCAATAATCTCCTCTCAGCCTCTCTGCACATGAGGGAGTCAATAATGGGGTCAGAGCATTCCTTGAACCAGAATCCTAGTTCATTCAGACAACATGCCAATCTCCCCAACAATCCAGAGAAAAGTTTAAACTGGACAGTCTTACCTAGAATTAAATTCAAAATCCCGCAGCAAGATCTATCTGCCACATTTTCTCTTTAAGGCCGTCTGACACATGAGCAGATAAAGTGACAAAACGTTCTTTGTTCCACCTTCAGCATTTGGCTTCTGTAGTCTTTTCAAATCAATTATAAAAATAGTTTTAAAAATATTCAAAACGATTCGGAGGAAAAACGTGGCAATGAAAGCTTCCAAGAGATGGTGCTGTGTGCTGGGTGATGTGAGGGATTCATCATGTAAGATGAATATCTCCCTGATCACAGGTGCTTCTCTATTATCTAAAAACTCTGAATGTAGACCTAGGTAAGAAAGAAAAAAGCTCTGGGAGTCAAGATGGTGACAACACAGCTGCAGGCACCAGACTTGGTGGTGGTGGCGGCGGCTCTCATCTCAAGGACTTAAAACATGACTCTGGGCTTCCTCCTTTTATTAAAAATTTTGTCACTTTCATGTCAATCTCAAAATTCTGAACTCAGGACTACGCAAGTAAGAGGAAAAACAGCCAGGGAACTAAGATGGTGCCTAGAAACTTACCAGCCGGGCCACCCACTCATGCATGCCCTAGTGCTGGGCAGAATCACTGGCTTCGTTGCCCACCGCTTGCATGATGTGCCCCTGAGGCGCCAGGACACCACCTCCCAAGGCCCTTAAGTTTGAATGAGGTGGCCGGGCACAACCAAGAAGGGGTTACAATCACCCCACTATTCCCCACCCCAGTATACCTCTCTTGCTGGGGATCGGGCCTGTGAGGAACACTGCACAGCTTACCCAAGGTCATCGTGACCATCATCATCATCCAGTGGCTATCAAGACCTGGCTGAAGTCCTCAGTAGCAATAGGAACCTGAGAAGTCTACAGGTTTCAGAAACTATGTTAGAGGATGCTGGTGCAAAGCTGTTGGGTGAAGCTGTGAAACATCCCAGCTTGGGTTGAAGGGGCCCATGAGTCAGCTGTTGCCTGCCGTGAGGACCTAGCTTCACAGTAAAACCCTCTGGGAATCAACCTGTTGGCGAGTGCCTTGGACCACAGTGGGTGTGAGTGTGTTGAGTGAGGTCTGGAAACAGCTAAAATGTAACCTGCATGTATTCAGGTTGCAAACAACTATTTTTGATGCAAAATCCCAAGCACCTCTGACCGCTGATGGAAAGAGAAATCCCTACTTGACAATTCTAAGCAATGCATAAGAGAAACAGAAAAAAAAATGTGAAAACTATTCCAAGAAAACTGGGTGTACTCTGACCCAAAACTATGTATAAAGGAAAGGGATTGGACCCCCACTTTGGCCAATGTGTGCATAAGAAGTATATATCACTGACATCCTAATGCGATATTTCTTTGGCACCCAGCTCAGATGTACTGCATAAGATGTGTGATGTTTTTCATATGCTTACAGAGGTTGTGAAGTTGTGAGGCCATAGAAATGTGAGGGTGGAGATGGGGGAGGGGGTCAGAACATGATCAAAACACATTATACGAAATTCTTGACTCAAAGAAAAAGCTTTAAAAAATATACAAAGCACAGAGATTTTGTAAATGCTTATAAATCTCAGTATGTTTGTGACACAAACTCAACAGCTTGCAAAGTAATATCACATGTTTGATTTCATACTTTATCATGGTTATGGAGACTACATCCTTAAATGAGTAAGAAAAAAGGAGCAAAGAGCTAATGGTTTGTGCAAATGCATAAAAAGATTAGCACAGAGATATTTGCTTTCTCCTCCTCCTCTTCTCCTCCTCCTTCCCCTTTCCCTCCTCCTCCTCTTCCTCCTCTTCCTCTTCCTCTTCCTCATCCTCCTCCTCCTCTTCCTCCTCCTTCTTCTTTTTCTTCTTCTTCTGACAGGGTCTCCCTGTAGTCTCAGTTGGTCTGGAACTCACTATGCAGACCAGGCTGGCATCCATCTCAAAGAGATCCCCTGAGTGCTGGGATGCTGGGATTTAAGGTGTATACCATCATGCCCAGCCTGGATAATTTATTCTTAGTCCCCACAGAGGATGATAGAATAATGATACATGAATACTAATATTTGTAGCTCTTATAGTCCAAGTACTGTTGAAGTGACTTATAGAGAAGTTAGTGCTCCTTCTCCTTATACATTGACACTATATGGCATATAATATCTGTACTTCTACTTTAGCACTTTACCCCACCAGAGAGAGGACTGGTTCAGCAGGTAAAGGCAGTTGCCATGCAAGCCTGATAAACTGAGTTCTATCTGCTGTGAATACATGGTGGAGAGAGAAATTCACTTTTGTCCTTTGAGCTCCACACATGTGGGATGACAGGAGTGTGAGCACACAAATCCACACGCACACACACAAAATAAAGAAGTAAAACGTACTAACAGAATTTTAATAAAGAAAGCTAATACAAAGGCAAATGAAGTGATTTTGCCATGCTTGCATGGATAAGTAATGAGGTTATTAGGATTTGACCCTGTCTTTACAATACGTGCTCTTAACCACTGTGTTATAATTCTTCTCTGGGAAAGTAGTGATACATACTTTTCTAATGATAAGACAAAGTTTTAATTTTCCCTGGACTCACAAGTCTTCTGTTAGTCCTTCACTAGTACTTAAGTCTCATAATGGTTCAACCATTGAACTGGTAAGAGTTATATCCAAAGGGTTGGAAAGAGGTGTTGATATAGATCTTTTTTCAAGCGTATTCTGACAAAAGAAGATATCGATATCATGATATCATATGTACACGGGAATCTCGACTCAGATTCCAGGGGTCTCCAGAGACCAAATGAAATGGCTAAAGATGCATTTATTGATTGCTAGGGAACTATTACCAAGTCACTCAAACTAATATTTTTCCTAATATTTAGAAAGATTCTTCAAATGAGAAGATATGATTTAAAAATATTTTTCTCAGTAATCTCCCTGACTAATTTGATGGTGAAATAGCACATGAGATTTAGCTTAACAGGAGTTTTAGACTCCAGTCAAGAATTCTTTTGAAACAATGGATTCTTTCACCAAAATGAACATTAACAAAATATGTTTCAGTTTTTTTGGTGGGTCAATGACTTTTCTAATATCTATCAAAAAACCTCTTGATTAATACCTCAACTTCACCCTCTATTATTTCTTTATTCATCAAATAAGGTCAATGAGAGACTTATGTAATATACTATGGATTATTGTTCAGAATAACAACATTGTAGCTTCTTCACTAATAATCATTCACATTTATCTCATATTTAATATACTGTACTTGATAACTATGTGTGCTTATAATCAACTGTCATCATTTTACACATCTAAAAACTGAGAGTTGGTGAGGTTAACTTTATCCAGACAAATACTAAAGCCAGGTTTGAAAGTGAGGAGTTAAAGTCTTTGGATGGTACTCTCTCTGAAGTCAATTAATGTATTGTAAGGGCTCAATAAACATTAACTGCTGCTATAATTGGTGTTATTATTTATATATAAAGGTAAGAAAATGCATGGCACAGAAGCAATTTTTTTTCTTGAATAAGTAAAAATGCATTTTCCTCATCTGATCTAATAATTGTCTCCTTTCATTCTAGGTTCCAATAGTTAGATAATGGATCTTGTCAACCATTACATGTCTTCACCTCCAGCTGGGGACACATAACTTTTACTGTGGTCCATTATCTGGCCATTAGAGGCCACAAGTGTGTCCCCTGACCCTCTGCCTTACATTATGTTGAAGAAAAAGAGTAGAAACTGTGGAGACAGCATCTTTCCAGCATCAGGAGGAAAAGGAGCTCCAGGGCCTCCTATATTGAGACCATCCATTTTCACCTTGCTGCCAAGCTCACTGAGCAAGACCCCAAGGACGCAGTTTCATTCCCATCCCATCCCAGCTTTTTCTCCTTGCTCTATCACCTCAAAACACCAAATTCGGGAACAGCTGAGCTCTACTTAGAATATTGCTTCTTTTATCTGAACAGGAGTTTGAACTGCTCAGGAGTTCAATCAATGTGTTCAACTAAGCTAAATATTTATAATTTTGTCCCACACACACCACTAGCATCCAAACCTCAAATATTCATATAATTTAGAGACACTTTCATAGTGGTCTTGTTAGCCATAATTTTTTTTTTCAAACTTAGAGTGAAGTATAGTTAAATCCTGTTAGGGATTGATAATTCAAGCCTTCATACATTATCTGACATAATTTAATAAGTACATTGTGGAACGTTGTAGAAATGAAGTGGGAAACACCCTCAGATATCTGCTGACAGAATCAGGTAAATCTGTTACAATCATCTTTATTCTCACTTGGAGAAGCAGAAAATCCACAGGGACCTAGTAACTCAAAATATATTCTTCAGAATCCTGGACATCAATGCAAGGGCACTGTTGGCTCTGTCAACTGCATCTAAGTCAGCCTCTTTGTTTTGGTTAGAAAAACAAGTGAAAGGTAAAAACACTTCTTGTGCTCTTCTCACTTGCATCTCCTGTCCCTTAACGGTGTTCTCCGTTTCCAGTGTTAGCATCTGCTCATTTCATGCGTGCCTCTCAGTTTCTTCTATTCACGGCAAGATTATAAATGCATTTTTGCCATCTGTTTGCATTATATATTTTATTTAAAAATTTTTTATTATCATGTCTGTGTTTAAAGTATGTGTATGAGTATTAATATTCATATGTGCATGTGTGTATAGGAGTGTGTGTGTGCATGCATGTATGGTGTGCCTAGTAGTAGCAGTGAGTGTGTGCATGTGTGTGCGTGTGTGTGTATAGGAGTGTGAGTAAGTAGGAGTATGAGTGTACATGTATATGTGTAGGAGTGTGTGTATGTGTGTGTGTGCATGTGTGTGTGTGTGTGTGTGTGTGTGTGTGTAGTAGTGGTGGTGGTGGTGGTGGTGGTGTGCCTGTGTACCTGCTTCCAGGGGTGGGTCTCTTCTACTGTGTTTTCTGAGGATTGTACTCAAGATGTCAAGCTTGTGTGGCAAGCACTTTTACTGAGCCATCTTACCAGCCCTTGATTGGACTTTTAAAAGATAAAAGAAGTTTCTGGGAGGATGAGCTCTGTTTTCCAATATGTGACACAGAAATTTTTTCTTATAGTCTAGGAATCTTAAAATAGTGAACTTTGTCCTCCAAGCTTCTACCTATTCACTCTTTCTCCTTCCACACAATAACTCTTCCTGAAAAGTACACAAATGGGTGGAACCTGAATTTTTAAAATGTCGAATTTATATATTTGATGCAAAATGTATCAGTAGAAAAATGTAATAAGGCTATTCCATTAGTGTCCTTGGCAGTTTAAGGAGACCATAGTGGATCGGTCCTGCTGATAGCCTGTTGCTTGTGAATCACAGTAATAGTTATTAACCATTAGTGATCATCAGAGGCCCTGTGTGTGACTGAGTAAACCTCTGCTTATGTCTGCCATCCTATGAGAGCACACGGTTTAATCAGTTTACAAGCTGTGGATGGAAAGGACATAAAAAGTAAGACTAATATCCCTGTTCCTACATAGATCAGAGCAATCTGAGGACAAACCTCTCATAAAGAAGAAATCAAGGTCATCTAATACTCTCTCCCAGGTGCCATGGGCACACTAACTATTGTTGCTTCATGAAACCCCAGACAGACCAAAGAACTAGGACCTGGTAGCTTACTGAGGCTAGATGTTATTAACAGGATAACAATAATGTGTTCATATGACCCAAAAAGAAACAGGGGTCCTAACCCATTGAGAGATTTATAGAGTGGGGTTGATCCCAAAGATTAGCTTGCTCTTTGAGTATGCAAATCTTTGATCTGTTTTCAAACATCAAAAAAAAAAACACCCACAACTTTTTCCACTAAGTTTAGAAGATATAAATTATGAAGTTCTTGAATGTCAAAAGTGATTCTTAAATATGTTGACAATGCATTATTAACCTAAATATTAAGACAGTCATTGCCAGGGTGAGAGCTTTCAGAAATAGTGGTCTGAAAACAGTGTAAGGAATGAATTTAGAGGAAACTTCCAGCGAGAAAACTGATCAGGAAGAGTTTATAGTTTTGCTTTAAAGACAGTAGAGATCAGAGCTAGAGTAGGGACTCTACAGAGTATGGGTCCCTGGACAGGACTCCTATATTAAACTTCACCCACCCAGAGCTCAGGGACCATTGTGGAAGTGGGGAGGAGGAAAGATTGCAAGAGCCAGGGAGGTGGTACATGACCATAAGGAATCAGAGTCTTACAGCCTCCTGGGACCTTGCTCATATGAACCTATAGCAATGGTGTCAGCATACACAAGACTCATGCAAAATCAATCAGACAAAAACCCAGCACAGAACTGGGGAAATGGGCAAGAAGCCCCAACCTTAATTGAAGAACTGTTGGCAGCTGGTCAGTGCTGGGTGAGAGAGTGTTGATCTTTAAGGCAGAGGCTCTAGATAGGCTGACTAGACTCCAGTGGATGAATTTGCACTGAGGGATGTCTGGATACACTAACTTGACTTGTTAAACCTTAACATGTATGACAGAATGCACGAAATCTAGTGGAGGGGGCTTTACGAAGGTGCAGATGGGGGAGGGGGCATAGAAGTGATTAACATGTTTTGTATGAAATACACAAAATTCAGTAAAAAATGTACATTAAAATAGATGCACAGGCAGGAAAGGACTACCAGTATTAATATTATGATTACAAGTTCAGTTGACTGGATGGTAAGTAGTAGTAATAATGACTAAGATGAGAGGGACATGCTTGGTGGACAGACAATGAGATAAATTTTGAAAACATCTGAGTTTAAGGTGCCTGTCGACTATCCAAAGGGAAATACTGAAGCAGTTAGAATGTGTGCCAGTGATATGGGAAAGAGGTCAGATCTGTAAACAAAGTCTCTGGGTGTCATGGAATACTGTATAAAGAAATGGCAAGGCCATCACTAACTGTTTGAGCAATCATTGCATTTACAAGAATGAAAGAAGGAACCCAGATGATAAAAAGCAGGAAAGGTTAAAGGGCTAAGAAGACAGAAGCCATGGGAGAATGATCTATTGAAGAATTCCAATGATGTGCTTTTGTTTATAAAATGAAAGTGAACTCTAGTTAATTGTTCGTTGAAGTTTGTTGGATGATCATATCACCGAAAGCAACACCCAGGTCCCCAGGGATGAACGGATCAATCACTGTGCAAAGGCTATTGGATCTGGCATACTATTGTGACCCTGGGAGAATAATTTTAGTAGCAAGATGAAGATAGAAACCAGACTGAGAGGGAATAGTCACTGAGGAGGAAGTGGGAGCAAAGGATATAGATTTCTTTCTCCTTCAGGGAAATATATTGGTTGGTTTGGCAGTGACTTAGAGAAGAGATTAGCTACTTAAAATAGCTACAAGGAAAAAAGAATTGTATTATTTTCTTGCTTACATTAGGAAAGGAAAATTTGATGGGGTCAAGGCCACAGAAGCATGAGATGGGAGAAAATGTGAATGAAAAGATTCTTCAGAGAGCAAGATTATGCACAGAATGGCAGAGTGTGGTTGGGCCACAAAGAAGAGATTTGGAAAGAAGGACAGTGTAGGAAAGAAGAGGTCACTCGTTGATAAGTGCTAATTGCACATTCCTGATGTGCCAGGTGCTGCTTTTTCCAGTAGGGAAGTAGTTGAAAAGACAAAAATCCTTGCTCTGAGGAAGCTCAATGAGAGAGAGAGAGAGAGAGAGAGAGAGAGAGAGAGAGAGAGAGAGAGAGAGAGAGAGAGGAGGAAGGAAGGAAGAGGAAGAACAAGTCAAATCAATGTCTTAGTGAAAAAGATTCAAGGTTACAGGAAAGAAGATGAAAATTCTCTACGAAGATGAAGATGTGTTTGATGTGCTTGAGGTGGCAAGGATTTCTTCAAGAGAAGCAATCAGACAGACAATGGATGGAGAGAATGAGATTGGGTAAGAGCACATGCTGTGATAAGGCTTTTCTATTACTCTGAGTGAAATATAAGTGCACTGGACTTTTCTAAGAGAAAAACGTGGCATAATGGTTTAAGGGAATTTCTTTGCTTCTGTGCTGAGGTAGATTGTGCAGAACAAAGTCAAGTACAATAACCTGAAAAAAATCCATGTGGCAGAAAATGGCTTGGGCTAGGTGTCAACAGTGGCAGTAGTAGGAGATAGTCTGATTCTAGATAAACATTGGAGGCAGGATTGACAGCTTTTTAATCGGCTAGGTAGGTGTGAGAGAGGGAGAGGATCCAAGGGCAATTCATTTTTTTTTTTTTTTTTTTTTTTTTTTGGTGTGAGCAGTGGGAAGAGAGGAGTTTCTGATATCTATGATGGATATGACTGAAAAGGAGCAGGAGGAGATAAGCACACAGATCCAAGTTGGGGACTTTAGAGGCAAAAAGGATACTAGATATCTGTGATGGTTTGATGTCTTCCATAGGTTCAAGTTTTGAACACTTGGGGGGTGTTGGTGGTGCTGTTTGGTCAGGGTCATGGAACTTGTAATTGGAGGAAGCATGTCACGTGGGTCAGTCTTTGAGAGTTCATAGCCCTGCCCCACTTCCAGTCTTGCACACTCCCTGCTTCCTGTGCATTTGTCCTTGAAGATGTGAGCACTCAGCTTTCTGCTCTGGCTGCCTTCAGCCAAGTCTCCCCACCACGATAGACTTTTATTTTTCTGGAGCCATAAGCCTCAATAAACTCTTCCTTCTATAAGTTGCCTTGGTCCTGATGTTTTATCACAGCAAAAGAAAAGTAACTAATATAGTATCCAAGTGTAGATACCAAGTAAGCAGCCATATATAGAAATCTGAAGCTCATGAAATAGCTCTTAATTTGGGAGACACAAATATTTGGATGGTCATGAGAATAAATGAGATAACCAACAATCAAGTATAGGTTCAAGACTGAAGCTGCACAGTATGTATTGGCTATGACAAGGCCATTACACATGAACAACTCACAGTATGAGACCTACATAAAATCAAGTCAGCCAAAATCCCTGTATGTATTGGGGAGGGGACTCATGATTAGCATTAATAACTGCTAATGGACAATTTTCTTCATGGGTGTGGTCCCCGAGAGACTAGCCATACTCCAGTGGGTCATCCTGTACTCCTATAAATACAGGCAGCACTAACTGGACTCAGCAGATTTAAAAACAGAGCATTGAAATGGAGAAATGGACAGCTGACCCCAATCTTAGCTGAAAAAATATTGGCAACTGATTACTGCTGGGTGAGGAAAAGCTGATCTTCCTAAAGTGAGAGACTCTAGGCTGACTAGACCTCAGTAGATGAACTTGCACTAAGGAACATCTGGGGACACTAACTTGACAAAATAGGCCTTAACACAAATGACAGAATATATGGATTCCAGGGGGAGCCTATGGGAGGGTGCCAGTGGGGAAGGAGGTATAAAGATGATTAAGATTAATAGAGATGTTCTATTTGAAATACAGAAAAATTCAAAACAGTTTCAAAAAGAAGCAGGACTAGTAGAAATAAGTAAAAAAAAAAAAACCCAGAAATTTTAAGTAAAAAAGAATGTTTGACTGGACAATATTTAACATGTATGGTGGAATACATGAAGTCCAGTGGGGGGATGGGAGGCATGCATTGGGGAAAGGGTCTAAATTTGATTAAGAACTGTTGTATGAAATTCAAAAGCTCAACAAAAA
>NW_008352267.1:14464997-14494421 GCF_000622305.1 Nannospalax galili
GCAGCACAATCAAAAAAGGCAAGATTTAGAGACATAACCCTGAATCACTTGAGCATTAAAATGATAAAGGCAGAAATTCAGAAGGACTCAGAGACTGGTTTCATGGACCCTACAGTTTGAACACAAAGTGGTAAAGTTTACATATCTTTGATTCCGAGATAGAAATATGTATACTAAGCAAATTAGAAAACCAGGTTGTGTCCCTGGGAGACCCTCAACATCCCTCCAAGTATGGGTCTTTGGTATTGTGCTGCCATGGCACCTTGTATGTAACTGTCCATACCCCTGAACAAGAGCATTGGTCTATTCTTTCCACAAAGCAATAAGGTACTCAAGGACCCAAGACTATTTCATTTACCAGTGTATCACCAAGGCCTAATATTGTATTTGGTACAAATTAAGCACCCAATAAAGATTAATAAATGTTAATAGTCAGAGTTTGATCAAGTGGGGAGAAATTAGATAAGAAATAGATTATAGCTAAACCAAAATACTTAACCTAAAAATTCTGACCTTCAGTCAAAGCCTTTGCCTCCATCTCTAATCCAATGCACATTTTGTTTTAAATCTGACTTTTGTGATTTCTCTAACCATATTATAGTCCTTCTCTTAATACACACTGTCCAACTCTAATTATTATTTCCATTTTAGTCCATATACGGCTGTCTTCTTCTACCATCAGAGCTAACTTTCTATTCTATTCTCATTGAGTCTTACTTTGATCTGGTCTTCTACAAGTCATGGTAGAAGGGTCATATCTTATCACTGACAAATGTAGTTAAATTTTGAATATAATATCCTGAAATAGAATATTTCCATTTAAAATTTCAAATGCAAATGAATCAATTTACAAAATCCTCTCAGTCCATTAAGTTAAAAAGCAGTCTTTTAATAATTATCTTTTTAAGTGCAAAGTGGAGGTCTTTAAGAAATTTGTTCATACATAAATTTCACTTGTGCAAACAAGAAAAATATGCTTTTTAATTTAATGTAATAATTTAAAAAACAAGTTGAAGTTTCAATTGATTAATTAACTATTGATTTATTTTGAGACAGGGTCTCTTATCACCTCAGCTGGCCTGGAGCTCACTATGTAGACCAGTTTGTCTTTAATTTCACAGAGATTGGTCTGACTCTGTCTCCCAAGTGTTGGGATTAAAGGTGTGTGCTGAATTATTAAAAGGCATGAAATTAATTTTCAAGCACTTTTTTGCCTATTACTTTAAGATGAGTTAACATACTCAATAACATCTCTCTAGTGTTTCTGAAAAAATGAAAAAAACATTATGGATTTAAAATATATCAATAATTTCTTTAAAATTTTCATTCTAGAAAGTAAAGCTTTAAGAGAGAGCCTTGAAGGATAGAGAATGGGGAGGAGGAGGAAGTGTGCGTCCTTAGAGATGGGGCTCATAAAAATGGGTTCCTATTTGCTCTTTTTCTCATTCTTTGCTAAGTGGAAAGACAGCAGCCATGATATAAGGTGCCATGGAATTATATACACAGGAAACAAAGGCTCCTGCCAAAACTGACATGAACTTATCAGGGATCCAATGAACATCTGAAAACTTTAGTCCCACTTACGCCTTCAAATAAACACGGTCTTGACATCTTGGATACGGTCTTATAGAAAAACTTGAGGCATAATCTTCCAATAAAAGCTAGAGGATATAATATAAATTCTCTATATTCTGATGTCAGAGTTTATGAAATTGGTCAAAAGACTTTTTATACCTAACCATTTTTCACGTTTTCATTTATTCTTAGACCCTGGACAATATTCAGTTCTTCAAGAAAAAAGTATTCTTCCCATGTGCATTTTTGGTGTTAAAAATGGTGCTGAGTCGATGTACTGACAAGGACTGCTGGAAGCAAAGGAAGAAAAGCATTTCTTTATTTGAAAGGGTATCACCCGGGTTACCTACACGAGCGCCATCTCCTGAATCTTCCTGGGGCATGCTATACCCTGAATCCACGTGTTTTAGGAAACTTTTAAACTCTCAAGAATAGGATGATATTAAGTTGTGTCACTTCCTAGATGTCTAACATCACTTGCACAACAACCAGTTGGTTTCCATGGCAGGGTGGTAAGATGCATACTTAAGCCTACAGAAAGGTGGACTATTTTAACGTTCACTTGACAAGTCATGTTTAAGATACAGTATTTTCTAGGCAGAGCCTAGGAGGCACCTCTTGCTAGACTGGTGGAAAATTGGAGATATTATAAACTACAAAGGTCTAGATTGAGATCTGCCTGCCTCAGCCTCCCCTGAGTGCTGGGATTAAAGGCCTGTGCCACCACACCTGGCCATACTGATTTTATAAGTTTAGCTCAAAGCAAGGCAGTTGTATGCCAGGCTTTAAATAGACACAGTCCAAGAAGGTGAATATTTTTCAGGATCAGACTAAGAACTGAACTGTGGTGGAGAGCACTGGCATCAGAAATGCAACTGAACCAAGAGATAGGAAACAAAGGAAACAGATCTGAGATCTTGGGAAAATCACATAACAAAAATGGAGCATAGTCCTTTCAAGTGCCTTTGCTCAGGCAGCTAATATGAGGATCAGAAGAAAATTCAAGAACAGTGGTGATGTATGTTATGAATTTTAGGTACTGCAGAGCCTGCTGTGTACTGCCTTAAAACTTCAAAACCACCATGAACTTAATATGCCCCACACTTTACAGTGTGTTAGGTATTGTAGACATAACCTTCTTTTCTATATAGAACCCAGAACAGAATAAAATCTTCAGGTTTGTGTAGTAATCAGAAGTCAGAAATGGTGATAGGTGCAGAGAGTCAAGAAATTAACTACTAGAAGCTTCTCTCACTTTATCTGGGCTCTAGTAGAATACTTCCTTCAGCCCTTTCCATTGACCTGTATAGACAGAAGGCTCCTTTCTTACCAGCATATATTTTCTTTATTTAATGACAGTGGTTCTGAATCTTAGTGGGATATTAAACTATTGCTACATCTTCTCAGCCACATTTTTCTGCACAATGAATCTACTTTTTGAAAGGTTGACATAAATTTTCAGTGGTTAATTTATATAATGAATAATATGTCAAGAAAAAGACAGGAAAGTAAGAACTTCAGTTCTGGCACTAGGATAGCAGTTCACTAATGCTAAAGTAGTTCAGTAAATCAGAACTATTTTAAAATGGACAGCTCAGCATGTTTAGTGATACGTCTGGAACAGCAGAATAAATTTCATTTTCCAATTCTAATCTTCACAATTCATTATACCATGATTCTTGAATTCAAAATCACTGTGAACTTTTTATGTCCAAGGCGTTGTGCTATGCATCAAACAAAAAACAAAATAAAACATCCCTCTCCCTCCTTCCCTCCAGTCCTTCCATCTTTCATTCAACAGGGCTTTTCTTCTTCTCCTTCTCCTTCTTCTTCTTCTTCTTCTTCTTCTTCTTCTTCTTCTTCTTCTTCTTCTTCTTCTTCTTCTTCTTCTTTTTTAGCACCTACTGAAACAAACACAATGGCAGGTGGAGCTTACAGTACTGTAAAGGAGCACTGCTACATGGGATTATAACATATACTGAAGAGATTTCACCTAGTCCTGGGAGTTAGAAAATGTTACTGTAGAAAAGTCCAGCTTGAATTAATATCTAAAGAATGAATCGTTGTTCTCAGGCAACCTGAGAAGGAAGAATAACACAGTGATATTTGATTAAGCATTTAAGTGAGATAGTGGTAGAATGAGGTGTATCCTGGGCAGCCTTCCTAGGGGCTGGAGCACACAGGCTCCCAAGAGTCTGAGGGTGTGCTGGACCATGTGAGGAACCTTATCACACAAGATGACTATTTTCCTGACCATGGGTGCTTCCATATTGGTCTCAAAATTCTGAACTCAGATCTTGGCCAAAAATAAAGAAAATAACTGGGAGACAAGTTGGAGGCAGCGATGTGGTACCTAAGAAATGATGGCAGCTGTGGTGACTCTTGGCACAAGGACTTAAAACATGACTCTACCTGGACATGGAGGAAGATGTGAGCGCAGCAGACACCAAGAAGGCCAACTGTATCCTCAACCATAAGGAAGAAAACACTTGGATCTGTTTGTCCTTGCTTCTATGGTTAGAGTTGTGCCCTCGGCCTGACCCTATGCCATCCATGCCTCTGGGGTGCTGGGGAGCCAGGACCCCTGGCCACTGAACTCTCATGAGGGGGTTAGGTAGCAGGCACAGCCAGGAGGTGGTTGTGACCTCGTCAATATGATGCAACCTGGAGGGCCTCTCTTGCCAGAGTCTGGGCCTGGAAGCAGTCACTGCACAGCCCACCTGTGGTTGGCCTGGCCGTTTTCATAGTCAAGAGGCTGTAAAGACCTGCAACCCTTAGTAGCAATGGGAACCTGACAAAGCTAACAGATTTCAGAAAATAATCTACAGGACACTAATATAAAGCTTTTGGGTAAAGCTGTGACACATTTCAACTGCCACTCAGAAAATCTTGGATGCCTTTGATTTAACTGCTGCCTACTGTGAGGACTTAGCTTCTTCATTTACTCACAGTAAATTCTTGTGGGGAATCAACCTATTGGAGAACGTCTTGAACCGTAATGGAGTGATTGTGCTAAGTGATACCCTGAAACAGACAAAGTGTAATCTGCATTCACTCAGGCTGTGAATAAGTGACTTTGATGAGGAAAGTGGCATTTATGATCACTGAGGAAGAGAGAAATTTCTATTTGACAAGACTAAGCAGTGTGTAAGGGAAAAAGAAAGCAAGTGTGAAAAATTTCATTCCAAGAATCCTGGGCATATTCTGACCCCAAGCCACATACAAAAGAGAGGAATTGGGCCCTTACTTTGGCCCATCTATGTCTAAGAATTATAGCTCATTAACATTCGAGTAAGAAAATCTGTGTTGTATAGGACTGGTGAGTTTTTCACTTGCTCATAAAGGACACGCAATCATGGGTAGAGTGGGGAGGGGTGGGGAGGAGGTAAGGTGAGGGTAGAAATGAGGATGGGTCTGAAAATGATTAAAATACATTATATGGAACACTCGAATCAATAAAATTTTTAGAAAGGAATATTATAGTGATAGAGAACAGAATACATAGAGATCCTATGGTAGACAAACCATAACAGGAAGGACTAAAGGAAAGCCTGAGACAGAAGAGGCCAAGTGGGTGTGCAGCAGATGAAGTGAAATGCTCAAAGAAGCCCAGGTCACAGAAGGTTGGAAAGAGGTGAAAGAGGGCTGTAGAAAGAAGTCAGAGCAGAGATACTATGGTAGACTCTTCTGGTAAACAAAGGGAGGGAAGAGTGATTATTATTAAATTATCTGGTGATAGCAGTACAAATTTTTAAAATGTGGGTGAGATGAGGGGTATCTAATATAGTAAAATTGACCACCTAGGTGATATGTTGATTCTCAGTGATAGGGTATTGAGATGAACAGATGGGCTTCTGGCTGATCTAGCTGATAGATACACAATGACAGCAAAGTGGAAGACGCTAAGCTTTGCTGAAGAAGGGTGTTATACACATCACACTGATCCTCCTCAGGATCACTAGTAGCTACTTACAGAATGGTGAATAATTAAATCAACCAAGTGTTTGTTTACTATGAATCATATAAATTGGTGTAATAAACACTATAGACAAATGCAAAAGCAATTAGAATTCATCCTCATTCTCATGAAACATGTTTGTCAGGAACACAGACATTGAATGAACGATAGTGCAAAGATGAATTCTATATAAATGGCATAATATATGATATCAATGTCAGGTGTGGGATCCATCCTGGAAAATGAATCTTAAATCCAATGAAAGAGTGGTTGTTTACTCCTATAATATATGTGCTACTATGGCATAAGTGGGCATATCTTACCAGGCCCATTGTTATTGAAGTTTACAGTTTTTACAGCTGGATAAGGTTGATGATTATTTTTTTCCTTCTGGTAGCATGCATAGCACCTTCCAACACTATGATCTCTAGTCAGTAGAGATGAGTCTCTGAAGTCAACACCAGCTTGATTTCTCCTTGTTTTTTCTACAGCTCAGGTATGTAGTGTCTTCAATATGGTCTTACCATCCAGTTCTAATGGGTAACCAAGAGCAGGGGCAATGGTCAGTATTGTTTGAGGGACTATAGGACCACTGATTAACAGCATCTAGAGAGGACGTCCATTCCTGGCATTGTGGGTTTTTTCATTAGTCTATGATGTCAAGAAAGGGCAACTAGTTTTCCACTAAATAATTACCAAATTATACCCATAGGCGAATGCATCTCAAAGCTCTCACCAGAAAAGTTTCCTTATGCAGCAGATGGTGATTAATACAGAAACCCAAAACTGGCCAACATGCAGAGAACAAGACGCTGCAGAGTGCTTATCCCTGAATAGGACACATATATCAAATGTCTGCCTTCTGAGGCCCAGGGATCATTAAGGAAGAGAGGTGGAAAGCTTGTAGGAGCCAGAGATGGTGGATGACCACAAGGAAATAGTTTTCCAGACAGCTGGTTAGTTACTCATATGAACTCATAGGAACAATGACAACACAGACAAGTCCTATGCAAGCTCAAAGAAGACAAAAATTCCAGCGTAGACATGAAGAAGTAGGTAAGATGCTCCAACTTCACCAAAGGAAATTGTGGCAAGAGATGGCTGCTGGGAGGGAGATTGATAGTCTCTTTTGAACATGGGACTCTTGGTCCATTAACCAGACTCTTAAGTGTGGATGGAGCCACACTTAAGAACATTTGGTAACACAAATTAGACTCTATGGACCTTATTTACACACAGACACACAGATAGACACACAGACACATACAAATGCAAGCACATGTGCACACACACACATACTAGTGTACATTAAATTGGTCTGGGGCAATAAGGGAAATGGGAGAAGGTAAGGGTCTAAACACCATCAAATTACATTGTATGAAAATCACAAAAATTCAATAAAACAACAACAATGACTAAGGGAATGGGAAAGTTGAAAGATGCGAATGGAGTATAAAACAAAGAGCTCTAGCTGAGGCTGAAAGAAGGATCTTCATAGAAGGACGCCTTGATGAGTGGGAGTTGCCCTGAGCAAATGGAGGAAACAAGGAGGTATCTAAACCTGGGGTAGAGAGCACAGTATTTTGCAGAAGGACAGATAAGAATCGTGTGGTGGAAGTTTATTTAATGATGGCAGAATCTGGAGAAGAATGATGACTCTAATTTCACGTTAAAGAGTTTGATGCCCATTTTAAGGAAATTAGGAACTACTCTAGGATTTTAGCAAAGGAAACTTTTTGTGACATTATATTTATGCTTAGAAGGATAAGCAGGACATCATCATATTTGTAGTAACAGTACAGATGAAGCCTAAGCAGACCTCAGGACTTTTGACAAGGGGGCTGGATAATTTGTTGCTATGAATGAAGGTCTGCACACCATAGGAGGTTTGGTAGCATCCCTAGATGTCAGTAGCACTCCTTCCCTTAATCACAGCAATCAAAAGTTTCAAGACATTGCCAAATATTCCACCTGGGAAAAAATATCACTTTTAATTGAAATTAACTTTTGTATCTCAAGATAGGAGAGTAAGGCTGGGAAGCAATGGATGCATTTGAGAGATACAAAGCAAGCAGGACCCATGAAACACTATCATTCACAGAACCTGGGGATGGAAGGAGAGAGATAAAAGAACACATGGACATGAAGGGAAGAGCAATGTTTTGTTTCTTGCACACAGAGTTCATATTCACCATATGTCCCAGTGTGCCTAACATACAACATCTGATATCAGTACAGGAAGGTAATATAGTGTGGCCAACTGATTTAATTTCATCCAGCTGCTGAAGATGAGACTCTGGTCATGACTGGATGAAGAGTTATGCAAGTTATCTGCTCCATGTCCCACCAGTAGGGGCAAATGGAGCC
The DNA here is from genome assembly GCF_000622305.1 of Nannospalax galili. Classification (NCBI taxonomy): domain Eukaryota; kingdom Metazoa; phylum Chordata; class Mammalia; order Rodentia; family Spalacidae; genus Nannospalax; species Nannospalax galili. Next base: position 14,472,898 of record NW_008352267.1, read on the forward strand.
TGAAGTCCAGTTCTACCTGACCCACTAAACCAACGTCATGGTGTATCTACTGACCCTTAAACCAGGAGACATTTGTTGTTTTGCTCAAAATGTGGATTATAGCAACATCTCATTGTCATTTCTTAATAAAAACAAGCTTCTTCCTTTGTCTAATGATCATAATTAACTTTCACCAATTATTAAAACCAAAGAGATTTTTGGTTACATGGCCCAAAGTTTACACCTATTCTGTAAAGTTACAAGTTACAAGGTAATAGTTGATGTACTGTAAAACAGTGAAAAGAAAGCACAAATGACAAAATCACAGTAGAAGCAATCACTGAGGTACAGACTTCTGTTACTCTTTCTCAGTCCTCTTCTTTTTGCTTAAAGTGGAGATGAAGCTAGGGGACTGGTCTGGGAACAGCCAGTGTCACTATAAATTAACCATACTTCCCAGCATTACTTCAAGGCAGTGTGACCAAGTTTTAGCTGGTGAGAAATAAGCCAAAGTGTGGAACTTTAAACATGAAAGAAGTCATCTTTGGTTCTTTTTCCTCCCTACTATCTGAAAAGCAGATAAAATCAGATATGGAGCGGATATTTCGTAACTAGGCCATTGAGAATTATGGATTTTTGTGAAAGAGTGAAAAAGCGAGATGGAAAAAAATCTGTATCCTTGACACCTTGAGGCCACCATACAAATTCTGCACTGCAACTGGGCTTTACAATATGAAAGGCTTCCATTTTCTATGATAAACCACTGTTACTTTGTGCTGTATGTCACATGTTAAGTAAACTTAATTATCACCGAGGTTTTAATTCTTTGACAGCCATAACATTTTATTGGGACTTTCACCATAACTTAAAGTCACTAAGAATATTTGTTTTATTTGTCTAGTTCTTGTAGAATTCAGAGATGCTTAAGGAAAGAGATGATATCAAAACCTATATCTAAGCAAGAACATAAGTATGAAGATAACTAAGCTAAGCTTATTTCAGACAACTTGTAAATTTTCACTTATTTTTCTGGCCTTTCATAAAAAATATCTCCTGGGCCCCAGAACCCTGCTCTAAGAATCTGGCCATATTGCTTCAGGACCAAATAGGAGGCTCTGCTTCACTGCCTAAGCCTTTCCCACATTACCCCAGAAATGTTATATTTAGCACCTGGCCTCAGGCACCAGGTATGAAACCTGACTTTCCCCACTTAGCCTTCACTTTGGCTCTGTACCCTTGGGACTCTCCCTACTCTACCCAGTCTTCCACTCCACCTTGGGACTCTTCTCATCAGCCCACATGGCCCTGGCAACAAAAGACCTGCTCTCCTCAACTCCATCCCTTCAGTAGTTCCTGAAACCACCAAGTCGCCCTGCCCCCATCCCCCTGATTTGAGCATAGAAGGATAAATACAGCAAAAGAAACAATAAACAATCTAACTCTAGGTGACTAGGTCCCACAGTAAAAATGCAAGCAATATGAAAACCCTAGAAAATGTATCTTCTTTACAAACCACCAGTCCCATGGTAATACTCCCAATGAGAACAATTTAGACAAAACATGATATGGAATTCAGAACAATTATAAACATGTTCAAAGAGTTCAACGACTACAAAGAGATAAAAAATAAGCACCTGAATGAATGCCAAGAGAACAGAAATAAACAGACTGAAGTCCAAGAAAACACAAACGGCTGAATGAAGTAATGAAGATAATGTAGGAGATGAAAATTGAACTTAATAAAGTGAAAACTAAAACGAGCAGGAAATGAAAAACTGAACTTTAAGTCTAATATAAAACCTCAGTGGAAGCTGGGCGTGGTGGCGCATGCCTTTAATCCCAGCACTCTAGAGGCAGAGGCAGGCAGATCTCTGTGAGTTCAAGGCCAGCCTGGTCTACATAGTGAGTTCCAGGACAGCTGGGGCTACAGGGAGACCCAGTCTCAAAAAGACCAAAAAAAAAAAAAAAAAAAAAAAAAAAAAAAACCTCAGTGGAAAGCTTCACAGGAAGAATGAATTATGTAGAACACAGACTATCTTGAATTGAAGGCAAAGTAGAGGAAGTTGAACACACAGTAAAAGAAAATGATATAAAAAATCCTCATGAACAGAATATGCAGAAATTTTGGGACACAATGAAAAGACCAAATCTATAAATTATAGGCTTAGAAGAAGGAGAATAATTCCAGGTCAAAGGCATAGAACACATCTTCAATGAATTAGAGAAGAAAATTTTCTATAGCAGAGGGTAGAGATGTTCATTCAGGACAAAAAGTGTATAGAATGCCAAATGCACAGGACCAGAAAAAACTCCCCACACTATGTTATAGTTAAATCATTAACTCCCCAGTGCTGGGATTAAAGGCATGTGCCACGACGCCCAGCTTCCACTGAGGTTTTATATTAGACTTAAGGTTCAGCTTTTCATTTCCTGCTCATTTTAGTTTTTACTTTCTTTATTAAGTTCAATTTTCATCTCCTACATTATCTTCATTACTTCATTCAAAACAAAGTAAGAGTATTTAAAGCTGCAAAAGAGAAGGCTCAAATCACATCTAAAGGCAGACTCATCAGAATAACAGCAGATTTCTCATTGAAACTGTAAAAGCTGGAAGAGCTTGAAGCAATGATATTCAAGTTCTGAAAAAACACAGGTATGAACCCAGACTACTTTACCTGACAAACCTTCCATGATAAAATAAGCTAAAGGACTCTATGAGCACCAAACCAGACTTACAGAGAATACTAGAAATAATAGTTCAGACTGGAGAAGAGGAGAAACTCACTCAAAAAACTACAGGCTGGAGGAAGAAAATGTCAGTGCAATAGCAGTGAAGTAGAAACAAGAAAAAACACCACGAAATAAACAAAATGACACCAAATAATACACCGCTTTCAGCAATAATTGAATATTGATGGTCTGAATTCCCAATCAAAAGACACAGTATGGATGATTAGATTGAAAAACAGGATCCATATTTGTAGTGTATACAAGAAACACACCTCACTTTCAAGGATAGACACTACTGTAGGGATAAAGGATGGAAAAAATGTTCCAAGCAAACGGGACCAGGAAACAAGCAGGTGCCATTATTCTAATATAGGACAAAATAAAGTTAAATCCAAGGATTTTGTCAAAGGCCTTTTCTGCATCTAATGAGATGATCTTGTGGTTTCTGTCCTGGAGTCTCTGTAGTAGATTGCTTATTAATTTACATATATTGAACCATCCTTGTATCTCTGGGATAAAGCCAATTTGATCATGGTGGATAATCTTTCTGTTTTGTTATTTAATTCAATTTGGAAGTATTTTATTGAAAACTTTTGTATCTATAATCATCAGAGAGACTGGCCTATAATTGTCTTTTTTGTTGGGTCTTTGGTTTTGGTACAGGGTTATACTGCCTTTGTAAATACTATTACTACTATTAATCTGTTAAATTGAGATGGTATTAAACCAACTCTTAATGACATCATTATTCCTATAGTTTATCTCTCAATTAGAGAAATATCTTTTGGTAGCAGATGATGATTGGCAGAAATCCACAACTGGTCAAGGTGCAAAGAATAAGAGACTCAGGAATGCATAGCCTTAAATGGAACTACAACACACCGCCTACTCCCAAGGCTCAGGGATTATTGTGGAAGATGGGGTGGAAAAGTTTTAATAGCCAGAGGCAGTATATGAGTACAAGGATAGTGTTTTCCAGATATAACAGGGCAGTTGCACATATGAACACACAGAGGTTGTAATAGCATAGGTAAGACCTGTGCAAACCCAAGCTAGACAAATTCTCATCATAAAGAAGGAAGGTTGGCATGATGTCCCAGCACTACCTGAAGAGCTATTGGTAACTGATAGTTTCTGGAAAGGGGAGAATCAGTTTTCTTTAAGGGTGTGACCTCTGATAGGTTGTCAATGATCCTGTGGATGGCCACATGCCTAAGAATATATGGGCAGCACAAATTAGACTTGATTTTTTTAAAATATTTTGTTATTTTTATTTTATGTGTATGAGTGTATTGCCTGCATGTATCTGAGTGCCCCCGCATTGTGCAATGCTGCAGAGGTCAGAAGAGGGTTTTGGATTCCCCTGGAGCTGGAGTTGAGGAGAGTTCATAGCCACCATGTGGTGCTGGGAATCAAACCCAGGTCCTCTGCAAGAACAGTGCTCTTAACTGCTGGGTTATCTTTCCAGCCCCATTGATGGATGTTTTTAAAATAACATATAAGGAGAGAAGGAGGAGTTAATATATCAAAGTACACTGTATAAAATTCTGGAATAACTAATCATTTTTAAAGGCAGGGTATGGATCTGAACAGAGTTCGTAGAAGAAGAAATGCAAATGCTTAGCAAATATTTTAAAATCTGTTTTCCATCAGAGAAATGCAAATTAAAAGTACTCTGAGATTTCATCTTACCCAATAAGAATGGCTACAATTAAGAAAACAAAAGACAAGTGCTGGTGGGGAGCAAATAGGGAATGGGGATCCTTCATGCAGTGTTGTGGGAGAGCAAACTGGTACAGCAGCTGTGGATATCACTCAGGAAGTTCCTATAAAAACTAGAAAGAGATCTACTATATGATCCAGCTAACTATACCACTCCTGGGCATATACTCAACAGCTCTACTTCCTACTACAGAGACACACGCTCATCCATATTCATTGCTGCAATGTTCACAATAGCTAGGACATAGAAACAGTCTAGAGGTCCATAACTGATAAATGGGTACCTAAATACAGTGGAATTTTATTCAGTTGTGTAGAAAATGAATTATGAAATCTGCAGGTAAATGGATGGTACTAGAAAACAGTATCCTGGCTGATATAATCCATACACAGAAAGATAAATATTATATTCTCAACTCATCGTGTATCTTAGCATAGAATCATTAGATTTGTGTTTTTAACTTGGAGTACCTGTAGAATCCAGGAAACTAAAAAGAAACCATTGACAATGAGGAGGAAAAAAGATCTTCAAAGACAGAGGGTAGTAGAATACAGATGATGAGAAGAGGAAAAGGTGAATAATGGTGAAGAAGGTTTAGATGGGGAGAGATGGGAGGGTAAGGAAGAGGAGGGTGTGGGATGAGGGATAACTAACTGAAAAGATGTTTGAAAAAGACATATGGAAACCCATTTTTTATAAGCTTCATACATAAACCTTTTTAATTCAGATAAAAGAATTTAATTAGAGTTACCCTACACAGTGGGTAATGCTCCTCCTTGAAACCATAGGTTGCCAAAAAAGCCCTGGCCAGATGTGGGATACCTCTCCTCCAGTTCTTGGTCAAGAGTGTCCTGAAGTCATTCAAAGCAATATAGGTTATTGTCACTGTTCTTGGTTGCCTACCAGGGCTTGATGGTAAGATCCTATTGAAGATGCCACACACTTTAGTCATAACACATGAAGCAATCAAGTTGGTAATAAGCTTCCTCTCTGCTGGCTAGCTTTCACAGTACCTGAAGGCAATGTGTGGGCTGCTAGGGGAAAAAGTCATCAACAATCTTACCCTGTGAACTACAGTAATTACTTGCCTGGCAAGGTATACCCATGGGTGCAACAGTGGAACAAATATTAGGGAAGTAATTAGCTGCTTTTTGATTGGATTTAAGACCCAATCAACAGGAGTGTGGTATTGTAGATCTGGCAAAGAACCCATGACTGGGGAACCCGCAGAACCCAGGGATGAACCTACTACTACTATTTTGTTAAATGGATCTTCCCTCTGAATTCCTATCTCTAGTCCTATAGATTACTGAAACTTTCAGTTCTAGTTAGAGAAAATTCTTTATGCAGTACACGTTGGTTAATGCAGAACTCAGCACTGACTGAACCACAAAGAATAAGTGTCAGTGACAGCTCAACCACAAATGGGACACTGAGATCTTCCCCTGCCCCCAAGGCTCAGGGGTCATCAGAGAAAGGAGGGCCAGAGGTCAGGGAGGCCCAGCTTGAAGTAGTGTCTTCTGGACTGCTGTCTCCAGTCTCCAGGCTCAGGCCAGCTTCACTCATGAACTCATAGTAGCTGTGGTTGCTTACACAAGACCTGCACAAGATCCAGTTGGCCAAGATTTTAGTGCTGAGTGGGTGGGGTTCATGAAACACCACTCCTAACTGAGGAGCTATTGACAGTTGATGGTTCCTCGGGGAGGGAGGGTCAGTTTTCTCTAAGGGTGTGGCACCTAGTAGGTTGACCACCATCTAGTGGATGGCCCCAAACCCATGAGGATAGGGGCAGCATAAACTGGACTGCCTGAGTTATTAAAAATAAAAAGAGGACCGGAAGATGGGAGATGGTGGGGAAATAAGAGGTACATCTGAAAAGAGTTGGGGCGGGGAGGAGTAGAGAGATGAATATGGTCGAAATACATTGTATGAAATTCTCAAAGAATTAAAGAAATATTATGATTGATATATACTATAGAAAATTCTTATTATTTTTATTCATGCTTATATGTTGTTTTCTTTTTCAATTTTTGTTTTAGCTTTTATTTCTAATGCTACTAGTTAAAATTGGAGTAGTTAATATTTAGAAAGTCTTCACCATCACACAAAGAAGCCTATTCCTAGCCAATTTATTATTCAAAGCTGTCCAATTTCAGGCCAAAGAAGTGCTGGCTGTGTTTACAGCTATTTCGAATTAAACACAGATCTAATTTGTAAATTATTACTACCCTAGGACTTCAGAATTCTTCTATTCCCTTTCCTGGGAAAAACTCATATCATTTTTTTGCATGTAATCATTTACATTTTTGAAGGCCAAATTTCTTTTTATGTAGACATTACTAACTTCTTTGGATTATATTTCTGGTGTCCCTGGTGTTTGGTTCTCCTCCCATCTTAAAATTTTATGAGTGTGTTTTGAGACCTGCATCTTCCCCCAACACATTAATAAAAACGTTGAGTTAGATCTCACACACATCCCTATGGTAACTTTACTTACTACATTTCACAACTTCAATAAAATTTTCCCTAAAATTACTCAATGCACTTCAACAAACATCTATATACCTAGCATGTACAAGGTCATAGGTTCAATCTCCAGCATCAAATAAATCTATATGTTAAGAATTAGAGGGAAAGATTTGGAAGAGTCCATATTCTTGATTTTTCAAAGACTTCACTTTCAAATACTCTTAGTATCTGAGAACCATCTGATAACTTTTGGTCCATGTAAAGATGAGAACACAGTCTGAAAAGCTACCGAGTTACTACTAATGTCCCAAATATGGGAATTATTGAGCAATGTCTATATGTTTGTGTTTTTGCATATTATTTGCAGGCTAATTCATTGGTGAAGAAGCAAATAATTTGGGGATTAGAAGTCACTGTAGACGAATCAGCTTTTGGTGCCTCAAAAGATAAAGAGAACACAACTATTCAAATCCAATCAAAGTGAGTTAACGAAACAGCCATCAGTTTACATATTCTCCTTCTGATCTGTGCTGTTTTTGGTAAATCACATCTGCACTACATATGGCATCATCACCCGGATGATAAGCTCTTTAAAGACTGGGTTTAATTGGCATAATTTTTGTTCTGATCCCACTACACTTTGAGCACTAAATATGAACTGAATACATTTATAATTTGATATTTCATAGTAAATAATAAATAAAATTATGCAAGTTTATATTTTGGATGTTTCATGGACAGATATAACAGTCTACCAAAGATATACTTCCTTCTCTGTAGTGCTGAGCTGTTGCTAAAGACATGGCTACCAAGCTAGAAATTCTATTTCCCAGTCTCTTTTAAATCCAGGCAGGTCTAGTTTTCATCTGTCTCATGGAAGTGAAGTGTGTTAGTTTTTATGAGGCTATTAAATAGTGAAGTTGATAACTATTCTTTCTTTCTTCTTTTTTTTTTCCTTTTATGTAATATATCCTAAGGTCATAAGCATATGATAGAACCCAACTAGGAGCCAAGGATATATCTTGGTTCATTTATCAAAAGGCCATATGAAGTATTTATATCAGTAAAATTTAGTTGTGTTTTACAATAATTTATTTAAAAGGACTGGGAACATAGCTTAGTCAGTAAAGTTCTTGCCCACAGCATGAGAACCGGCTTGAATCCCTAGCACCCATGTTGAAAGCCAGGCATGGAGGTTGGCACCTGTAATCCTGGCACTGGTGAGGTAAGAAGAATCCCTGGGGATTGCTGGCCAGCCAATATAGTGTACTGATGAGCTCCAGTTACAATTAACAGCCTTGTCTCAAAAAATAAGGTGGAAAAGCAATTAAGAAAGACACTCAAAGTGATGTATGGCCTTTATGCACACACATGTGCACAGGTACACAGGCAAAAAATTAGCCAATTGCTTTAAAAGAAACATATCCCCAACTGACCCCCAAGACCTATATCCTCTATATTATGAGGAGATACATGTTTCTGAAAGACTATTTTTGTCACTTCTACAATAGCAGAAGTATTATCAGTTAAGCACCAAGCTGTGGCCATCACACAACTGATGGGAGAAGGCAGCCAAGCTGCGGCTGCAGTTGCTCCAGGACTATCTCAATGCCATCTGTGGTCTCTAGTGACTCCTGCCCTATGTGTGGCTTTAGAGCTGCCAATTCAAAAGCTCTAAAGGAAACCAAAAAATGTAAGTGAAAACTAGGGAATAAGATATGCATGGCTTTCAAATAGTCGATGGTGGCTTTACAGTTTTACAGTGCTCCTCACAACTCTAACAGTTCAAGATAAACGTGTCATTTTCATAAAATTTAATCTGTTCAATTTGACATAAAGTAGAATCAGACATTCAGAAATTATGGGCAAGTATACTTTTTTTTTTTTTTTCACTGATTTCTTAAATATTCACGACTTCCACTGTCCTTGCCTACGGATATTGTCTAGTGGGAGAGCACTTGCCTAGCATGCATAAGGCCATAGGTTCAATTCCAGCAATGCACACGTATGCATGTACACACACACACACACACACACACACACACACACACACCCCAACCATACACAGAGAGGCAAATGCTTCTTAATTTAATGTGTAAATATACAATGTCATTACAGCTATGATGAAAGCCTGTATATATTAAAGTATGCATCAAATTTAAGTGTTTCACTAAAAATAACCAAGTAAATTAGATTTTCCCTGTTAGCTAAGATCTTGCATAAGAAAGTGTAAACTTTTTTAGTGTTCTTCAAACAAAGCAATTATTGTGTCTGCTTTCTTTTCTGGTAATGAGTCTTACAACTTTTATCTCTGAGCTCAGCTGCATAAAGCAATATTCCCCCAAACTCCAGGCACATCCTTGCTCAGCTGAGAAGCTACAAACACATCTGCATTTATTTTATTGTTGTCGTTATATAAGAAAGCACTCTGTGTTAGGTTTGACTTTTATGCTGCACCACGACCCCCATTTATTTCTCCAAGCACAGTGTCTGTAATGGGTTTGCTTCTCTTAGACACCATTTATTTTCTGAGTCTAAAGGTCCCTTACATTTTTCAATGCCAGGTTACTCCTCTTATTAACAAGTTTAGCTTGGTATACTACTCTAGTATTTAAAGACGATTTTTTCCCCTTGTAAGTGGTTTCAAAGATAGTATATTTGTCTTCTGAAAAGGAACAAATTCAATTCTCTAATGCAGTTACCTCGCCAGCTCAACATATCCTGAGGCACCTCTGGCAAGGGGCTGTAAAAGATTGGTATTGATATTCTGTGGCATTAAGTTGTCAAGCTTCCAACCAGAGGAAGAGCATTTAGCAAATCTGGCCATGTGGCAGCTAATTACACTATTATAAACTAAATTTACAACAGGTGACTTGTAGGCTATGCATTTACAACAAGCATTCAAGCCTTTGTCCCCCTTGTTTTCCTATGCACCGAGAGGCAAAATTGCATTGTTTATGAGATACATAAAGACAGCTGTCTTAAACACATTGCAGAAATCCTACCCAAATTTTGTGATCCCAGGTACAACTTCCCAGTGCTTGCTTATTTTCATGATTTTCTTACAACTCCTGTATGGTACATTTCTTGTGTTCTTCTATGAGTTCTGGCCATCAGAATATGACTAAAGGAAATGGCAAATGCTAATAAAAATCGTAAAGACTTGCAGAGTGTCCTCCAACAGAGCCTTCTACACTTCCAAGTTTGAAATACACCTGTTCTTTAAAGTGGCATGTTTTTCATATTTTTGTCCTTTAAGCCTTACCAAATGTCTAGGGAAATATGTGTTTCGTATTCAGACATGATCCATGTGTCACTGACAGCAAGGCTCCAATGAACAATGGAATTTCCTTTGTGTGTCATGAACTGTTGTTTGACATCTTTGGCAGGACAATTCCACCTTATTTGTTGGTGGCCATTTCAGCTGTATTATCGATAGAGGAGGATGAAGTCACCTTTCCCTGTAAGATAATATAAAAGCTGTCAAATATTCAGGATTATAGGCACATTCAATGTTCTGTAAGATTTCTAATATATCAGTATTAGTGAAGATTAATGGCAAGTTCATTATCATTCTGAATTAAATTTTCCAATTTTATGCTAATGTCTTATAATACGTCCACCAAAATTTTATTGTTGTTAATTCTTTGAATTAAAAGAACAGATATTGGCAGGTTTGTCTGAATAATCTTATGAATGCTGAAGTAGCCATATTTTAAATAAAAATGGTTTAATGTGTCTTACTATCTTTCAGAATTAAACACATACTCTTTTGCTTTCCAAGTCATGCAATCCAGTATATAAGCATAGACTTTTCATATTTGGGGGCCAGTTTATTAAAACTCACAATAAATTTAGTAAAGAAATTTTCATTATTATTTGTGTTATGCAGTGCACAACTCCAGAGAAAGGGGCTAGAACCATTCATTTTGGAGAATATTTACTTGTTTACTTTACTATGAGACAGGGGCTCACTATGTAGTCCTGGATGGCCTGAAACTTGATATGTAGACCAGGCTTGCCTGGAACCCACAGAGACCCACCTGCCTCTGCCTCAAGTGATGGGATTGAAGACATGCACCACTACACCCACTGAGGATATTTACTTTTGAAGTTGCTGCATTTTATTATATTAAGAGATAATTGCTCTTGCTTATTTAACAATATAATTACAGTGGGCCTTAGCACACTAACAGATATTGGCAGCCCCTGAACATTCAAATTAATAGTTTGTGTTTCTGAAAGTTTCTTCAAGGTTTGTATCCTATTGGTGACATGTTAAATTATTGCTATATCAAGGCTTTCACACTGTTTCGATTGCATTTTACAACCCTCTCCATCTTTTCTTTAAGAAGTCACCTAGAATCACCACAGATCAGGGAGGTGGGCAAGAAGCCCCAGCCATAGCTGAGGATTTATTGGCAATTGATAGCTTCTGGGAGAGGGAGAGTCAGTTTTATTTAAGGGTGTAATGCCTGGTAGGTTGACCAGGCTCCAAGGGATACACCCACACCCATGAGTATTTGCAGAACACAAATTCGAATCAAGAGGCATTAAAAAAAGAAAATTATAACAGCGGTCATGAAGTCAAGGTGGAGCTAAAGATGGGGGGGAGTATCTGAATATGATCAAAATATATTGTGTAAAATTTTCAAAGTATCAATAAAATATTTTTGAAAAATCATCTAGGATATAGATTCCACATCACTGAGAAGAGCCCACCAGGCATTCTGCCCTGGATGCTACAACACCCCATTGCATCCTTTCCTCTTACCTTCTAGCCCCACCACTGATTCCTTCATACTTTCATCTAGTCATAGCTATCATTTACATTTAAAGTACTCATCACTTCCTATGGCATGGGGAATTTTCAGCATTTAATCCTGTCAGTTTTAGAAGTCCAATCCTTCATAACAACCAATCCTACACATGATTTTACTTATTCCAAGTCCCCATTTATATTACAACATGGAAGGGAATGTAAGTCTGGAGTCAAGGGCTAGCTCCTTGCTTCCATCTCAGATATTTCCCTTTCAAGTTCATTCCTTATGGCAATGAACAGCTCTCTGTTCCCCAATGAGTTACAGAGTGAGGCAATGCACTCTGCTCAGACAGCAACCTTCTTGAAGTACAGGTGGTACTCCACAGTAGTGGAGGATTTCAGGAACATCTTAGATTTCTGGATACATATTTTAAATGCTCACCAGGTCAGCTATCAAAAAAAGAGAAACATGTCTCCCCTGTAATATATCTATTCCCCTGTAGACATTCGCTGCTTGTTAATGCATTCTAGACATGATTATAGACATGATAGGGAGGCTACACCAATGAGATGTCCACAGTACAGAAATCTAATGAGATCTCCATAATAATAAAGACAGTTGATATGCCAAAGTGGAGGGTGGGTAATGTCACAGTGTCCTACCTCAAGAAGAGATACAGGTAATCCAAGGATGCTGAGGGAGTGTGAACCAGTTTTCTACATGGAAGGTTATCCAGTCCCGAGTGGGCATCCCTAACCACAGGTGCATAGGAGTACCATTAAATGGACTCAGTGAACTACATATTTATTATATATATGTATATATATGAATAGTATGTATGTATGCATATTTAACAATAAGAGGACAAGAAACTGAGAGGGAGTGGGGGCCATGGGAGAAGCTGGTGAGGGACTGGGAGGGATGGAAATATTGCAAAGACAATACTCGTTTACGAAATTCTCAAAAAAATGTTAAAAAAGAAATAGTCAAAAGTTTCCAACACAGCAATGGTTTAAATATAATTTTACCAAAAATATCTGAACCTTTATTTTAGAAGGAAATTTTTAAAATACCTGGAATTCAGGGCTGGAGAGGTGGCTCGGTGATTAAGACCACTGGCTGCTTGTGCAGAGGGCCTGGGTTCTATTCCCAGCATCCACATGGTAGCTAACAACCGATTGTAACTTCAGTTCCAGAGGAATCTAACAGTCTTTTCTGGTCCCTACAGGCATTGCATGACATGGATGCATTTATACACAATGCAGGCAATACACTCATAGACATAAAATAAGAATAATAAAATTAAAAATAAAAATACCTGGACTTCATTCCTTCAGATTGGAGCAGAGCTCTGAGGGGTGGTGGCACTTGTAATGGGAAAGAGGAAGCGAAATTAATCTGGAGCAGCACAGGTTGGGTCAGAATGGGGCATCCCAGGAGCAGTGGAAGGAAGGGCTGGGCTCAGGGAGGTGGTGGGAAGGGATGCCTGTTCATGGATGGACTAATCATCCATTATATGTTCCTCTGCTTCTGTTACATTCTAGTCTTTGGATGTCTATTCTCTAAAGCCTAATGTGTTAATTTAATTGCTATAAGTAAGGCGGTAAATACAGTTTTGTGTTTTCACGTATCTTTTAATTTTTTATTATTTTAAATAGAAAGAAAAAATGAGAAAGCCTAAGCCAGTGATGAAGTTCTGTTTAGGTTTGTTATGATATATAAAGGATGAGACAAAAATAATACACACATAATCTTAAAATGTCTATGGTCATAGTTTGGTGAACTAGTTTAAGGAACAAAATACATTATCTAGTCAAGGTTTATCTGAGAATATTTGGTTTTTCATCCAAGCCTTATCTACATAGCACATGATAATTAAAAGTACAAGACTGGTGGAACTAACCTTATTGGATGTTTAACAGCCATAGTTTGAGGCCTATATTAATGTGGTCAGAAGGACTTAAAGGACAGTTTTAGCCCCTTGCCCTCCAAGGTCGACTAAGTTCCAGGGGACTATGGAACATCTCTCAAAATGTCCTGTAACTGTGGTAAGTCACCTGTCCTGTTGTTCAGGGAGGACATGGAGACCCCACGAGATGGACTTGACCAGTGTCCAGACTGCAAATAGGAGGGCCAACTCAGAGGAAACATCTCATTCATGCTTCCAAGTGAAGCCAGACATGGTCGAGCAGGACCTTTGACTTATCTTCATATAGATGGAACTGTTAAAAGAAAGGGGCCATGAGCTCCTCCCCTGAGGAACAGATCCTCAAATGACCTTAGTTTAAAAATAAATTGATTTATTTGTGCCAACTGTATGGTCTTAAACAACCAAAAGAAAATTATAACCGAAGAGTAAAGTCATCAGTACATTTCTTTAAGATTTCAAGGGATTACACTTCCCAGACATTAGGCTTTAGTCTGTATAAAAGTTATTTAGACAATCATTTCTCATTGCTGATTTTGTTCCTAACCAGAAAGTGCTGCTTAGATGCAAGACTTCAAATCTTGGTCTCCAATACCACAATGCCCACCTGTACCTAAGGGAGACAACCAGCTATTGTTCTAAAATGGTGAATAAATATGTTTTCTCCCCCTATCTAGAAGCCTTTCAGAAGGAACTAACAGTGATTCTAACTACTCCAACAGCTACCAAAATACCTGAAAGCAAATCCTGAATCCATCACTCTAGAGTCCAGGCTTGGCAGACAAAAGAGAAAAGAAGAGGAACCCAAAAGAGGGATGCTTTTGGAAGCCCTTGTCAAGAAATTCCAATGGACTCTCATATGAACATTTAAAAATTGCCCCGTTCTTTTTTCTAGTTCTCTGTCTCGAACTTGTAATGCTAATTACTCTTGCCTTTACTTCTCCTTCACATCTCCTATTCATGATTCAAAGACTTTCTTTTCCTCCTTGAGATAAGACTTATGCAATTTGGGAGTCTTTTATAGACCCACTGAAGGGGTGCTCCAATTGCCTCGCCCTGCATCCCTGTTCAACATGAAGAAGCCAGAGCGGTTTGCATCCCAATTCTCTATTGACAATTTGGGTAACCTCTTCAGATGAGGGTGTGATAAGAATAGGAGGTAGGAATTGGTTAGGCAGTTAGGGTAAAAAAAAAAAAAAAAAAAACCAAAGAAATGTAGACAGTTTCTTGGCTAAAACTCGCAATGTCCTTGGGCCTCTTAGCAACCTGCTACGTTCCAAAGGCCAAAAATGTCAAAAATATTTGGGAGATTTTATCTAATCCTGAAAAGAGTTTAGGGTTACCTCTTCGGAAAGGGGAATGTTAGAGTAGCCAAAATCCCCATAAAAATAAAGAGGAAGAAAGAGTACATGAAATTTTCAGAAAAAAAGTGATGGGACGATATGGGAGGGGTTGGAGGGGAGGGAGTAGGCATGGATTTGATCAAAACACCTTATATGCATGTATGAAATTCTCAGTAAATTATATATTTTTAAAAAGAAGTTAGATTTATTTTAATATATATAACAACAAAAATCATATGTATTAATGGGGGTGCTATGGCTGTTTCAGTATGTATACACTGTATAGTGTTTAAACAAGGTTAAACACATCTATCTCCTCCAATATTTATCTTTTTCTTATGGTAGAAGCATTCAAAATTCTTTCTTCTAGTTTTCCTCAGGTGTTCAGTATCTTATGGTGAACAGTCACCTACATCACTGCATCAATACTTCTGTCATCTGTTTAATGGTCACTTGGTTCCCATTGATTAAGCTTTCTTGTTATCCATGTCCCTTGCTCTCCCCAAACTTGGTACGTGTCACGTTTCCTTCAACTTTTATGGTACCACACATCATTCCAAAGGTAAGATTACTCTTTATAAAATAATGCCTTGGTGTGCAAAGAGTACTGTTCTGAAAGTAGGGAGACCTTCGTTTTGTCTTGTTCTTCTGCATCTCAGACTGAGTACAACCTGAACTCTGTGGACCTCCATCCTTTGCTGGAGAATAGAGAGGCACTTTCATCCATTATCTATGATCCGTTCTCTACGCTATCATAGAAACAGCATGGCCATTCATGGACACCAAGTTGTCACACTTTTTTTTTTTTTCAGTCAAGATCTTCCTGTAGCCCCAGCTGACCTGGAACTCACTATGTAGACCAGGCTGGCTTGATCTCACAGAGGTTTGCCTTCCTCTGCCTCCTGAGTGCTGAGATTAAAGGTATGTGCCACAGTGCCCAGCTTGACATACTTTTTTGAATATATTAAAATCCAGACCTAATATTTACCCAATGGTATAACAATCTCACATAATTTAGGTGTAATTTTACCTTAATTTCTTCAATTATATATATATATATATGTATGTTTGTATGTATGTATGTATGTGCGTATGTATATATAAATGCCTCACTCTGCCCCAAGAAATGGAAGTCTAAACTTGGCTTAAAGCGGGTAGAATCCATCATCCCCTTGCCTACACTAGGCATGTTTCTATCCTCCTTTTGGAAAGAAATTATTATTAATTTTTATTTGTTTTGTGTTTTGAGGCAGGTTCTCATTGTGTAGTCCTGACTGGCCTGGAACTCACTATGTAGACCAAAGTGGTCTTGAACTCACAGAAATTTATCTACCTCTGCCTCTCAAGTGCTGGGATTAAAGACATGCACCAACATGCCCAGCACAGAGCAATAATTATTTTTAAAACAGGAGAAATGTAGTGCTTCTTTCTTGAGACCCGTAGGTGAAAATACAAATGTCATTGGTAATTAAGGTTGTACAAATTAATAAGGCCAGAGTGATAGCAAACAGCTTATGAACCATGGAGAAGTGAGAAGCCTGTGTTGCCCTCCAGGTGGCTGATACCATTGCTCTTCATCAGAAATCCTCTTGACCTCACCTTGTTTTTGCTCTGTACCGTTATCTTCTTTTTCTCCTGGATTCATAATAATAAAAATAACCAGGTATAAAATAAAAAGAACCCTGATCTCCCATAGGCAAGAGACTTTCAGAGTCTTGCTGGCTTGTGCAGGGTTTTAAACATGATTTTTTGTAGTTATGTTTCCATTATCCACCAGTGGAGGCCTTCTGGGAGCAGCTTGGGTTCTAGACAGCTGGGCAAGACCTCTCTAGGGCAGCCTACAAGAAGCGAAGGGAATGTCTTGCTTGGCAGTGCTCAGGGTTCATTGTGGCCAGGAAAGGTCCAAGAACAGAAATATATTCCCCCCATCATATTCACTTAACTGCTCAGCAAGAGAGAAATCAGAGAATTTACCTCAGCAAAGGAATGCCTGCTTGATTTTCACACAAGCTGGGTCAGTGGGAGGGGTTTCCTGCCTTTTTGTCACATCTTATTTTCTCCCTGGGGCTTCAAGTTTTCCTCTCTCAGGTCCATACTTAGTCTTTCTTTCTTCAGACTATCTTCTGGGACTTCCCCGTAAACACTACACAAGAAGACATTACATCTTCCCTCACCCAGATCAAAGGCAGGCGGAAGGCAAGTCTCTAGCATGGGGATTTCTTCTCCTTTTTTCCTTTTTCCTTTTTGTCTTGAGTATTATCAGGAATTTAGAAGTTCAACTTTGCTATTACATCATATATAGAAGTAGAAGGTCATAGAGAGTTGCCCTGGGTCTCACCAGCCACTGTCATGGAAGTCTTAGTATCCACAGCCATTGGAGACCCTCTTCTGATCCCTTCAAGCCAAGCTCATACTGTTGAGGTGCTTAGCACTTGGCTAATGCTACAGGCAAGGGACTGTTTTCATTTTTTATTTACTTATTTTCATTTAAAAATTAGCAAAGAAACTAACAACCTTCTTAGAAACTTCGGCCATACTCTATTTTGCTGATTCCCCTTCCCCTGCTACTCTCCCCAGCCCCACCCCCTTATGCTCCTCCATCCCCACTTTCATGTTGTAGGTATTCTAATAACTTCCTCAGGCCCTTTCCTTAAAACCTCTTTTTCTTCTCTCATGGTTCAATGATTCACTTAACCCCCATGGGACTATTTTACTTCTTATTTCCACTTGCAAAGGTGAAATGACTTGCTTAAGCTCACATAGCCAGGATACAATCTAGTCTTCACTCTTAAATTCTATATTCAGGTTAGAGCTGCATATCCTCATTTTTCTTTCATCTAGAATCCTTAAAACTAACAATCCTTTCCTGAACATTTGAAAACTATGAAGATCCAAACATGATTATGTGATTTAATGCTATTCACAGACTATTGAAATTAGGGTGACTAGACACTCCTGCTTTTCTGAAATGATCCTGACTCCTGTTATGTCAAACACTTCTCATTCTCAAAACTATACTGGTTTAGAGTATGGCTACTCTAAATTGAAACAAAAATAAATTTGGGAAAGTAAATAGTGAATTGCCACTTTGACTACTGGACCTACTTCTTTTAGAAATGGGACCTCTTTGTATTTGGCCAAATTTTATTTCTGAATTCTGGTTTGGAGGCATGCACACTTGGATCATGTGAAATAAATGCATTCTAATGGGAATTTTGGAGTTGGGGTGATTACCATTTTCTTGGAGGGAGCCAAATGTCTTGCTTGCATTTGTTTTTCATGTAGGAAAACTTCTACAATTAATTTAGTCTCTGGATAGAATGCTAGAATGAAATTAAGTTTCAAATTTCGATGGTAGATGAAAATCAACAGTATTCTCAGATGGGGATGAGTATTAGAGGGAGATGGGTTGGAGATCATCAATATACTCCTAGGTAAGAACTTAGGTGACAGTAAGCTCAGCGTGGATAGGTGGTATGTCTGGAATGATGAAATAATAGAATTACACTTTTTCTCAGTTTCAGATTTTCTCTGTCTCTTGATCAAAATGCTAAAGAGACTTAGGGAGCTTACATAAATATAAAGAAGCTATTTCCATGTGTTAAGTAACTTATCTCTCTCTGTAATCTTCATGGATCAATATCTTCCATCTTCCCTACTCTATTTTTATTCATGAATAATATTGATCACTATCTTAGCATAGGCACCTTAAGTAGCAGAGATGGGGAAGGCTAAACTGGCAATGTTTTACAGGGAAGTGGAATCCTGAGGCTACAGGAGCGAAGGGAAAAGGACTGTGTCAGGACAGGATGGGAAGCAAATTCCAGGTGGTGTGTTACAGGACTGGTTGGAGAATTCTTCAGGATACTTCCAAATGGAATGTTTGGGAAAGCCATGACCAGGAGAGCTCACTACAATGAGCACATCTACTGTGTCATTGTAGTGCTGCCTCTCATTGGCTGTTTGCCTCGGAAATTGTAAATTCCCTGAACTTCTGAACTGTATCACTTGATCCTTTTGGAAGTCACTGAATATGGAACTCTACCTATTCTAGAATTCGTTGAAGGGGTCACTGACTTTAAGCTAGGTACACAGTAAACTACCTCAGGCATCAGAATCTATGAGCCCACAAGGAGTCTAGGGTCTTAATGCCAGATGAAGTAGGCAACTATTCAAGATTTAGGAGACAGAAGAGGTTGCGAGAACTTAGAGAAGCTGATGCAAGGCTTGGCCCATACAATTATATTGCCATGCCCTCCCACTGTAGATTCCACCCCAGTACATGGTGTGTTCTTAGGCATTTGTTCCTTTTTGCAGATCTGTGAGCATATCAGAGTAAATACCTCATTTTTATGCATGTGGATCTTAGTACAGCATCTCAAACATTAAAACAGTTGAAGATTTCTAAGAAGAGGTTACATATCAGCTTCCAAAAATTCAAAATTCCAGTCTTTAAAGTCAAGCATGTAAGTCTTTATATCTGCCATCAGAAATTCAAAGCTAAAATGCTGCCCATTGAATCTCTATAATTTCTCTGACAGTTTACAGAGCTAAAAATGTCAGAATTATTTCTTCAAAAGTCAAACTAAGCTTTTAAACAATGCATACAAATTAGATAAGCTTCTCTGCCATGCCCTCCTAAAAATATTCTGCCTTCTTTCAATTTTATTGCAAATGATATATTAAAATTTTGTTATTGCTATAATGAATACCAGTTATTCCAAAACCAATGCATTGTTTTAAAGTAATAATTACACTCTTTTTTTCTCCAAGTGAGATTCAAAATAAAAAAAGGCAAATAATTTTTCTAGGGAGAGAAAGATAGATATAAGGGAGTTTCTTTTACTAGATATTTATTAATTAATATCTTTTATACTATGGTACATACTGATTAGCAGATGGAAATTAAGATAACACATCATAGCTGTAACCTAAGATGTCAACAAGAATTCATAAAGCACTGTGATAAAGTTACCATGGGAAAAAATAAGCTCAAAAGATGGTAGTGTTGAGTCAGAAGAAAGGTATCCATAGGAGCTAGTGTAAATGAAAACTGTCCTAGGTAAATAATGAAGCATCACTGGAGTGATGACTCAGCGGATAAGAACATTGGCTGCTCTTGCAGAGGACCCAGGTTCAGTTCCCAACACCCCCACGGTGGCTAACAACTGTCAGTAACTACAATTCAGGGGATCCGAAGCCCTCTCCTGACCTCCGTGGGCACAACACGACATGGATTCACTTTCATACATACAAGCAATATACTCATACACATAAAGTAAAAATAATAGATAAAATATTAAAAAATACAAATCCATAGTTTCACCTTCATAGCTTTCTATAAAAACACAAAACCTATAATTAGCTTTTATGACTTTATGACAAATACTTATTCATCATCAAAATATTTGATGTGTTTAACAAGCTGGACATCTATAGTAAGTTTTGAAAGAAAAATATGTGTTTGCAGTGACATCATCATTTATAGATACTTATTTCAGAAATGTATGTTCCCAGAAACATCAATATAGAAGAATAACACAGTCTAATCTTTCTGTTTACAATTGGAAGATGCATCCAGAAGAGAGCACTGATTTCCAGAATGTATTTTATAGGTAGAAAAGCTTTACAGAAAGAAATAGTAAGTTTTGAGACTCAGGTACCATTCCGTACAGGATTTTGCTCTTTGTGTGTGTTCACGAATTTGCATTCTTTCACTGTTCTGAGAATATCTTTACTATCACAAAGCATGTGGTACATTATTCCTGTCTACAAATGTGTGCAGTGAGGTCACCAGCAACTTCCACAGACCAATTTCTATCTTCAGTGCACAGTAATTTGCATGTCAACAGACATAAAGCATGAAGAGTTTCAAGTCTCTATTCTGTTTCTTTCTGTCTTTAAGTAATTCAAAGAAGAATCAAAGTACTTACATTATACAAAAGTCTAAGATATAAAATGATGAACACTTAAATAAAAAAAGATAATCATAAAAGTTTCAAATGAAGAAGTCACAAAACAGCAAACAAATCCCAAATTTGGCTAAGTTTATTCAAGTTTTGGGTTATCAGCATGCAGTCACAGTGACACTTTGTGTTCAGTGCTGGGGAGTGCACTCTAACAGAGAGACAAGTGGAGAGCATGGTGCATCATGCAGCTCAGAACAGAGCTGCACAGGTCAACCTTGGGAGATCCAAGAGAGGGAATAAGAAACAGAGCTAACGCAGTTGAAGTACACTCAGTCTAGATTAGTGTACATATGAAGTGCTGATAACATATTAAGGCATCCTTCTAATTTACCCAAATCCTTTGTTTTATATTATCTAACAGCATACCCCCCTCTAGTTTTTAAGTTGTCTGATTTAAAAATCTCTGAATATAAAGTATCTATATTATTTATTTATATATGGTATATGTTATATCCATGGATAAAATGTCAACAAATAATAGAACTGAAAGTATTCCAAAATAAAATCCAGTCAGAAATTTACATGTATTCAAAGATTAAATTTTTCCCTGAAGTAATAGAATTCTACTTATGTCTGATGTAGTAAATGATGATAAATTTCAACAAATGCTACAAAAACCTT
>NW_008352267.1:14494517-14517017 GCF_000622305.1 Nannospalax galili
ACCTTAGTTTAAATTAAACCTTATTTTAAATTATATATCTAAATATATCATTTGAACAAGTGAAATGATTTAGAAAGAAAAGGCACTTGCCACCAAACCTGATTACCCTGGAACCCACATGATGAAAAGAAGAAAACAGTAGCTGCAAGTTTTCTTTTGACCTCCACATGCATACTGTGAAGTGTTCCCCCACCAAAATGTTTCATACACATGCACACACACACACACACACACACACACACACACAATTCCACAACATTTTGTTAAGGATATTTGTGTTTCAAGGTAAAAAGGAATATTTTATTTTAATTCTATAGCTTTTTAAATAAAGGCTGTGCAATATTGACATGCAGGGATTAATTAGACTCTTCACAAAATACAGCAATTAAACAGAAATTTTTAAATGGTTCATTAATTAAACTATGAAAATAGATTTTAAAGCCTAGATAATCAAATAGTTAATTAATTTATATACACCTAGATATCAAATAGTTACCTAATCTCTATTGAGAAAGGAGTAAAGCAAATCCACTGACCCATTTAGGAGACCAAAGACTAGAAACCCATGTAGAAGATCAGAATTATTTCCCTACAGGGTACCTGTTCTACTCTTGTTCCCCATCTTTCTGTATGCAAATGTGTGTGGTGTGTGTGTGTGTGTGTGTGTGTGTGTGTGTGTGTGTGTAGCACCCATGTGAGTGTATATGGAGACTAGAATAAGATGTCAGGTGTCTTCCTCTATCACTCTGCCTTACTGTCTTATAACCTAGAGACAGGGTCTCTTACTGAAGTAGACACTCACTGTTTTGACAAGGCTGTCTAATCAGGAAGCTCTCAGGGGAGCTCTCTGTTTCTGTACCCAAAGCTGGAGTTATAGGCACATGCATACATGCCTGGCATTCTCTCTCTCTCTCTCTCTCTCTCTCTCTCTCTCCCTCTCTCTCTCCCCTCTCCCTCCCTCCCCACTCTCTGTGTGTCTATGTGTCTGTCTGTCTCTCACACACATATTATGCGTATATATGCATAATTTGGTAGTTTCATACATGAATAGATGTAGAGCCTTTCTACCCACACTCCCTCCTCCAACTCCTCCCAGACGCCTTCCCCCACATTTTCCTCCCTGTCTTATTCTTCTTCCTCTTCCTCCTTTTCCTCTTCTCCTTCTCCCCTTTCTTCTTTTTCACCTCTGAAAACAATTAGTGCCACCTGTAAAAGCATGAGTGTAATGCCCTACCCTGGAGCATGGGCAGTCTACCAAGAGCCACACTGCTGAAGAAAATGGACTCTTCTTCCCTCAGCAGCCACTACCTGCCAAAATCTCTTCAGTTAGGGGCTAGAACTTGTGAGCCCCTCCTCTGTCTATTTGGAGTATTGGCTGACTTGATCTTGTATAGGTCTTGTGTAAGCAACTGCAGCTACTATGAGTTCTTGAATGCAAAAGCCTAATCATGTCCAGAAGACACTCTTTCACAGCAATACTCTCCAACCTCTGGCTCTTACAGTCTTTCCACCCTTTCTTCCTCGTTGGTTCCTGAGCCTTGGAAGGAGGTGTGATATAGCTTCCTTATAGAGTCAAGCCACAGTCACTCTGCACTTTGACCAGTTGTGAGTCTCTATATTAACTGCCATACATTTCATAAAGAAGCTTCTCCAATGAGTGACAAGAGATGCACCATGGATAAGTATTTAGAAGGCAGCTTGATACCATTTCTCTTTATCAAAATAATAGTACTGGGTTCTCTACTAGGGCCTATGATGTTCCCAGTCACAGGTTCTTGGCCAGCTTTATAGTATCAGGTATGGATTCCCTCTTGTGGAATGGGTCTTAATTCCAGTTAGAAAGCTGCTGGTTATCCCTACAACATTCATGCTACTGTTGCACCAATAAATCATTATTGTAGTTTGTGAAATTTACAGCTAGGTAAAACTTTTGGTCCCACCCCCACACACACACATACACACAACCGCTGCATAGTACTTCTAACACTATGCAATCTAGCCAACAGGGAGGAATTTTCCAAGCCAATACTGAATTTATTTCTCCATGTCCTGTGACCAAAGTGTGTGGTTTATACAGCAAAAGGAACTTACCATTGAGTTCTGGTGGATAACCAAGAGCAATGGGAACAGCCTGTATTGTTTGAGGCTGGGGGTTAGCAACTCAAAGCAAGGTATTCAACAGCTGGAATTTCATGCCTTGCTTTTTATGCCTTGCTAGGGCTTCAAACTCAGTTCTTCAGGTTCACGGAGCAAGTGCTCTTACCCACTGAGCCATCTCCTCAGCCCTATATTATTATTTATTATTATAATTGTGTGTTCTCAGCTGATTAATACAATTTGGAAATGGTCAGAAAGTAATAAACATTTCAGATAGTAATCTAAGGACACCTGATGACTCATGATAGAAATATTTTGATTGTATATTGTTCTGTGGGAAAATAAATTTACACAAGTTTTTTAAAATGCTTTTTTAATATTCTTTTTTCTATTTATTATTTTTATGTGTATCTGTGTATTGTCTGCATGTAGGTAAGTGCACCTATGTTGTGCAATGCCTACAGAGGACAGAGGAGGCTGTCGGATCCTCTGGAACTGGAGTTATGGACAGTTGTTAGCTGCCATATGAGTGCTGGGATTCAAACCTGAGCCTTCTGCAAGAACAGCCAGTGTTCTTAACCATCTCCCCAGCCCTATTTACACAAATTTATATGTGCTAATTTACATATAATATAAAGTATACGGTTTTATGTTTATTTGTATGTATACTGTGGAGTTGAACAGAGATGACATTGGATATATAAGAGTAGAGGTTTAGATGATTACAATTATATAATTTGGCATTTCTTATTCATTAATTACTTTTTCCTTTATTTTGTCTTTTAAGATAAGCCTATTTAAAGACAATAAACAACTGATAAGTGAACAGAACAAGGATTCAAACCCAGGACCAGGTGACAACCAATAGTGTGCCTCTTAATATAATTAACAGATTTGAGCTGAAAAGTTGTATACAGTCAATTTTTCTATATACTAGTTCTGGTCTCACCAGTGAATTCACTTCAATTTGGAAGAATCCCTATGTTCTCTCTTAATGGTGGCAATTTCCAAAACTGAGTAGTTATGGATTCACTTTGACTTCCTCAAAAAAGAGATATTTGTTATGATATGAAAGAAGCTGTGGTGGTTTGAATGAAAATGTCCCCCATAGGCTCCAAGTGTTTGGACATTTTGTCCCCAGATGATGGCGCTGTTTTGGGAGGTTTTAGAACCTGTGGCTATCCTGAAGGAAACACGTCACTGGGGGTGGGCTTAGAGAGTTCTTAAGCCTTGCCAGATCTCCAGTCGGTCTCTTGCTTCCTGTGCCTGTGTGATGATATGAGAGCTTAGATTCTGCTGCTCCTGCCCAGCCACCTCCAGCCACCTTACCTCCCTGCCATGATGGACTGTAATTCCCCTGGAACTGTAAGCTCAAATAAACTCTTCCTTCTATAAATTGCTTGGGTCAGTGTTTCTATCACAGCAGCAGAACAGTGACTAATACAGAAGCAAAATGAAAAGGACAGATTTGTTTTAAAGAATCATGATTAACTGTTAAAGGAAGAAAGCACCAGATAAATACAAACCAAATTAGATATCATTATAGTTGCCACAAACATTAGCCCACTCCCCAGGCATCTCTGCTGTTGAACACTCCCATGTACCAGGAAAGTGTGCATCACAGACAATGTGTACATTTATACATTTAATACATGAGAGTATCACAACTCATGAAAATATTAGAACAAATGCTTAAGGATTGTTCTTAAAACATAGCCTGGAAATTGTACCAATGAGACTTAAAACTAGGTCTTTTTCACTCTAAAGTTTATGCTCTTTATTGGAATGTCTGAAGAAAAGAATTTTCAGAGCATAAAGTACAGTAGAATTAGGTGTGCAAATGAATTATCCTTTTTTGAAAATTTTTGAAATTTTATTTTTTTGTATAATTTTTGTTGAATTTTTGTGAATTTCATACAAAACATCTTAATCATCTTTATACTCCGTCCCCCATGCACACCCTACCATAGCCTCCCCATTGGAATGAATTACCCTTAATGCTAGTAAATGTAATATCTGATATGATTAAAAGCAGACAATATGTTCTTTAAATGGGATATCAGAATATAAAACAAGTTTTAGTTCTTTCTTAACTATTTATATTTATAACAAATTCAATTGATCAAAGTCTGTGAAGGAAAATGTCAAGATCCTGCAAGGATAAGAGAGGACAGTTCAGACTGGACAGTCAAGAAATGTCCCCTTGATGAAATGAGATCATTTTGGAAGACTTGAATTGACATATGAAGAATCTGTCTTGGCAAAAAATGGAGCAAGATTCTTTCTAGGCAGAAGAAATAGTGCAGAAGCCCATAGAGAAGGATTGCAGCTTAGTGAGTCCGGGAACTGTAGCTGAAATTAAAAGTCAGACCAAGAGATTAGGACATTTTCTGGGTTTATACAGTCTCCTTAAAAGAGTTTGTGGCAAGGGAGTGAAATGATCAAAGGGAAGAATATAATCAACTAAAGCCATTAAAAGAATGCAGTAAATTAAACTGAGTTAAACAGTCAATGTTGAAGAAAAATATCCAGTGCCATCAACATGGTGGTCAGTGTAGGCCTCTCTGAGGAAAGAGGGAGCCTGTGGTCATGTTTAAGAGAAAACAAGCATGGGCAGAACACTGGTCAGTTCTAATTGCAGGGATTGGGGTAGGGTTTATAAGGTGGATAAGGTTAGCCAAGAAAAATTTCCAAAATGTAAGATCTACTTGAATACAAAGGCCTCAGGAAATCTTATTTTCAGAGCATTTTCTGGTGATGTTGATCAGAGTAGTTAGATAATAAATAATAAATCTAAACTTGGCCTATAAAAGGTGGGTTTAGAAACTCAGGCATGAGATGATAATAGCTGGACCTAGGTCCAAGACCCTGAGGTAAGATGACTAGACTTAGTCATGTCTTACCACTTATATCTCACGGCTCTCACCACAGATGACTGATCTTCTGACTGATGTTTTCATTCTACTTTTCTCAAAGAAAGTGTGAATATTATTTGGTCCAATAGAAACTAGATGGATATCATTGTCTTTCAAAGATGAGATAAATTCTAAGTTCTAGGATAATATAACTTCACTGGCAGTATTATTTCAGGTGCCAATTAATTTTAGCAAAACACCGCATGGTATATTCTTTGATCACATTAGGCCAATGGTAGGATTTAGAAAATGCAGTTACGTTTATATTAGCATCTGCTCGCCTACCTATGTAATGGCAGGAAACCTAATTGAGATGTGAAAATGCTTTGGAGATGATGACTGTATGAGGGGTGGGGAAGAGAAGGAGAGGACATAATTCAAGGTAGCAGTAGATTTATTGGTTGACATTCCCTGCTCTCTACACCTTTAGAGCCAGAAATTGCTGTCTTCACTTGTGTGATCGATTGTTATTTTGCACATGTGGGATTTAGCCATTTCCTTCTTGCCCCATCATCTTTGTAAATCTGCTTGCCTCATAGCAGGGTTCTGAGGGTTAATCATTTATTTCATATGCAGAAAAGTACTTTGGGCATCTTAGAAGAATATTTTAGAGAATAAATTATGACAATAACAAGCTAGTAAATTCTAGTTCCTGTGTACCTCTCATGGTCTACATAGACTTTATCCATTCTTCAATCATGTGTGGGAAGGGGGAATTACTGGAGTAAAATGCACACATTATTCCTGGCTTATAAAGGAAGTCCGGAGGTCTCCTCCTCCTCCTCCTCCTCCTTCTTCTTCTTCTCCCCCTCTGTCTA
Organism: Nannospalax galili; assembly: GCF_000622305.1. Classification (NCBI taxonomy): domain Eukaryota; kingdom Metazoa; phylum Chordata; class Mammalia; order Rodentia; family Spalacidae; genus Nannospalax; species Nannospalax galili. The sequence continues at coordinate 14,500,348 of NW_008352267.1, forward strand.
TTTTCTTTCTTGAAACAAGGTTCCACTATGTGCCCCTGACTAGCCTAGAACTCATGATGTAAACCAGGCTCTCCTCAAAATTGAAGCAATACTCCTTCCTCTATCTTTCTGGTACTGGAATTACATGTGTATGCCAGTAAGATCATGGATTTTTTAACTTTTCATTATTCAAGAAGAACTTTCTAGGATTTCATAGAGATTGTTGGGGTACTAGAGGATCCATTTCTTCTTTATGAGTGCTATGCCTTCCCTTTTATACTTTTGAAAATGCACTATGAATGTTTCTTTTATTAAGATTTCTTTTTAATTGTATGTCTTATTTGTATGTGTCTATGTATATAAAAGCTAGTGCAATTGTGCACAGAGGTCAGAAAAGGTCATCAGATCCTCTAGAGCTGGAGTTGCAGGTGGTTGTGAGCTCCCCTACATGGATGTTGGGAACTGAACTCAGGTCCTCTGGAAGGGCAACAAACACTGTTAATTGCTGAGCTCCCAAATGACTCTTAAACAATAAAACTTAAGCTCCTTCACCTCCAACGGATACAAAATAAAGATCAATATGTAATTAATGAACACCGACTTACAAACAAAGACATTTGCAGTCTGTATAGACCAATACAAAGCCAAACAAGTCAATTATTCTGTTCCTTATCACCCAGCTGTTCACATCCCTGTCAGTCTTTATGAGCAGAGAACCTTGCTGCAAGAGCCTATCATCACACAAAATGGAAAAATCGCTTATGGAGAACTATATCATCTGAACAAATGCATTTAAGTGTTTCCAAAGCCTCTACTTCACCAACAACCGTTTTCCGGTTCTTCTAGATTCAAAATTTGTGATACGTTAAGTCAATTCATGAGGCAGGGAGGGACACTAGTGCCAACCCAGATCATGTATATGATCTCTCTTCTTGTCTAGGTGCCAGCAGTCACACAAGATTGTTCATGTTCTGGAAGGAGTTGGTTCAGCTCGCTGAATTCCTCAACTCTGTTTAGGGAGAACCCACTAAAAAATGACTTGTTTTTTAAAAAGGGAGAAGACAGGAAGTTTGAGAAACTGAATAGAAAACTTAGCTCTTGATTTTGTCTTGATGTAATTGTATTTTCATCTATTTATAAGAAGTAATTAGAATCTGACCCAAAGGAAGTAGGAAGCAATTGGGCCTTGAACAGGCAGAGTAGAGATTATTCTGTTAAACTGGAGAGGGAAGTGTGAAGATTCCAAAGGCAGTGTTGGCAGTGTTTGAACTTGTGTCTGGAATTAGAATTGACCCTTCTCAACAGCCAGAGCAAAGGGAGAGCTTTAGTCTAGATGCCCCACTTCACCCCTAATAAATAATAAGTGCTGTTGCATCTCTTCTGTAATGGGCTTTTCTAGAATTTTTACTTATCTCTGGCCACATATTTTAGCACTAGCCCTTTATCCTCCTGTTTTGAAGAAAAATCTTGGAGTACAGCAGCCTGGGAGGCTAGGGCAGGGCAGGGCACGATGGGGCATAGAAGGGTCACCCAGCTCCTAAACTCCTGGAACTTGAGCTTTCTATGCTCAGAGAAGCAAACCGGCTGTCACTATATCCCAGCTGTCTGTAACTAGACAGACTGCTCAAAGTCAGGATCACTAAAGTGAATGGCAGACAGCAGCCAAGAGCAGCTCTGCAGGAGGGCTTCAAGCCTGTGGGAGCTGGGTAGGGATGCTCCTTAGAGGAAAATACAGGAGGGCAGAGCCTCATTGTGGAGCAGAGAGAGCTCAGTTGGAGTCCACAGCTGAAGAAAGGGTTTTAATGGACAAACTTCTCAATGATTTGGAGGCACAGAAGGGGATGGCAGGAAGTAAACTTTGTTACCTTGTATGACTAGGCTATGATTCTGTATGGCCCTGGGGCTCCAGGAGGAGTGGGGCATCTCCCAGGCCTTGTCTACAGAAGGTTCACTGGCCTTGGCTCATTCTATTAGACAGAGAGGAACTGTTCACCCTCATGAATCTTCGAAGGAGGGGTAGCACAGGGACATGTGACAATATGTTTTTGAGATCTGCTCTGTGTGTGTGTGTGTGTGTGTGTGTGTGTGCATGTGTGTGTTTTGCCCATACTCTTGCTGGCTTCCTTCTGTTACCACTTACCTTTCTCAAGCAGCCTCCTTTCCACATGCCTTAGTCACTCACAAAATCATGCATCTTTTCCCCTCCTGAGGCCCAAACTTATTGATTTATCCTTCCCCTCTCAGAGCAAAGGCAGTTCTCCTTTCAATAGATTAAGTAAATATATATTTGGGTGAGGAAGGGGGTATGTAACATTTGTCAGCTGAAGAACTCAATAATCCAAATATTACCAGTCCTCATATCCTCTTAATGGCTTCATGTTCAATACTCCTTTCTCCAGGAAAACTTTCATTTCCTTTGGTGAGAAACCTCCGTGTATAAGGAATATAGATCCTAAGCCTGAGGCAAAGGCTACATGATTCTATAATCTAAATCGTTTGTAGTTGTACAAAATAAGCTATTTAATTCCTAATATTGAAAAATGTTGCTTTTTAATAGTGCTGCTAACCTTTCACTATCAAATAGAGATGATTATTTATTCATCTCATCATTCAAAACAATGAATTTGTGGTTAGAGAATTACAATATTTCAGTACAGTGTAATCAACTTTTTCACTCATATGAATCCCAATATCATATCAGGAATGGTGTTTCCGGGAAAATTAGATCAAAACTTCATTAAGGGATAAAAGGAAAGAACTTACTTCTTTGTTCTCTGCACAATACCTTTGAACTCCAGACCTAAGTTAACGTATGAGTGTGTAAGACCTGGCTGTGCGGACTTTAAGGGTAATTCTAGTAGCATTGATCACATTTGCTTTCATTTTCTCTTTGTGGTTTGAGTCACTGGAAGGGAATGAACTGTGCTTCTAATGAAGTTCTAGTGCCTGCATGTCATTGTAGACTTATCAAGGTGTTTTCACTGAACCCTCTTCAGTTCATAAATAGGAGCCAAGCAGTTATAAGTGTGCCCATTTCATAGCCAAGGACAGTGAGGTCCAAAGGTGACAGGCTTAGATGAACTAAGTGAAAGGCAGATGTTACCTTACCCAAATTATTTTGAGCCTCTTTCATAAGATGTTCTTTCTTTTTCCCTTTGTTTTGTTAACAATTGGCACTATTTTAAGTAAAACTTCTTTTTCATCATTATTTTCAAGAAGGATTCTTTACATCCTAACTGTTTCAGATTTTGGTTTTGACTTACTTCCAGCTTTGGTTCCCACCCCGACCCCCATCCCCTGTTTCTTCTGAGCAACTTGATTCTAATCAAATAGGACTTTTGCTGCTGTCACCCCAGTGAGGCCTCAACATTCTGACCACAAATGTGAAGCTAAGTTTAGAGAACAATGTTAAACATTAGATTTTTCTACCAGAACTAATAGGTATTCCCGGTAATTTCTTCCATATTTTTGCACAGTGTATGTGGTTCATAAATAATGTCAGAAGTGGGCCTCCGTTCCTGTAGTAAGGTGGTCATTTAATGTAAGTAAATCCACATTAAATATTGAAGATCAGAAAAAAAGCAGTCTCTTCAAAGAGGTCACATTTAAGTGAAGAGAAAAAAACACACAAAAAACAATGTTTGTGGGGATGGGCAGCCTACATTGGATAGTACAGAGTTAATGGCTCATAGAGAGCACATACATGTTTTTTAAAGATGTTTTATTGCTTACAAAAAGAAGTAGTCTTGAGAGACTGGATACATAAACTGGCTCCAGCCAGCTGGGGCTGTCAGACTAGGAAGGATCCTGTTCAATTAGTGTTGTAAAATAAAATACTTTGTAAAGGAAATAAACACGATACGAGCTAAGATTCATGCTTTCAAATATACACAAGGTTTGAATTTTTAATTAGGGCTGCTAATTACAGTCATCAGAAAGCAGAACAGAATAGATTTTACCTTACATTTAGCAGACAAGCCTTCAACCCCAGTGTATTTTTCAATTTCATTAATATTTTATGAAAATGGCCCTTGCAGCTTCAGCCTATTCCAGCCTCCCACAAAACTGCCCCACATTATGGATGCCAATGCCTTTAAGCCATGTACATTAGTGTGATGACAAAATGCAAAACAGCATCTTGTCAACCATTGCATCAATTGATTCTATTAGATAGTGTGAAAACAGTTGGGTATGAGTTATAATCTCAGTGACACTAATGATGAAGCAAGACACTGGCTGAGAACAGCCATTAGCTATAAGCCAGAAATTAATGATTCTAATATTTTTGAACAAATTAACCTTAATGAACTGGTGTTGCAAATACTGTGTTATCTACAGATAAGTCAGTTAGTGGAACAGTACTGTTGTTCCACATATGTAAACACATATAAAAATGGGTGTTAAAGACACATCTATGTGCAGGTATTTCGTATATTTATCAAAGTCCTGTGCTTATTTTACTTCCTATAAAATATATCCACAATTAGTCATTTCCATTATTATGGAGTAATTACTAGTGATTTAACATTTTGATAGAACTGTTATAACATGTTAAGGGACTAAATAGAACATTCTCCCAAATTAGAGGAAACTTTCAGAAAATAAAATTTGTATACTTAATGTTTAGGGAACTTTCCTAAAAGTCTTCTCGAAAAAGACATGAAAGTCAAATGGTGACCACTGAGAAGAGGAAAGGGACCAACAAGAGGTGGAAAAGGGCTCAGAAGAGGGTAATATGGAAAGTGAATACAATCAGATAAGCTTTATATATATCTGAGAATGTCAAAATGAAGTCCATTATTTTTACATCTAAAGTATGCCAATAAAAAGAGAGGGAAGATAAAATAAAAGTAAAGCACATTTTTTAACAAAATAACCTTTTCCACTCTGTGAATAGAACCACTTCTTACTTTGTAGGGTTTGAATTTACTCAGTGGGGTTTCCACAAAGGAAGTCATGGCTATAGCACCCCTGAGAATGAGACATAAATTTATTCTCCATAGCTACTTTGGGGAAGTTTATTACAGTGATCCAAATTTTACAGTGACGGGACAGCTTTGAAAAGCAACATAAAAACACAGACCTCTTGTTAACAACAACCTCAGTGGTTTTTCACCTATTCTTGCATCCCTTGTGTAATTCCTAGTGTGTCAAAGCTAATGGAACCTTATTAGCTGTAATATATTTGATAGCCATCTCAGATGGACTATGCCACCCTAAAACAGTTCACTACCAAATTTAATATAGCTCAAAAACTTTTCACAGTGCTTTACCCGCGGTCTTGCACAGGCTGCTTCTGTGTTTCTTACATACAACATCAGAAGAATTCTGTCTCTTTGTCTAAAATCATAATCTCATGTAACTATATGTTTCATCAGAAAGGTCTTATTTTTCTTCAGTCCTCTGTATCCTCTCAGATCTGTGGTCCCAAGCTCTGGAAATCCATTCACAAATGCTGCATAAAACCCAAACGGCTAATTTAAGGAAGAAGAAGTAACAGTAAGGCACTTGCCAAGAACGGTTTGTTGGCTTAACTTTGACTTGCTTTCCTGGGAAAGAGGAAAACAGAATTTTCAATGTGAACTGTCAGCCCGAGTTATGACAGCAGCTCACTAGCAAGGGATCCAGAGCCGCCTTCCATTGGCAAAGAGAAGCAAAGAAACCTTCCAAGCAGAATTCTTTCAAGCTTCCCCTAGAACTCCACTTAAATAATTTACTTTTTTTTTCCCTCAGACTATTCTTTTTAAAGTTGGCTGACATGTGCATTGACAAGCAGACTTTACTGCAGAAGATGACTTGTGTATTTTGAAAGAGAAAAAGAAAATCATAAAAATCCCTCCAACTCCAAGAATAAGAGAACTACTACATTTACTTTGGGAAAATACAGTTAGCCTGCACAGTCTCAGGCAAGAAGACTAAACATAAATTAATATAACTAAAATAGCTACTTCTATAAGGAAATTTAAAAACCAAGCCAGTGGCTGAATACCTAATTTGGCACATTCTGACCTGCCATAGAACTGTTAGATTTAGGAAGAAAGGCCCTAAATCTGTTCATCAGAATGTAATGCATTAAGTTATTTAATCTATGAAAACTTAATTTTAGAATTCATCCTTTTAATGTTCTGACAGTTTCTGGAGAGTGTAGTAAATGAGTAAAATGGTGCGGAGATAATGACTTAAGTGTAGCGACTGATTTTCTAGATCCTTAGCTTCACACTTCAATATTTATGATGATGTCAAGCAGCTAAAATAGAAAGTGGAAAAACAACAGGGCTATTTAGGTCATTCATATATATTTAGATTATAAATGACATGTTTGACCTATGCTATCTAAGTGCCTTCACCCCAGTATGCAAAACATTACTTCATACTTATTCAACTGTAAAAGGATCAAAGTCAACTTCTTTACAAAGAGCAACAATTTATGAATTGATTAAAATAAGATGACATGTTTTGAAATCATTAATAAAATATTCTTTCAGTAAATGATTACTCCTTCCCTTCTAGCCCTATGAAATTTTTACATAATGCCTTTATAAATGGTCTGTGCAGTTTTACTTGGTATGTAATTTTGGGTAATATAGAATATATTCTATAATATTGAAGATGCCTTTAAATCTTTTTTTCAATCCAGTGGGGGATGAGACAGGTATAGATAGAGGTACGAGACTAAATATGATCAAAATATATGAAGTTCACAAAATTCAAAAAAAATATATAAAATTTTCATCATATTCTTTTCTGTCTATAATCTTTCAGTGTTACTGAGGGGGAAAAATACCTGACCAAGGATGTTGCTGGACCACATGTATTTGACATTAACCACTACTGTCTACAAGGTCATCACTTTTAGATAGGAACATAATACTTTATTAGTAGACATAAAGTTATAATCAGACCAAAGCAACAAGTTGAATAATTTCCTCTAGAGTAAATTTCTCTGAAATAGACTTTCAACTTGTAATGAAAATATGACTGGAATTATTTTGAGGCTATGATCTGTAATAAGCCTAGGTAAACTCATTTTTTTCCTAAAAATCCATAAAGCATTTTATGTTTATAGCAACTAATTCCCAAGTTTTAAGGCAATGAATATTTAGGAATTTAAGTGCAATTAGTTGGTGGGTTTATTTATTAGACCAAGTGATATTTCAGTTAAGATTTATTCTAAGACTCTGATGACAGATGATCTCGAGCAACCCATAAAAGATTTTCTAAAATAAATTTTGGTGGTTTATAATCTCCATATATGCAACAAACTCAAGGCAGTTACTTTTTTGTGTACTTAATATTCATTCATTCACTCTTTCTTCACGTATTCTTGTACTTCATAAATTGATCATTTAAGCTGTGTCTTCTTGTAGTCACATAAATCTCTCAAGCAGTTGCATTGCACTAATCTGTTCAAATGTACAATAATTGGAAAATAAACACAAAATTTCCCATTGACATAAAAGTTTAAATTGTTATATGATGAAATGATAGTTTTTATTTATTGTGTTAAGTAAAATATATTACTAACATTAATGCTAAAATTACATATATGACTCCCATTATTTCCTACTGGGCAGTGCTGACCTACCAGGTTGTAAACATGGTGATAAGCTCTGGGGATTCAAAGATGAAAATGACAGTGATCTGCTAGCCTGCAAGGAACTAAATTTAATTCTAATATAAATTGTCTAGAGTGAAAATTCCAAGTGTAATGTGTCCCAGTGGCTTGACATTCAAATCTAAATGCCTTTTTATTCCTCTTTCTGTTGAAAGTCTGTCAGTATTCACAATGTGTAAAAGTTATTCAACACTAACAGTGTTCATCAAAACTTCCTGTTTTGTCACATTACCCAGAATTAGGTTTGACCACTTGTATGCTCAGTGAAAGTGGCCTGCTATGCTAATCTTCAACTTAGTCACTTTCAGGATTCTGCCTCATGAATAGGCTGGGACTGTGAAACACTAGACAGACTCCCAGCTGAGCTGCTCTTCCAGCAATGGTTGCAATTGCATTCAACAGCCATAGCACTTGGCTTAGGGCGATTAACAAGGTCTTTCACAGACAGGGATACACTCAGTTGTCAGCAGTAGAGTTCTCTAGAATTACAACTTTGACTTTAACACTATTGATTTGACTCAACTTGCAAGCAGAGAAGTGTGTGTAATCCTTGGAAAACATACAACAGATAAAGTGCTCTTGGTCTATGAGAGCGAGAACACCTCACTCATGATCTATCATGGCATTACATGTTAATTACATTCTGGAACTGTGAATAGCAATTTAGATTATCAACAAACAGCTTTATGCCTGCCATGAAAAAAGTTTTTCTTATCTCTCCCACAAAATATTCCAGTTATTATAAGCAACTTTCTGTTTTTCACCTTTAATTCCAGAATAGTTTATATTAAAGTGAGTTAATGCATGCTTGGATATATATGAAACTTAATTTCAAAAGGAAACAGAAAGATCTTTTGAAATCTTGGCAATTGCGTTTTCCCTTTGATACTTCCAAAATATTGCCTGTGGGGGACAAAAAATGGAGCTAGTGACTGGGCAGTCATTAAATCAAATGCAGCCTTGTTAGGGCAGACAAATCCATTTGCAGGATTGAACCTCTGGTCTAGGGTTCCCTGCTTAACACTTGATTGGATAATGGTGGGGATTGACTGACAAGTGTGACAAAGGCCACAGGGCCATATTTTTGCGATGAGAATTGATGGCTCTATAAATATAGTCCTTTACCTTCAATACATTCACATACACGTTTAATCCAAGCATCTCAGATTTGCTTCTGTTTTTGCTTACACCCTCTTCACAACTAATTCAGAACCCCCAATGACAAGGTTATTGGCTGTAAATATTTTTATTGTTCAGATGGTCAACTGAAATATTCATTTTTTGTAAATATTTTATTAAAAATGTTAATATTGTATTTCAGTAAAATGAATCCTAAGATCTACTGCTCCACGGCAAACAGTCAATTGTCTCATGTTCCTGACATATAACCAAGTTTATATGATTTGTTTTGTACAAATATAATTATCAAGAATCATGTTATAATATTAACTAGAGGAAGAAAATAATATTAGGGTCACAATTTACATTCCCTTCCTCAGTTCATACAATAATACACTATTTACTGAGTCATTTTTTAGCAAACTCACTCTCCTTGAAGGAATTCTGTCATAAGTACATGCAGTGGGACTTTATTGCTTAGGCCAAATGTTGTCTTGAAGGCAAAATATCTGCTTTCATTTTTATATATTGATGCCTTAAAACAAAGAAGGAATGAGTTAGTCACTTTTCAAAGACAAAGTACAGCATAACTTGAAGCTCTACTAAAGCATGCAAAAGTCCCTTCAAGTAGCCTTTATATCCCTCTGGAATAATATTTATATGACAACTGATCATTGAGGAATTCTATAGTTGTCTTCAATCAGGTCAAAGTCAATTTCAAATTAAAAATCAGTTTGACCCATTTTCAAAAGAAGAATCAAAGGGTTACATGCACATGTAAGTACAAATGATTCTATGAAAGGCATATTCAATTGCATTTGGATATATTTTATCATTCGTGTAAATGTACATTTGAATATATTAGCACTTTAAGAATAAGAAAAACACGAACAGAGTAAAGTTAGGCTGAGAATCATCATGTAAACCACCATATTATTTAGGTGGTGAACAGAAGCAAAAATTCTAATAATTTAATTATAACTATATTAAAACTTAATTAGAAAATAAGTTAGTCAATTACATGAATCCACAAGCACTTAATATTGTAGTTGTCATCAGGTACATTAAGGATGAATCACTAATATTTTCTACTGTTAATACACAGTTAATTAATGATTAAACAGTGTTTTACTGCTTGCTCATTAATGATTTATTACAGTTACTTAAACAGTTTCTCAGATGTGAGTGTCTTAAATAAGCCTTTTAAGATTGCTTTCCAGGTTTATCTCCTTTCTATTGTATTGGTCACCACATTTTGCATTGTAGTACCCTCATCCTTTACTGTGAATATCAAATATCCTGATTACCTGGTCAGAAAGGATAATACATTAGCTTGGATGACTTGTGCTGCTAGAGTTGAATATGAGAGCAAGCATGGGCTTTTTTCTCTTAGTTCAACTCTGCACTTCTCATGAATGAGTTTGCCTACACTGTGGGCAGAAGAAGGAGCTTTTGGACATTTAACCCAATGAGCTCAAGTGATGAAATGTCTTAAAATCTGTTTCTTAGTCTAGCATCTAAGCTGCCCTCTGGTTGACTCTAATTTTGCCCAAGACTAACATGTTCTATAGTTTTTTTTTTAATTTGGAGAACTCTCTTTGGGGTCAGTTAGAAGAATGTAGAATCCTTTTCATGGTCATATGACCAAAGACCCTGGTCAGGCTGTGTATTTCCAATTATTCTTGTGTTGAGTGAGGGATCTCAGACCCCTAAAGATACAGTTCATTTGGAGATGATCAGAAGACGGTACAGGTGTCTGAACTTGCTGGGAACTGGTTTGACTAGTTTCTTCTGATATGTGCCTGTCAGACTGAGGTGTTTTTCCTCTATTTTTAGAAATTTCATGGAAATAGCTTCTGGGATGTGATATTCAAGCTCAATGTCTGTCTTTATATGCTATCTGTCCTTATCAGGGGCTTCTGTGACCTCTAGAGCACTGCATTTCCTATGTTTAGAAATGGCGGTAATGCCCAGGATATGACTTTCCCTTTAGGAAAAAAGAAAAGAAAAGAAAAGAAAAGAAAAGAAAAGAAAAGAAAAGAAAAGAAAAGAAAAGTGTTTTGGTAGGGATGAACTTACTAAATTTAGCTACCTCCACCTTTTAAGAAAAACAGCTTTAAAATATATACTATCAGAGGGAACATGTTTGTTTTATATCTGCTAAGCAAAAGCAGATAAATCGAATTCTTACCACAGTAGGCTGAGAAAAACTAGCAAGCCTTATCAGATGGAAACTTGACTCTAGGAAACCAGTTTGCAATTAGCTATCAAATATCTAACTTCACCTTCACTAATGTAAATTCAAAGTAACAGGAAACTTTCATGGCTCCAATACTAGAAAACACAATAAAAAGCTTAAATGTCAAATATAAGTGGAAAAGCCAATATATTGTGGCATTATTTATATGCTCCATTGTCAAGAGAGTGGTATAGAATTGAAGGTGGTCCAGAATGAAAGATAGTTAATGGTGAATAATATTGATTAATACTGTTTATTAATCTCAATTCCATCTTAGGAAAGCTAATACCACTTGTATATTTGGGTCAAAGGGCAATAAGCTTAGAACTCTAAAATCTTTGTTGATGTGTATATACAATGTATTGATTAATAAAAATTATATAGTTACATGTGTTGATAAAACAAAAAATATTTTTATTTTTCATTATATTTCTACAAACTATTAGACATAAGTCATATTACCTTTCCAAGTAAGGTGATGTTTGAGGTTAGCATTTCAACATTACTCTGATAGTAGTCATTGCCAGCAAAATGTTACTAAATGCTTTAAAATTTACTTGCATTCTGTCAACTACCAACTTCATTATTTCCGTGAGGTGGAAATTAAATATTTGGAAACTTAAAAGAATATATTAAAATGCAAAGAAGAATCAAATAAAAGCAAGGGATGTGTACATGTTTTGGGAGTTTTATACAAGCTTAAGGAAAATGGAATTAGCTTAAAGCCACTTTTGAAAGTCACTTTAGATATCTTTATTTCGTCACATCATTGGATGCTTCCACCCAGTTCACTTCTTGAGTTGTCAAAGCAGTTTTCCTTCACTCACTTGTTTATTACTCAGTCACTGATTTTCCTTTTGAACATCTGCAGTGTGACAGGCATGAGACTGAGCAAGGTGGAGAAACCAATTTGGAAATGAAGCAGTTTTATGAATAATGAATATTTAACAATGATATAGTATTCTAGCTATAGCTAATATGAATCATTAGCAAAAGCAAATGTCAATCTTATAGAAAAATACCAATAGCCAAATGTCTTTTTACATATTTCTCCCATTTATTAGAATGGGAAATGATCACCAGTGAATCTGTCATGAATGATCTTACACACTGGCAAGCCCTTCATCCAAAGTAACATCTTGTAATTGCACTTTGCATTCTCTCAGAGCTAGTCAAGGATGAATCCACTTAGTGACATTAAAGAGATTAATTTTGGGCCAGAATGATAGCTGAGTTGGTAAAGTGCTTGCCACATGAGCATAAGAACTTGAGTTTGGTCCCCAGAACCCATACAAAAACAGTGGACATGATGATGTGGCCCATGCACTGGGGAGATGGATACGTGTATCACTGGGCCTCAGTAGGTTGCCTGCCTAGCCTGCTCAGTAAGCTGCAGCCCAAAGAGAGACGTTGTCACTAAAATGAGGTAGAAGAGTCCTGATCCAGCTAAGACTGACCTCCAGCACATGCACATGCACCTGACCATGTCCACCCCCCATGATTATGCAACCCCCACACACATTCAAAAGAGATGAAGTTCTACATGATTCAAAACCAAAAATAATTAGGCTTCTAGGAATCCAGACCTCTGTGTTAGGAACAAAGAATTTCTATCTCTATTTTTAAATTTCCAGCCCTCTTTTACATTATTTTAAAACTACTATGTGTGCTGTGTTTCTTTAGGAACAAACAACCCCCTTGGACTGCTGTCAACGATAAAGCAGGATCTAGTGACAAGGTATGATTAAAGAGAACGGGGAAAAGCCATGTGTTTTCTAAAACCATATTTACGTTTTGTCTGACCATAAGGGGTCCTTACTATAGTACAAAGTGAGTTTGGGGCTAAATTATGGTTCTGGAACTAATCAGATTGCTATGAATGCAAGAGTTCTTTTTTCTTTTTAACTTGAATTCCCTGGATAGGTTTTATGTAATCTGTGGACCCATATATAAGATATGCCAATTTTTGAGTGCATATGAGATTTTATCTTTATCAGTCCCACTACCACCAAAGCTAAGGGAACACTGCAGAAGAGAGCCAGAAAGAATGTGAGAGTCAAAGGACGTGGAGGTGTGCTGTGAAATGCTGTCTTCTGAACAAGACATGACTATTACACTATGAACTCATAGCAGCTGTAGTTACCTGCACAAGAAAGAGCAAGCTAGCCAGTAGGGATGAGAGCGGCACTCACAAGGTCCCACTCTTAACAGAGGAGATATTGGCTGGGGGCGGGGGTGAGAATCTGTCTTCCTTGGGGATTTGGCCACTGGTAGGTCACCTTTACTCCTGTGGATGACTCCGTACCCAAGCACATATGGAGAGCACTTAATGGACTTCGTGGTTAAGCAAAAAGAAGACAAAGACATGAAGTTGGGAAGCAGACTTGTAGGAGGAGATCTGGTGGATGTTGGAGGGCAGAAATAGGGGGTGATGGTGAACGTATATCATTGTATAAATGTATGAAATTCTCAAAGTACAAAAAAGGAAAGAAATTATAACTTCCGTTTTGATTTGAAAAGGCTTAATGCCCCCAGATTAAGAATGTCTTCAAAATAGTCACTGGAGTAGCAATACTACTGTATCAACATGTGTTTCTCTTAATTTTGGAAATCAATACTTTTTATGATAGACCATTGCCTTAAAGAAAACTAGATGAACAAATCTAGTGTTCCTGCTATTATCTGAGAAACTAAGTCTAGAAAGTGATTTTCATTATTTTATACCACCTATATTTACTTCTGTATTTTGTTCTAGTCCAACCATGGCTAGAAAGTAGACCCTATGAGGTGTAACAAAAGAAAGTGTATTTAAAATATTTTTGCATGCTTATAATGTCTATAACCTCAAATAATTGCTTTGGTTTCATAGGCATTTTGACATAAACTTTTATATGACTTTCTAATCTTTGAACTGTTGAATTTTGGGGTGTTGGGAAAGGAGGTAATGAGCATGGAAGACTTTTCATCTTCAGGAAGGAAGGGAAAGTAAATACTTCTATACATCTCAACTACTTGTCCTATCATTGAGATATTTTTGTGACCTTACCCACGTTACTTGAAAATTTTTCATAGTAATGTCATTCTCTCCCAAAGCCACCATATGTCACCATTCACCTTTCTAAGAAAGACAGGAGGTGCCAGAAAACGGCATACTCTCAGGAGCCAAAGTAGAAGGTAATGGTCCTTGGCATGTTTAATGCAGTTTGAGAAAAGAAAATAATGTTTTTATGAATGTAAGATGTGGAAAAGCTGTGCTGTCATTTCAAGCACATAATTACGGAGATAAATGAACAATTTTCTATAAGAACAAGGTATATTGACTTTGATAAGAGATATTACTAACTAATGAATTTCAGCAAAAGACCAAAAAATTTGCAAGAGCAATAATAAAAACATATACCTTCCTCAATCAATAAATTCTGTTTTCTGTTTCAGATGTGATGGAATGCATTCATCCTGACATTGGGCTTTGAAATATATAGTCATGAGTAAGTGTTCTATTGAAGAAAGCAGGAAGTATATTTATTCATACTAAATTATGTCCCTAGATAACATGGTGGAGACTAAATTCATCATACCCATCTATGAAATTTCCATTGAACATTGCAGATACATCAGATTTAAATAACTTATAGGTACAATATTCTAACATGGCAAGCCCACACGGAACTTTTCATAGATTCAAAAATAGCATGGCTCACTGTACTTAAATGCTAGATCCAAATGACAGATCTTTTAGAGGTTACAGTTTAAAGTAAAACAGATTTATTAATAATCAATGTGCTCATATTACTAAGAATATTATCAGCTCATCCAAGATGAAAAACAACAGCAAACCTAAGCCAAAAATGATTTTATTTTCGTCCTTCATACTATATGCCTTGGATAAGAACCCCATTGGCCCCTTTTTAGCTAGTAATGTCTAATGCAGGAAGACAGGAATAAGCAGAGTAGAAAGCACCTGTCAGCTCTATTTCCCACTCTCCTTGATTAGCATGAAACATTAATAGGGCTTTCAGAAATTCTGGCCTGAAATGGGCTTTGCCAGAGAATGTGTCTGTCTTTACTGCACAAAAGCCTCTGTCATTAAAAAAGGGCTGATAACTAAAGAAGACTCTTTCTTGAAATTTATACCTTTTTCATACAATGACAAATTATTTTAATAATGGGACTCACACACTGCCATTTGTATAATGTTTCCCATAAAATTCCCCCATTAAATTTGCTCCTTTACTTGACTCATCTCTTTTTTTAAAAGCATGACACACACAAAATGATACATCATGCTTTCTTATAAAGAATTGAAAATGAACATACCATAATGGGTTAACATACATTTTAATAAAATTTTCATTGTTGTGCATTTCGCTTTTCAATACTGAAAATCAGGGATGTCCCAGTAACCCCAGGCAATGCCTAAGGGTAAAACAAATCATGTGGTGGTGAACTATTTCCACCTACTTATTCTTCTACAGAAAAAAATATTCATAAGTGCTCAAGGAAATCAGTTGTGCTCTAAAAGTATTATACCTGTGCCTAATAGCCTTTGCCACATATTCTAAGTAACCAAATAATCAGATTAAAACTAAAGCATGTATTTGATATTGCTGGAATTTTCTGAGGCCTTTGTAAAATGTTAATTTTCCTTGAAGGTGAGTGTCAGGTTGATTTTAGTTTTCTACAATGACCACAAAAATGAAAATATATAATGAGATTCAACTAAGAAGGCCACTGATCACAAAACAGAGTTCTTGCAGTCATTTAAGAAGAACTATACCCACCTTCACAGTTTAGTATTTATGTTTCCATGCCTAGAATCTTCTATTGACTTGAGCACTTGTTATATCAAGTAATCAGTTAATATACAAAGAAATATGCACGCTACTGAACCCATCCTTACAACAGCATGTCAGCAGCACACTCCATGTCCTAGCATGTGATTTCCTATGAGGACAAGCAGAGCAGAGTATCGCCCCAGGTAAAATGAAGCATCTACCACCATTTTATTAAAGCACAGTGTGTTGTGGGGACTCCTGTCAATTGACCCATTCTTACCACTTGGCTGTAATGGGGCAACTGGACAGAAATGAGGGGCAAATAAAATGCATGTGCAATTTCCTTCTGGTGATTTTGTAAGTACAGTATTCTCACAGCATTTTATAGGCAGATTCAGTATGGACCAATGATAAGGAATGTTAAAAGAATGTATTTTCTGAATGTTTAGTTAAGAAAAGCCATTATTTAAAATATTGAAAAACCACTTTCTGTTTTATTAAACAGGATTTTTAAATCACTTCCGAGAGGGATGTTGATGATGACATTGCTTAGAAAGAAGAGAAAGAGTTGAACCAAAAAGCAAAGTGGAAAGCACTTAAATCACAACATTAGTTTAAAAAAAAGCTGTATCTTATTTCAAGAAATTGTTCTACAAGCCCAGTAAACTGCCTAATGGCAGTACATCTGTGAAGACTGTCAAACATTCCTTGAAATGTAATTTCTATTTTATATATTTTTACTTACAATAAATGCTTTGCTTTGTGAATCAAAAATATGTAAAGACTACACATCTGATCTATCTGTATTCTTTTAATGTACACCTATGTTCAAGATGTATAAAATAGTCTGTAAAGTGAGAGGTACCTTTCGGTGACACTGACAACTGAAACTGACTTTCAGAACTGGGACCCCAAGGAGGCACTATCCCAGCCATAAGTCCCG
>NW_008352267.1:14519517-14535520 GCF_000622305.1 Nannospalax galili
AGTTCTGACTTTGGTCTACACTCTAGGAGGACATGCTGTTCTGAAAGTTTTATGGCTCCTTTTCTAGATAGTTCTGTGTATTTTTAAAAAGATGATGTCCTGGAATCTCTCCAAGCCAGCCCAGGGAGAACCTTCACAGGAACAGAGTTAAAAATGTAGTCTCATGGTAGGAAAACTCCTAATAACATTGACTTGCTTTGGAGAAACTGACCAATGGAAGGTGATTCTAGTTCACTTTTCTTATCACTGTGCTGGCAAGGCCTGATAGTGGAAGTAAACGGACCCACCAAGGCTTTACACAGCATGCTTGCCCTAGGAGTTGAGTGACTGGGAAGGAGGGAAGAGATTAATTTTTTTTTCCTATTTACCTGCTTAGTTTTCTTATGGGCATTTGATTGAATGAAAAGATGTTAAACCCAATATGTATCTGTCACATAAATTAGTTTTTTCTGTGACCTGAGGAACATTTTCTAACTTCTCGGAATCTCAGCTTTTTGGGTCTAAAATGAACAAATAGAATATAGGCTCTGGTGCAGAAATAAATGAGAAGAATACTATACGTATCCAGGAGGATGCTCTGAATATTTCTATCTTAAATATAGTAATTACAAATTCTCTATGGATAGCAGTAAAAAGCATCTTTGGATTGTTATTCTTTTTTTTTAAATGTGTATGAGTATATTGCCTGCATGTATGTGAGTGCACCCATGTCGTGCAATGCCATGGAGGTCAGAAGAGGGCTTCGGATTGCTCTGGAACTGGAATTAAGGACAGTTTGTAGCCACCATGTGGGTGCTGGGACTCAAACCTGGGTCCTCTGCAAGAGCAGTCAGTGCTCTTAACTGCTGAGCCATCTCTCCAGCCCCTAGATTGTTATTCTTAAAAGATGACTCCACATTGTCTTCCTATTTAAATAAAATTATGTAAAAGAGAGAAATGTCTTACCTAGCAGTTAACACTGCAGGTGTATGACAAGCCCCAAGAGGAAACTCAACAGAAAATAAGGATGAGACACTGTTCAAACACAGAAACAGTATCTGTAGATTCTATTGTCTTCTTTCAAGCTCTACTCAGTAAAATTAAATAAGCAAGTTGCCTGAACATTTTTCTTTTGTGAATTTTTTCAAAATCAAAACATAATTTCATAAGGTCTACAACATCATTACATTCACTTGAATATGCTTATAAAGTTCCCAGACTGCAATTCACTGGTTAGATTCAATATTTAAGTAGGAAAGATCAGGACTGGAGTGATGGCTAGGCAGTTAAGAGGACTTGGATTTGGTTCCCAGCACCCACATGGCAGCTATCAATCAACCATCTGTAACTCCAGTTCCAGGAGATCCGATGCTCTCTTCCCACCTCTGCAATCATTGCATACATGGGTACACTCACATACATGCAGACAAAGCATTCATACACATAAAAATATAAATAAATAAAAGCCAACTAGGAAAGATAATTTTATATGAATTTTTGAGAGACAGCAACCAGATATACATGATGCTCTGGGTTTTACATATGTTTAATTTTTTACTACAGACATACTGTATGTTGAACATACTACTCGCCCTATGCTCCCTTGTTTGCCTTTTACTGCCCCTCCCTCTCTCATTAGTCCCATTTGTTCCCCTAGACAATTTTCCTTCTAATTTCATTTTATGTGAATATATATATATATATAGAGAGAGAGAGAAACATATAATTTTTGTTAAATTTGTTCCTTGTCAATGACATACATATATACAACGCTGTGATTACTCTCGACCCTGCCCTCTCATCTTCCCACCCCAGATTCATGCTTTTGCTTTTGTTTTGTGGCCTATTTAGTTTCATCAGGGCCACCTATGTGACTACTGGATTGCAACCATCCATTAGCACCTGGTGGGGTCACCTGTGGATACACAACTGAAGACAACAATGCCCCCAACTGCCTGATCTATTTGTAGCAAAATAGCAGCAGTGAGGAATGATGCTCCCTGAAACCCTCCTCCATCCATACCTGACTGTTGACCAGCCCAGCCTTTTTTATTTTGCTTTTTTGAGAATTTCATACATGTATATAGTATATTATGGTTGTATCCATCCTCTACTCCATCCCTCCAGCTTATGTCCCAAATATCTTCCCTCTCCTATCCAAACAGTGCTGTTATATACATATGTGTGTGAGGTCATCCCCTGGTACATAGGCAGCCTACCAATGGCTTTCGCCTCCCACAGAAAAGCAACTGACCTTCCTTCATCAGCCATAAACTACCATTAGTCCTTAGCTAGAGGTGAGGCATTGGGAACCGCCCCCACATGCTGATATTTTTAACTTTCTTCATCTTGTGGAGGTCTTGTGCTGATAACTACAGCTTCTGTGAACTCATGTCAGAGGTCAGCTTTTCATAGTGTTCCTTCCCATTCTCTAGCCCTTACCCGTTTTTTCTAACCCCTCTTATACAGTGTTACCTGATCTTTGTGGGGGTGTTGATATAGATGTTCCATCTATGGTTGACCATTCAAAGTTGCTTATTCTCAGCATTTTGAACAGAGTCTCCACATTAAGCTCTACTCTCTGCAATAAGAAGTTTCTCTGACCAAGGTTGAGAGAAGTACAAATTTATGGACATAACCAAAAATATTTAGAAGAGAATTAGACATGACCATTTAGCCAAGCATTATCAATAAGTTCTCCCCTAGGACTTAAGGCTTTCTTAGTCATGGGTTTTTGACATGTTTACAGTATCAGACATGAATTCCCTCCTATAGAACAGGTATCAAATCCAATCAAGTGAGAAGTTGGTTACCCCATGAACAATTTTTGTCACTATTGTGCCAGTGGGCACATCCTGCACTAATGGGCACACTCTTGTGCCAACCCAGGGCAGGCATGTGCAAGTGCTATGTGTTGTGACTGTCATGACTGTGTGTTGCCCAGAGCATGGCCTTTTTCAGGTCTTCTTCTTACCTTCTGGTACTTACAATCTTTCTACTCCTGTTTCCACAATGTTCCCTGAGACTGAGAGAAAGTGATATGACTGTCTTTTTTAGGGTGCATCACTCATTCATCACTTAGTGTCAGCATCTTGTACACCCATAGTCTCTGCATTTAACACCATTCACTGGAAAGAGAAGCTTCTCTGATTAAGAATGAGAGCAGAATTTGCCTATGGGTATAAACATAGATATTTAGAAGGCAGTTTGATGCTGTGACAATTAGTTACACAACAGGATTCAGTTCCCCACCTTCTCTGCCATGTCTTCAAATCCAATAAGAGAGTGCTTTAACAGTATTACCACGTTGTTTGCACAAGTAGGCACAACTTACCTGACAGGCTGGTTTTATAGTCGATGGGGTTTACAACTGGGTTAGACCATTGATGGCTTTTGTTTCCCAGCAGTCTACGTTAACACCTTCAGAAACTATGAAAGCTAGTCATCAGGGAGGAAGCTTCCAGTTCCAGTTTCAGGTTGGTTTCCCTACATCCTTTCTCATCTCTATCAACCAAAAGGAAGGGCCAGAGTCTGACACATACAGGATTTTATATGACTAGATAAAACCCAGCAACCACAAATGAGAGAAAACATTCAGAATCTGTCTTTCTGAGAATGACAATTCACTTAATAGGATTGACTCCTTTGTATGCACGATGTGCTTGAGGAAAAAAAAATCAGTGATGTCTAGAACCTGGATTTTTTTTCTATGTATACTTAACTCATTCTTCCACCCCTGTATCCATACAACAAACAATTATTTTATTGTAACCCAGACACTGATTTATGCTCTGTGATGAGGTGACAGTTAACTGTAAACCTGGAGAGTACAACTGAATATAAAAGATGGGTGTTAGCTGAAGTGGTCATCTAATATATCTAGATCTAGACACCAAGGTGGCTGCTGTATTTGTGCTTTCCGAATATTGAAAAGAGAAATGTTGCCAGACATTCAGAGAGGATAACCTGGTCTGGAAGGTTCCCAAAATGAATTAGGGAGAGTGCCAGGGAAATTCAATTATACTGTTGCATGATGATCAACAGATTCCATCCTTTAGCCTTCTGGAAAACACCTTCCAATCAGGAAAACATCTAACCATCCTCTTTCTATTTCTGAAAATATTACTGAGACTTAAACCTTAGCTAGGACACAATTCCAATTTTCTTGGGTTTTTTTTTTAAGTGAATTTGGTATTAAGTGATCTTGGAATTAGAAACAAAGGAGGGCTCTCCTCTTTCTGGACATTTGGATCGCACAAAACACCACTGCTGTCTACCTTCCTTTGGCTCCCTTTTCTTCTGCAGAACATGCTGCTCTGACAAGGCCCTAAGCTAAGGAAGACTTCTGGCTTGCCTCCATCCTGACTAATGGGAGGTGGATGTCCGGATTCTGGTATATGGTTTGGATACAACGTATCCCCACCCCCTGCATGGATCGTGTATTGAAGTCTAAATTCCCAGTTGGTGTACCATTTTGCGATGTTCTGGAAACTTCAAGATGTGGGATTTAGTCAGGGGTTACAGGGCATTGTCCTTGGGAGTATCTTGTCTCTGGTATTTTCCTTTATCTTGCCTTTGCATGTTGGCTGCCATGAGGAGAACAGCTTCTATCACATGCACCCACCACCAGGAAGTGGTGCCTCCCTGCAGGCCCAGAAACACCAAGTCAAGTGACCAGGAATCAAAGCCTCTAAAACCATGAGCTTTAATATATCTTTCCTACTTTAAGTTGTTACTGTAAGACATTGACTACTGATGAGAAAGCTAATAAATAACAACCAGAGACCTAGAAAACCACAAACTAGTAGAACTTCTGAGTCATTTACATACAATAAGGTAAGTTTACATTCTGCTGACAACCTGGTACAACATATAAACTTAGGAAAATTTTTTTAAGTCTGCAAGACTCAGAAAGAGACAGGAGAGCCCATTAGGTACACTTTGATCACAGGATCTTTTCATCTGCTGTTTGTATGGCCTGGAGTATTCTTTAATAGTCAAATAGGTATTTCATTTTCTCCTTTAACATTTTGTCTTATAATATCATCTTCTATAAAGATACCCTAATTACCTTATTAAAAAGTAGAGCTCCTATCCCCATAGTCCCTGTCCTTTGATTGCATTCTCATTCTTTCTCTCCCTCCCTCCCTCCTTCCCTCCCTCCTTTCCTCCTTCCCTCCCTCCCTTCTTATCTACCTTGATATCTTGATATCTGTATGTCTTTGTCCTGTTAATGGTAAGAGTTCCTGGAACCTTTGTATTTTTCTAAGTGATAATAGTGAAGAAGAAAGCATATTTTATTATCTTTTGTTATTGTTTTATTCTCTGGGCCTAAAACAACCTCAGAGTGATAAAGATGTTATTTATCAATAGGCAACCCTTTTCAACATTTCATGTCTATATCAATGATATGACTTTAGAAAGGGCCCTTGAAAGTTTTAGGATGGGAACTCCTTGCCAGGGGAACCAATTCTAGCATCAGAGACTTGGAACTTTCAGCCTCACCCCTAAACTCAGGCAAGGGGAAGGAAGTTGCCACTGAATTAGTTGATGTTGATGATTTCCTCAATCATGACTATGTAATAAAGCCTCCCAGACACACCAGAGAACTGAGGGTTTGTAGAGCTTCTGGTTTGGTGAGCAGATCAGATTTGGGGAAGGTAGGATGCCAGTGAAGCACGAAGTTGCAGTCCACCGTCAGCAGCCTCTGCATCTCTTCCACTGTGATGTTTCTCTCTCTAAGTTTCCATTATAACAAACAAGTTCATATAAAAACATGCAACATATGATCTTATTTGTGCTGTATTTTGTATTTCTTCAGATCAGAATGTAATAAAATTTAGGAAGATGATAGAGTGTTTTGTGTGGGTTTTTTTTTTTTTTTGGTCTTTTCGAGACAGGGTCTCACTGTAGCCCCAGCTATCCTGGATTCACTATGGAGACCAGGCTGGCCTCGAACTCACAGAGATCCACCTGCCTCTGCCTCTGCCTTCTGAGAGCTGGGATTAAAGGTGTGCACCACCACACCCAGCCTGTGTGTTTGTTGTTTTGGTTTGGTTTTGACTAGTACTTTATCCCAGGTGACATACAGAAAGCTTGGGAAGTGAAATGTGTGAACTCAGTTTCTCTCATTCTTTCAGGGGAATAGTTCTTCAACTGTCTTCTTCTTTTTTATTTTGTTATTTTTAAAACGTTTTGTTGAGATTTTGTGTATTTCATGCAAAACAGTTTAATCATCTTTGTACTCCCTCCCCTATCTGCAACTTCCCATAGCTCTCCACCTTCTGTCATTTATGTTAAGGCCTATAAAGTCAAGTAAGTAAGAGATTACATTTGTCTAGGGATGTGGCATCCTTGGGGTTTTCTCTAAGATCTATGACCTCTCCCGCCATGTGTATTTGGCTGTGTTTACACTACAATACATGAGTTCCCTCTCACTGAGTAGACTTTAAATCCAATTAGGTAGTTGTTGATTACTCCCAAGATAAAAGTGCCACTACTGCCCCAATGTATGCTTCCCCAATGTAGTTTGCTTTGTGGTTCATTGTTGTGGTTACTAGGATTTAAATCTTGAGTGGGACCATTGATTGATGGTCTTCCTTAGTAGCTGTCACAGTGTCCTCCAAAACTATAAGAGCTAGCCTTCAGGGAGGAGGCTTTCAGGTCAGTTCCAGCTCCATTGCTCCAAGTCCTGTGTCTGAAGTATGTCCTGTCTTCAGCAATGGGGTCTTACCTTCAAGTTCTGGGAGGCAATCAAGGACTGTGGCAATATCCTGTGTCATTTTAAGAGTCTCTTAGGCTACCCCAGCCAAAAACTCGAAAGGATGTTTCTTCTGTCTGGCACTCTTTCTTGTTACATAGCCTTCAGCTATACACATGGACACATGTAGAGATATTGTATGTGTAATTTTTCAGTAGGCTTTTGAACTAATACAAAGTAGTTGGTTTTTCACACTAGCTAAGCATTATTTATCTCTCCTTTTTTCAAAAAAATACTTTATTATTTTTATTTCATGTATGTGAATACATTGCCTGCATGTTTGTAAGTACACCCACATCATGCAATGCCCACACAGAGATCAGAAGAGGGCATCGGATCCCCTGGTTTTTTAAATGGAATTATGAATGGTTGTTAGCCATCATATGGCTACCAGGAACCAAATCTGGGTCCTCTGCAAGAGCAGCCAGTGCTCTTACCCACTGAGCCATCTCTCCAGCCCCAACTGTGTTCTTGAACCTTTGACCCATTCACATCCCCTCCTGATTTCCCCGGGCAATCTTTTCTTCTTCACTTAATCTTCTCTGTCCACTAGCAAAGACATGAAGTTCTCTTCCCTTCAACTGTGCTTCCTCCTTCCACTCACTCCAGAATTCCGCTCACTGCCGAAATTCATGAAAGCGGAAGCTGCATTTGCTCTTCTACATCCTACTGTCATTTATCTACCACTCAGTTCACATCTTCTGGTCAGTCATTTCACTCGCTTCTGCTTGTTGGACTTTTCATCACTTGACCAAATTCTCTTGTGACACGGTTTAAGGGAGGAAAGATTTATTTTGCTGAGTCAGAAGACTCAGATTGTAGGTTTCTGACGCCACTACTTTGGGCTTGAGGTGAGGCTGAACAACATGGTCTTAGAATGCTGTGACATAGGCTGCTGATCTGGTGATGGACATGACCAGAAAGAGAAGGGGTCAAGGACAAGATACAGCTCCAATGAGCACCCATAATGACCTATTTTCTCCAGCTAGGCCCCAACTCCTAATGCTTCAGAATTCTCCCAAACAATATGTCAGTATGTGTATGGGGGAAGCCTTCAGCACCTGAGCTATAGGGGACACTTCCCATTTAAACCCTAGCATTCTTATATTACTGACATTTCTACAGTCTTTTACTGTACAGAGCATTCTTACTTTTCTTTAATTGTCCTCTTTGGAGTTCATGGTGTTTCTCCTCACTTCTAACACTGTTTTCTTCTTTCCTATGATTGCTGTTTGCCACTCTGACTTTCCATTAAGTTTATCACTCTCTAACATGTCATATTCAATTCTCTTTTTTTTTTTTTTTTTGCTGTCAAAACTCTGTTTAGCAGTGGTTCATGCCTGTAATCCCAGCATTTAGAAAGTGGAAGGAGAAAAAACCCTGTATGTAGTCATCTCAACAAATAAACTTCCATCAGCAACTATAATACACGGTTTTAAAAATCAAATCTCCTATCTGGAACTTTCCCATGAATTTAGAATTGCATTTCCACCCATTATGCTTTTTCTGTTAGGAAGAAGATATGATATAGGACACAGACCCATACAGTGATCAACACCTCATTAAAATGGAATTGGTGTTTCTCTGGGATGCAAAGAGGCTGCTATGGGCCCTTCAAGTTATAAGCTATATAACCTGGATAAGCTACCTGACCTCTCTGTATCCTCTTATCTATAAAATGAAACAAGCAGCCCTATCTGTCTGCTGTGGCTGCTGATAGGATTAAAAATAATCCAGATATAGTACTTAAAACAGTATCTGGAACTAAGTATTCAGTAAGTGTTAACTATTACAATTATCATTACAAAACAACAACAGGAACAAAACCCTGCACATAAGAAAGGCCTTGTGGTCATTTGAGTTAGAGTTTTGTCTAAAGCTTCCTGCAGGATGGAATCTTTCACTGGATTTCAAAGAATGAAGGTAGATGAACTGGTTGCAATAGGGTAGAAAGGCTATTTCAGGAACTGAAAGTAACTAATGTAATATAAACATTGGACAAATTGAAGCCTATGTTATGTGGGAGAAAATAAAATTACACAAAAGTATTTCTAGAGTACATTTTTGGAGTTGAAGAATTGTCCCAGAGGTAACATGGGAAAATTGGACAAGAGACTGTGACACAGTATGCTATGGCAAGGGTGACAGCTTGTGCTGGACTGTGGAGGGCACTGGATGTTTGGCCAGGAATCTTTAGTTTTCTCCTATGTATTAGAAATTTTATCATATTTATTAGTTTCTGAATGTGTTTTATTTATTGCTTTACAGTGAAACTACAATGGAGATACATGAAATTAGATGGCGAGCAACATATTGAAATTCATTTCTCCATTTTATGATTGTATGTATTAGGTAGTAGATTTAAAATCTCCTTCACTTCAGGAAATAAGAGAAAGTGAATACCAATCACTTGAGAACTGAGGTCTTAACATTAAAATGTGTTTTGCAATATATTCATTACATTTGTAACTGACCCATATAATAGGTTGACCATGTTTATTACAGTTCTTAATTCAGAATGTCTACAGCATTAGGATGAAGTAAGATTCCAAAACCATTTAGTGAAATCTATATTCTGATTAAGACTATGTATTCTGAGTTTCTCATTCATTTAGAGTAATCACAGGCAATAATAGTCCATCTTGTGTTTATATACCACATTTAATCATGAGAGTCCAGGCCATTTGGTAACTAAAGTTGCTCCGTTGTTCAACCATAGCAATAATACTAGGTAGAGAAATAATAATACAAAATATAGGAACCTGAGAAAAATCTTAAATGGGTAAGTTTTAAAATATATGGTCTAGAATGAATACCATGAATTTGAATTAATGATCTTGTTTATATACAGAAGAGAATCTTAGAATCTTAACAAAGTAAGAAGGTCCTTGGCAATCACCTTCTCCAACCACTTCATTTTACAGATGAGGAAACTAATTTCTATGGTTTTATTTCTTGCTGGTTCCTAGTAAATTGCAACATTACCTTCATGTCAGTGCTTATGAAAATAATATAGTATCTTCTAAAGTTAGATGACTAGTATATATTATTAAGGTTATAGTACGACAACCACCAACTTCAGGAATTAAGATTCTCGGCATTCCGTACACAAACCACTCAAGATGTCACCATGCTCATTACCAGGGAATGATCTTGACCGAAAGTTCAAAATGTGCTAAAGTATTGATATTAGTATTAAAGTGGGGGGTTATTCTCCTCATACCCCTCCCATTCTCATGTTGCCTCACGAAAAATGCCAGTGTATCTCTTCCTCTTTTCTATAGAAAGAGCTAATGACAAGCCTTTACCAACATTTGGAGGGTTCAGGGATCCTCAAAAATACACAAGTCCCCATAGACTGTCCCCATACTTAAACTAAGGATTATTTTGGGCATCTATAAATTGAGTATCTCTTATTTAAAATGCTTGGGATCAGAAGTATTTCATATTTAGAATATATTTTATTGCTTTTTCCAAACATAAAATATATTAAGTATGAGACACAAGTCTAAATACAAAATTTTTGATGTAGACTTTATGTACGTAGTCTAAAGATAATTTTATATAATATTTTACATTACTTTATGCATGAAATAAAGTTTCATTTTGTAGAATTTCACAGTTTGACTTCATGCCATCATACACAATGTTTTGGAGTTTGGAAAGTTTTTATGTCATATTTTGGGATCAGGAATACTCACCCTGTGCTTACATCTGCAAGTTAAAACTCTGCAGTGCTGTCAGCCCTAACATTCTTAGAACTATTTCACTTCAGTGTCTTGCTGTAGGCAGCTTCCTCCCTCTGTCTCCTGCCTTACTCCTTTTTTACAACAAAACATCTTTATTCTAATTCCTGTTTGAATTTCTAGCTAAGTTTTAGGGTTGATCTTTTCCCACTAAATCCTTTGTTCTACCTCAATTCTTGATCCACAGCATCTTACTTTAAGCCATTAAATTTGTGGATTGCTTATCACTCATTTTTACCCAAAACAGCTACCCACACCTGGAAATTATATTTCACTTCTATGGTGATATTTCCCTCATTTATGCTTGATGAAGTGAGGCCTTGAAGATCATGGAGATGTATGATGTTAGAATGTAAAGCTTTAGAGGCCCTGAGGTTTGATATCCTGAACAAAACTAGCACACTCCAGAGGCATTGTAGAAAAGGTGGCCTTGGGGTAGTTTTCCAGGCATTAATTGTTCCCAAAATAACTGCAGAATTAACAGGGAGGCTACCACAGACAGTGTGAAAGAGTTAGGGAAGATACTCGGTCCTGAGACTAGTGTGTTGATCAGCTAGTGGGTGTTGTGATTAGGATGTTGGAATAAGAAACCACATTCCAAGAAAGGAATCTGAGTTGTTTCTTCATAGACCAAATTTTCACCTTTGTATGCAAAGAAGTGTATGGGGCAGAGGTGTTGCATTACCTGAATGTGGCTGCTGGAAAGGGACCATGATTTCATATGGATAGCAAGAGCAGAGAAAATTAACTGTTGCTGGCCTTATTGCTTGATTGTTAGAACTTATTTTATGAATAGCAATTATGTTTAAGTTTACCTTGTGCTGAAGACTGGGACTATCTCTATTTTCACAAGGGATAGAAAATATGTGGTACTTGAGACACTTAGTAAATGTTTGCTTTAAACAGTGATAAAAGATTATAATTTTAACTTCCACACAGAAAAATAAGATGCAAAGAAGAGATCCATTTTGTATATGGATCTTCTGAGGGTTGGAGGGAGCCAGGTAGGAATGCAATTTCTTAGTCTAGGAGTAGGTATATCAGTAAGGGACTCCCAGCTAGAGTTCTCTAGAGTGTGTAACTGTCAACTCTCTGACAGTGGTGACGTGCCTAACCCAGCGATTCAGCCTCAGAAGGCCTTCGCTGCTGAGCAGTTCACATGATCCATCTCAGCTGTGGTGTGCTGGGCATCAGCCCCCTCCCCTTCTCTCTTCCCCTCCCTCTCCCCTTCCTCCTCCTCTACCTTTCACTTTCTTTGATTGCCACAGATATCTTAAAATGAACTAGTATTTCGCGGTGATTTACTTTTAACACCCTAAAACCCCTGGCTTAATTTTCTGCAGTGGTCTAACATAGTTTGGCATATCTAACTCTTTCATCCTCTTACAGTTTCACAAGAATGTCTGCATAACACAGGTCCCAGGGGAGTGGTGTTTCTCAACTGCCTCACATGCCTCGCCCTGCTACTTTTTGTGCTGACTCCCTTCTGATTATCACTCTGCATCTCATTTAGTACTTCACCGTCACTTTTCATGCTAAGGCATGCAGGTATTTTCTCAGTTCTTTCAACAAACCAAGCTGTCTTCTTCCTCCAGGGCCTTTGCACATGCTGTTTCCTATGAATGAAATACGCTTCTCTATTTGTAACATGAACGGTGCTTCCCTTAGCTTCAAGTCTCAGTTGACATGTCATGGCCCAGAGGTCAATAGTAATAATAATAACAATAACAACAACAGCAACATTGTCATTATTAGTGTTGCGTGCCATGCACAATGCAGTCTGAGCATAGTCTCCCCATACCGCTACCTCTTTCTCACCCGTCCCCGATTCCATTACTTCCTTCTGTTTCCCCCAAAAGTTTTACTTGTATCTATGAAGTCTAGAACTCACAAATGAGAGAAAATATGCCATATTTGTTTTTCTAATGCACGTTTTTCTCAGACATATTTAACTCTCTTTTCTCATCTTTAAAGTAGGAAAACTAATAATATCATTGAGGATTCCACTTGCACTTAACACTGATGCCATCTAAGGGTTTTAACACAGTGCACATGTATTCTACCACAAAAAAAAAAAGAATTTTAATTTGCTGTCTGTCAGTCAATATTCAATAGGCTCTAAGGTAGCATTGATAAAGACCTGCCATGGGTTGGTATTCCAGCAATTCCCCTGTGAGCATACCAGCAAAGTCAATGCATATTGCTTGACAGTGATCAGCTTCAGTTTTCTATGTCTGCGAGTTCAAAACATATATTGCTTACTGTAACACTTTATATGTGTGCTTTGGGTTCACGTATGGGTGTGTGTGTGTGTGTCTGTGTGTCTGTGTGTCTGTGTCTGGTTGTCTGTGTGCATGTATTTATGGTCTGATCTGGTTCTGACTGGCAGATATCACATGACAACTTGACTTAAGGTGATTTAAGTTTTATTTTCTAGCAAATCAATAACATAAGACCTATAAAAGTATGGTAAAATTCTGTAAGAATACTTATTCTTGGATATTTCCACAAATTAAATAGTCAACCTTAACAGCATTCTGATTGGATTTGAGACCTTCTCCATAAGAGAAAATTGCATGCCTGGCACTGTAATCCTAGTCAAAGGCGCATGGCTGAGAAGGTTATAGGCTCGAAGGTAGAAGCTGTTATTATTACTTTGCTAAATGATCATGCTGTCAAATTCTCTTCTAAATATTTATGTTTATACCCATAGACCTGGGCTGCTCTCAACTTTTGCTGGAGAAGCTTCATTTTGCAGTGAGTGGCATCAGTATTGTGATGCATAACTGAGCAAAGGGCTAAGAATAAGAGATGGAGTGCTCAGTTCTAAATGAGATATCTATCTCCAACACCACCATCTCCACCACCAAGCCACAGGGAGCACTGAGGAGGAGGCATAAAGAAGGTAAGAGCTGGATGATGGGGAGGAGTGCTGAGAAATGCAAATTTCTAGAACTGACCTGGTTATTGCACTCATGAACTCACACCAGCTGGGGTTACCTATATAAGAGCTACATTAAATCAATCCAGCCCCCAATCCAGCATAGAGTGGGGAGGTGTTCCCCAGGCCTCATCTCTTACTGAGGAGCTATTGGCAGTTGATAGCTGCTAGGGGAGGAAGAATCACTTCTTTTCTACTTTTTTTTCAATGTATTTAATTAAAATTTTTTACAATTCATACACTACACCTTAATCATATTTAGACCTCATCCCTTATCTACACCCCCGTAGCTCACCCACAGGATTACTGCATTCTGTCATATAACTTAAGGCCTATCCAGTCAAGTTTGTGTGCCCAGATGTCCCTCAGTGTTACTTCATCCACTGGAGCCCATTTATTTTTTCTAGTATCGCTCCTTTAAAGAAGACCAACTCTCCCTCACCCAGCAGTGATTAGCTGCCAATAGTTCCTCGGCTAAGATTGGGGCCTCCTGCCCATTTCCCCAGTTCTATGCTGAGTTTTTGTCTGATTAAGTTTGCATGGGTCTTGTGCATGCTGTCACCATTGCTGGAAGTTCATACGAGCAACTTTACAGAAACCTAGAAGACTATTTCCTTATGATCATGCACAACCCCTGGCTCTTAAGAGTCTTTTCATCCCCTCTTCTGCAATGATCCTTGAGTCCTGGGAGGGTGAGGTTTAAGTCCTACCCAGGGACTTCCACTCTGCAGTGTCTTATTCTCAGTGTCTTCAACCAGTTGTGGCCTTCTGTCTTCATTACCCCACTGGCAGATTTCCCATGCTCCCATGGATGGCCTCACATCCATACACATGTGAGCAGCACCAATCATATTTAATAGGTTATCAAACAAACAAAAAAGGAAGATATGACATTGGGAGGGGAGTGTATTCGCAAGGAATTTAGGGAAAAGTTGGATGGGGGAACAAGGGCATATATGAACATGTTTCATTGTATTCAGGTATGAAATTCTAAAGGGTTCTGTACAGTAGGCTAGAAAATGGGGTTGTCAATGCACAAGGGTTTAACTATAGTATACATAATGGTTCCTGCTATGCCACATTTACATACTGTTATAGTTTTATGGTCTAATTGTTTGTATGCCCCTAGGTCTCCAGAGTTCTGGCAGTTAGGAGATTTTGTAAGCCATTAAAAAGTAGAACTTTAAGAGAGGTCCTTAGGCCACTGAAGGCTGCCTTCAAAAGGGATTGATTATAGGTTCCTGCCCCTCTCCCCACCTCTACTCCATTTCATGAGGTGACTATTTGCTCAACATGTTACAACTGTAATGACTCACCCTTAGCCGTCTTCACTAGAGGCCAAACCCATGGGGGTGTTTCCTGATCTTGGGCTTTGAATGTTTATGTTTGTGAGGTAAATACACCTCTCTACTTCATAAATAGCTTATGTTGGGTATTTCATTATAGTAATAGGAAGCTGACTAATAGACTTTTGTGATTTTTATATATCATTAACCACTTCATAATACAACTTATATTAGGCTTGATCATTATCTTGTAATCATTTTAGTTAGAGCCATTACCTTTATAAAAAGAATTGCACAGTAAGCAGTGCTCATGTTATGAATCTTCTGCATGGAAAGTAGCCAGAGATAAAATATTGGCACCTAGAATTGAAGGAATAAAATATGCATAAGGTGCATAATGTATACATAAAAAAGAGAATGCAACATTTTTCACAATAAATTAATTTTCTAAAAACAAGGGCTTCAACTAAAATCTCTGATAAATAACATCGAATTTTAAAGTATTTTGATGAAAGATTTAATAACTTAGTAGCATTTTCTTCTTTTCCTTTAATACAAAAGTAGAACTTGTTTATGTAGATGCGATAATCAGCAGTTTAGAATTATTTTTAAAGTGAATAAGATTCCCAGATTAACGTTATTGAATAAGATTAGAGACAGAATATTTCCAAACAAAATAAAATCTCAGGTATTTTTGGATTTTATAAGGTATGTGATTGAATGACAAATTTGTACAGAGATGTCCTAATGGCACTGAAGAATTAAGAAAAAGAACATTCTTTAATATGAGTTTGTAACGTTGCACGAGAAAGATTTATACAACTACTAAGAGCACAGAATCTTAATCCATGAAACAAAGATTTATAAAATTTGAAAATAGTACAGAGAAAAAAATTTTAAAACATTTGACTGGAGCAAATGTCTTCTGTGAATCCAACATCCACCTTCCCTTCCTGCTGGGCTCTGAGTGTATCTGCCTCATTTCTGCTGCTGACACCATTTTAGACACCAAAATCCAGCTTCTTCCAATATGGACTGAACACTAGATGTTCTCCAGGGATCTTCTAGGCCTCTAGCTCCATGGTGGGACTGCTGAGGCATCCAGCTTCATGGATGGAGCAGCCAAAGGGCTCTTAGTCTTTCCAACATTTAGTCAGCCACTGTTGGACTAGCCAGCCCTTAATGATTATGATTGGTTATAAAACAATCGAGTAAACCCCTTCAATGTCTGTCATCTATCTATCTATCTATCTATCTATCTATCTATCTATCTACCTATCATCTATCTATC
>NW_008352267.1:14535588-14539763 GCF_000622305.1 Nannospalax galili
GTGTGGGGGTGAGGGATAGGACTACAATTCTTATTTAAAAAGTCTTATAAAGGTTTTTGGTTGAAAACAAGTGACAGTCATAATTTAAGGAATTTTTAAAGCCTTGACATTTTCAGTGAAAAATACCTAAGTAAATAGTCCAGTAGCAGCAGCAGCAGCAGCAGCAGTATCTACACACACACACACACACACACACACACACACACACACACGCACACGTTCTCTCAGTTCTGTTCTTCCAGAAAATCCTAAGACACAGTCTGTAAAATATTTTTTCACAAAAAACATTTTCACAAATATGTACTTATTAGTTCTTATAGTAAGAATCTGATACATATTGAATTTTGAGGGAAAGTCATTTATAGATACAAGACAAAATCATTTTTTGCATTAGATGTTACTTTATCACTAACGAATCTTCAGAAACTGATATAAAACAAAAGTTCTTTTAAAAGTACATCTACAAGTTGTCTTTCTTATCCATTTTGTGTAAGAAGCACAAACTCTGAACATGGCCAAATTAAGTACCTTAGATAACATCTCATTCTTAAATTGACTACAAAATAATCAACTAACCCAAAGCTACCACATACTTCTCAGTCAAGGAAAGCATTATGTAGGAGATGCTGTGTCTGACAAGGCTCCTTACCACAATTCTTATTATCAGGTTATTTCAGTTCATCAT
Organism: Nannospalax galili; assembly: GCF_000622305.1. Taxonomy (NCBI): domain Eukaryota; kingdom Metazoa; phylum Chordata; class Mammalia; order Rodentia; family Spalacidae; genus Nannospalax; species Nannospalax galili. Next base: position 14,536,274 of record NW_008352267.1, read on the forward strand.
TGTCTTTTCCTGAGTAGGCAGAGCCTCAGGAAGCTGGCATTCCACCATGACCTATAGTGTTTAGGAATGAAAAAGAACAAGTAGATTAAGTAGTTTCTACTTGATTAACATCCAAATTGTCACAAGTACTTTGCTCTGAGTGTCCGAGAATATCTTCCTCTGCAGTTTAAACACATGCATTATATTAATTCCACTTGTCTTTACTATCAGGGTCTGAAATGCTTAAGAAAACAACAGTAAAGGCAAGAGCAGTGCCACACAACTGTAATCACAGCACGTGGGAGGTAGAGAGATCGTGACTTCACCACTTCCAGTGTTGTTAATATAATGAGTTCAAGGCTAACCTGGGCTATGTAAAACTCTGTCTTAAGGAATAGAGACAAAAACAAACAAACAAAAACACACAAGAAAACCCAGAACCAAACAAACACAAAAAGTAGTAGACAGCGCTGTTCCTGTATCAGCCGCTTCTGTGCTCACGATGAACATTCAACCACACACAGACCTGTAGAATACTGGATCATTACAGTAACTAAAGTACTTATGACCCGAAAGTGTCACAGAATGAAGTGTTCAAATTACGTCTGTGGTTATAAGCTGCCTCTTCTACGTTCCTATTTCCACTTCTAGCCAATAGTCATTTGATTTTTTTTTCATGAAGTCTGGAAGTATGCCTATCAGACACCTTAGTGATTGCTCTTACAGATTAAAAGTCAAGAAATTAAGAATCATAAGCTTTGGTATATGGAAAATTATTTTCAGTGGTGGTGATTCAAGGCTTGTTGAATGGTATCAAGAAGGAGAAGGAGAACTATTTGGAGTCTTAGCTCCCAGGCCTCTACAACTCCCCTAGAATGACTGTACTTATAAGCACATTAAGCAGCCCCAGTCCAAAAATATGAATTGCAATATGCTTCAAATTTGAAAGTTTTTGGACACTAATGTAAAATTATAAGCAAAATATTTCACACCTGAACTCATGCAATGCATTGCAATAAAAATGTATCCACATTAAAAATGTATAAAATTACCTTCAGGCTATGTACATTAGGCCTGTATAAGTCATAAATGAATTTCATGTTTAGGCTTGGGTCTCATATCTGTTATCTCACTAAAGTTGTGCACGTCTACAAAATTCAAAGTGATGTAAAATTCAAAACTCTTCTAGCCCCAAACATTTCAAATAGAGGATAATTCAACCATGTTTTCTTAGTCAATTGACCTACACAAAAATTTTAAAAACTAGTTCACTGAACTGCTAAATGAATTACGAATTTGTACTTAATAAATTAGTTTTAAAAGAGGAGAATATAGTCTAAGGGGTTAAGTATCCAAATGATACAATAGTAAGTAACAAATTTTCTTCTTGACATAAATCCTACTGCAATATTTATTTTCACACAGTTTATTTTGGATGATTTAAATAGATGCCTAGTTTATCTCTGATGACTCTTATATGGAATATAAAAATATTACTTCAGCCAGGTATGGTGGTGCACATCTTTTATCCCAGGACTCACTCAGGAGGCAGAGGCAGGGGGATCTCTGTGAGATCAAGGTCAACCTGGTCTACATAGTGCGTTCTAGGTGAGCTGGGGCTGCAGGGAGACCCTGTCTCAAAAACCAAAACTGAACAAAAATACTTCAAGGGCTGAAGGGGTGGCTCAGTAGGTAAAAGCACTTCCTGGGCAAGCATGAGTACCTGGTTCAAATCTCCAGCACCCAATTAAGAAGGCAGAGGTGGCTATACACATACCTGTAACCCTGGTGCTGTGGTGAGCAGAGACAGGAGGAAGACTGCTGGAGCTTGCTCACGGTCAGTTTAAGTCTCAGGTTCAGTGAAAAACTGTCTCAAGGGAGTAAGGTAGTGTACAAAAGAGCATAGGGCCTGACATCTTCATCTGGCCTCCATGTGCATGCAAGTGAGTACTTGCACATACACATGTTCATTCATACACCACACACAAACATGACACATACACACCACACACATACATATATACATTCAAGTGCACACATAAATACTTCAAAGATAAACTTAAATTATATTTTCTATGTTGGAGACTTCTGGGGCTCATTCCTACCCAATTCTCCTCTACCGAGCTTATGGGAGGGCTGAACATTCTGAGTCCCTTGAAGTTATGTGGAGGAATGTAACAACACAGAGAGTTGTGAGTAAAGTAACCACAGCCCCTTCATTGCTAAGCTATTAAGTTATTCATGCGAGGGGCTGTAGAGATGGCACACAACCACATATAACTCCAGCTCCAGGAGAATTGGATACCTCTGGCTCCATGGGCGCTTGCACACTTATGCATACACACATATACATAATTTAAAATATATAGTAATAGAAATTATTAAGTTTTCAGTGTAAGACCCCTATAGTTACTCTCCCATTTAGGTAAAAGGGAGCCAGAAATGTCAAGGTGTAGTGAAATACCATGGTATCTGAGGAAAAGTCACGAGGAGACTGAGGAACTGATGTTCTTTCAACTCACACTGGATTTTAGCATGAGCTAGAAATTATTGGCATATTAAGTCCCTGTACAATAGAGCTAAGTCATTACTATGATGTAACCTACCATATCTAATTAATATTCCTTGACAGGATTTGCTTGATATCATTTGAAGGTGATGTATAGACTTGAGCTGAAAAGGTCCATCACATGTTTCCAGTGGCATATTCACTAGAAATGGCTTAGGTGTGGTGCACCCCAACAACAGTTCATGTGTTGAATTTAAACTCTGCTGTGAAGTATTAAGAAGCAGAAAATTAATTGACTAAGATGTTCAAAGGCTGAGGCTTTGGGAGGTGTAGATTATGTCCACAGGGTGAAGCCCCCATGCTTAAATATTAGTGCCTTTGTAAGAAAAGCAATTAGAAGACACACATTTTCTCTTTATCTTTCATTCTCTACACAGTATCACAGGATTCTGCTAGGAAGGCTATCACCGTTTGAAACTCCAAAACAAGGGAGCAAAATAAACCTATTTTTTAGCAGAGTTTCTCAGCTTCAGGTACTTCCTCTTTTTTTATTTTTTATTCTTATAATGGCTGTAAAATTTATTCACGTTGTTGTAGTTGCCAGTAATTCCTTTTTATTGCTGAGTAGTAGTCCATTACAAAAATATACCATGTATATTTACCAATACATTAGGTTGTTGTAAATTTGGATTATTTTTTTTTTAGTGCTCTGTATATATTTAACTTTTTTTTTAATGTACATCTCATTGGCTGTACATTTTTAGGTTTACAGATGAATTATTATGCTTGTACAATCTTTTACTTGTTATAAACTCTATAAGACATAAAATTGAATGAGGTTTTAACGTTTAAAAAAGATCTCCACTCTCCACTTCAATATACTGTTTCAAACAGAAAATCTCATTTTTAATGCTACTAACAGATGTTTGCACACACATCTTTAATCTCTATGTATATGATTATTACTAGTCACAGTCAGTTACTTTCCAAGATACTTGGCAC
>NW_008352267.1:14541486-14541709 GCF_000622305.1 Nannospalax galili
GAGTATGTGTTACTTCAGTTAGTAGAACAGTTTCTAGTTCTAGTCATTTACCTGCAAATTTCATGATTTCATCTTTCTTTACTTCTGAGTAAAGCTCCATCATATATATGAACCACATTTTCATTATCCACTCATAAATTGGGGGACACTTAGGTTGCTTCCATCTCTTAGCTATTGTGAAAAGAGCAGCAACAAACATGGATGTACAAGTGTCTCTGCAATA
>NW_008352267.1:14542517-14543181 GCF_000622305.1 Nannospalax galili
TTTATTGCTTTGTGGTCTGATAGAACACATGGAATTATTTCAATCTTTTTGTATTTGCTGAGCTTTGTTTTGTGCCCCAGTATATGGTCGATTTTGGAGAAAGTTCCATGGGGTGCTGAGTAGAAAGTATGTCTTTTGGTGTTTGGGTGGAATACTCGGTAGATATCTGTTAAGTCCATTTGAGATATGGTTTTGTTTAATTCAGATGTCTCTCTGTTAAGTCTTTGGCCTGTTGACCTATCTAATGGAGATAGTGGGGTATTGAAGTCCCCTACTATTAATGAGTTGGGGTTAATTTGGGTCTTGAATTCCTGTAGTATTTTTTTTATGAAGTTGGGTGCACCATAGTTTGGCGAATATATGTTCATGATTGTAATATCTTCTTGATTGATTATTCCTTTGATCAGAATGAAATAGCCCTCTTTGTCTCTTCTGGTTAGTTTCAGTTTAAAGTCTATTTTGTCAGATATTAGGATTGCTACACCTGTTTTTTTCTTGGTGCCATTTGCTTGGTATGTTTTTTTTCCATCCTTTCACTTTGAGATATTGTCTGTCCTTGAAAGTGAGATGAGTTTCTTGTAGACAACAAAAAGATGGGTTTTGTTTCTTAATCCATTCAAATAGCCTGCTTCTTTTGATTGAGGTCTTGAGGCCAGTGATGATT
>NW_008352267.1:14543990-14562098 GCF_000622305.1 Nannospalax galili
CTTTTTCATTTCAGCCTGAGTAGTCTTCAATATTTCTAGCTCTTTTCTGAATTCATTCAGAAGTTTATCCCTATCTTTCTTCAGTCCTTTGATTTCTTTGTTTGTGTGTTCTTTAAATTCATGAATTCTTTTATCATATTCATCATTATTCTTTTGAGTTCTATGTCCTGCATTGTCTCTAGGGGGTTCTCATTGTACTCCTTTAGAGGATTACTCGTATTTGGTGGCGATATGTTATTTTGCTTTTTCATGTTATCATTTTTTCTCTGTGATTTGGGCATGTGAATTTCTTTTGTAGTTTCTGACTCTTGTGTGATACTTGGGCCTTCAAGTTTAGTTCTACTTCTTTTTTTGAACTTTATGTGTCTTTGTGGTTTACTTTTTGAGTATGAAGAGCTGGTTCATCTAAGCTTCTGGTTCTCTCTTTTGATTTTATTTGTACATGGCCGGATTGATTTTGTCTTCAGGAGTTCCACGGTGGCCCAATTCCAATGTGGGTCAGAAGTTTTACAGACTTTCTCCTTATGTCTGGAATCTTCTAAGAATGATTTTGGCCTCAGGAACTTGGGTGTTGGACTGACTGAGATCTTGGCCGTGGCCGTGCCACGCAGGGATGCAAAGACAGATGGGGTGGGAATAAGCCCCAAGATTTCCCAGGGAGTGGATTGAGTAGCTGGGTTGTACTGGATGCAAAGGATCAGGGAGAGGAAAGGTAAGCATCGGAGCCCCAGAAAGAGGCTCTCAGCCCCAGAAAGAGGCTGGCAGGTGTTGCAGGACCAGGGAAGGAGAGGGAGATGAGGGCAGGGCCAGGACCAGAAGTGGTGCTCCTGGAGCCCAAGAAAGGGACTGAGTTGAACAGGGGGGGAGATGGAAAGGTGAACGCCGCTAGGGGAGTCAAGGCGTTGAGGGCTGCGTGATAGACTTACCCCAAGAGAGGCCTGAGGGCAGGAGAGAAGACCAGGAGCTCTTTTTTTTTTTTTTTTTTTAGAAGAAGCATTTCATTACAGTTTTAACATATTCAGTAACACACTCCAGAGCAAGGAAACATCTCTTTCAAAAGTGGCTGTAAATTTTTAGGTTCACAGTTGAATTAATATAGTTATACAATATTGACTCAGTATAAACCTTGTAAGATATAAAACTGAATGAGTTTTTACCCTATAAAGAAGATCTCTATTTCAAGATATGCTGTTTCCTACATTTTTTAAATATTTTTTTAGAAGAATCCAAGGTTCTGAGTGCAAATGATTATGACTAGTAATAATCAGATACATACAGATTAGAGACCCATGTGCCAACATCTCAGTGTTAGTATCAAAAACAATGAGTCTTTCTGTAGGAAACAGTGTATTTTAGAATGAAATGGAGATCTTTTTGAGGGTTAAAAACTCATTCAATTTTATGTCTTACAGGGCTTATACTGAGTTCAATATTGTATAACTGTATTGATTCAACAGCGAACCTAGAAATTTTACAGCCACTTTTGAAGAAGCTATGTCTTTGCTCTGGAAACTGTTATTGGGCATGTTAAAGCTGTAATGATATGCTTCAGGTACTTCTTTATAGCAATACAGAACAGACTAAGATATTCATATATGAAAGATACTACACCAGTATTTTTATTGAATTTTTGAGAATTTCATGCAATATGTTTGGATGATTTTTCAGACTCCCTCTCCTATCTGCACCCTCCTTACTGCTTCTTGCTTGATTTTATGTCTATTTAAGGCTTAATGAGCCTCATTTGTGTCCTCAAATGTCCTTTGGTGTGGGTCCATTCTGTGCAGCTTAATTAACTCACCCAGTCTCACATCCATAAAGAAATCTGACTCTCCTTCACCCAGCAGTGATCAGTTTTCAATATTTTCTCAGCTAAGGTTATGGCTTCCTACTCATTTCCTCACGTTTATGCTGGGATTTTTTCTGACTTGGACTTATGTAGTAGGACATGTGCATGCTGTTACCATTGCTGTGAATTAACAGGCATAATTGCCCAGCTGTCTGGAAAATTCTGTTTCCTTGTGCTCATCCACAGTCCCTGGTTCTGACAATCTTTCCATCCCACAATGATCACTGAGCCTTGGGTGGCAGAGGTTTGATACAGGTGTCCTATTCAGGGATAAACACTCTGTAGCCTCTTATTCTCTATATGTTTACTGGTTGTATGTCTCTGTGTTAATTGCCATCTGCTGCATGGGGAAGCTTCTCTGTTGAGAGTTGAGAGCTGAGTTTATCTAAGAGTATAACACTAAGTCACTAAGAGTCAAGTTTATACTATGTCCATTTAACAGAAAAATACTAGGTTCTCCCCTTATGTCCTGTGACCTGTCTAGTCAAAGGTTCTTGACCTCATATTACTGTCAGGTATATGCTCCATATTGTGAAACAGACCTTAAATTCAATCAGGAAGTGGTTGATTACTTACATAACATTCATGCAACTGTTGCACTAGTGGGCATATCTTGCCAAGCCAGTTGTTACTGTAGTTTATAGGATTTATAGTTGGGCAAGGATGGTGATTACTTTTCTTTCCCATTAGTATACATAGCACCTCCAGCACTATAAAAGCTAGGCAGTAGAGGTAAAGCTTTGAGGACTACACCAGTTTTTAAATTGTTTGGTGTCTTGTATATAAAGGGGAACCAAATTTAGAAGAGAGATATAGAAATCCAAAATGCTCCCCCCACACAACCAACACAAATGAGAGATTGTCAAAGAAAAAGATGAGCCCTGGTCTGGGGAAGAAAAGATATAAAATAAACCTGACGTATCTTGTTATGTCAAAAATGGATGAATGTATATAACTTTTGGGGACATGTCAAAGAGAGGCAATAGCCTACCTGAAGGATTTTCATTACCAATAGATGAAGTCATTGGAACATCAAAGTGATAATATTTACAATGAATAAAAATATCCAAATACTTTAAGTACATGACTTTATAATTACTATTAGAAAAAAAGCCTCAGTGATCAACACTAAAGGTTGCTAGGGTACCAATTTATTATCCGAAAAGGAGGCTAAGAAAAATTTAGAGTAAGAAGAAAAACTCAGTATTTATTTTGATTTTGCTATATGAATTACATTTTATAGTAAAGAGCTAGTAAAAGACAATTCTTTTATATTGGAGAATTTAAGCTGTTAAAAACAGAAAGAAAAATAAGTATAATGGTGATTTCTCAACTTCAAATTATACAACATATCAAACCAAGTATAGCAATTACTACAAAACTCTGATGTGGTCAAAGAAAATCTTTGAAATGAGTGAACAAAGTGGAAATACCCAAGTCAATTTTGAAGTTGGGAAGGAGAAAAAGTTGGGAGGAGTTGTGGATAGGTATGATCAATATACATTGTATAAATGTTTAAATGTTCCATGAATAAAAAATATATATATTTTAAAGTACTACAGGTTTGGTCCTAGAGCAGTGAATGACTCAGCAGTTAAGAACACGGGCTCCTCTTGCAGAGAACCTAGGTTTAGTTCTCAGGACCCACATGGTGGTTCACAACCATCCATAACTCTAGTTCCAAGGGGTTTGATACCACTTTCTGGTCTCTGAGGGCATTGCATGCATGTGGTACATGGTCATACATGCAGGCAAAACACTAATATACATAATCCCCACATAATCTAGCCGTACCACTTTTTGGCATGTACCCTCAGGACTCTGTATCCTATTACAGACATGCCTTTTAATGCATCTTCATTGCTGCCTTATTCACAATAGCCAAGAGATGGAGATGACCATTAATTGTTAACTAATAAACTGTTCTACCAATCAGTTAATGGACATTAACTGATGAATAAATAATGAAAGTATGGTACATTGATATAATGGAATATTATTCAGATGTTAATAATAACAAAGTTATGAAATTCATAGGTAAATGTAGTTACCCTGTAACAGGAGTATGATGGCTTCAAATAAGCACCACAGGCTAACAAATGCAAAGTCCAATGCCAGGAATGGACTCACATTTTTAGAATTGATGATCAGAGAGATTCCAAAGATCTTCACACAATATTGGCTATTGCTACTGCATTCAGTTTCCCAAGAAAATTTGATGGTAAGACCCTATTGCTGAATACACTATATACCTGAGTCACAGAACAAACAAGGAACTATCAAGCTGGTACTAACCTTGAAATATATCTCTGTTGGCTAGCTTTCACAGTACAAGAAGGTGATATGTATGTTACTAACAGAAAAAGGAAATCATCAACCTTACTTAGCTGTGAACCCTGTGAGCTACATAACAGCTGGTTTGCCAAAATATGCCCAATGGTGCAATAGTGGGATGAATGTTATGGAAGTAACCAACCACCTTCTAATTGGATTTAAGCCCCCTTAAAAAGATGGAGTCCATACCTGACAGTGTTCTCAGGGCAAGAACTTGTAGCTAGACAAATCATAGGCCATAGGGGAGAGCCTACTACTACCGTTCTAATAAATACACATAATATTAAAGTGATTTGCAGTGACTTATTGTTATACCCATAGATCAGTTCACAGGAGAGGGTTCTCCTTGTAGCAGATGGTGATTAACACAGGGACCAATACCTAGTCAGTGTGCAGAGAATAAGAGATTGCAAAGAGCTCATCCCTAAATGGAGCATCTATATTGTATATTCTCTCTCCAAGGGATCATTAGGGACGAGGGGGCAAAAGCGGTAGATGAATACAAGGAAACTGTGTTGTGTGAATCCCACAGGGTAATTGCATATGTGAACTCACAGTGTTTATGACAGTAAGCACAAGAGTTGTGCAAACCTGAGGCAGACAGGAGCCCAGCATGGAAGGGAGAAGTGGACAGAAACCCCAGCCCTAGCTGAGAACCTATTGGTAACTGACAGATACGGGGAGAGGTAGTGTAATTTTTTCTCACTGGTGTGAAGCCTGGTAGGTTGACCAGCTCCAGGGCATGGACTCACCCAGGAGCACTTGGGAGGCATGGAATTGAATCAATAGGTATCTAATTGGACTTAAAGCCCACTCAATGGGTACTGTAAACATAGCAAAATACACACTGCTGGAGAGGTCACAAATCCTAGAGAAAAACTTACATTTGCCACATCCCTAGATGACTGTAATTTCTTACTGTATGCTGAATATATATCCCCTTATATTTACAGACAAGTATACCTCTCACCACTCATCAGAGAAGCTTCTTTTTGCAACAGTTGGAGACTATTACAGATTCCACAACTGGTCAAACACAGAGAATACGTTTCTGTGAGATGTCCAGCCCTAAGTGACACATCTGCAATGCAATCTCTCTACCTAAAGCTCAGGGAACATAATGGAAGAGGGGCCAGAGAATATATTAATGCATCTTTTAATTCTGACCGTCGAAGCTGCTTCATGAAACAGATGGTGATTAACACAGAAAACCACAGTTGGCCAAAATGTAGAGGATAAGAGACTGCAGAGAGAGTGTCCTTGGATAGTCCCCTACATTAAACCTCACCCACCCAGGCCTCAGGAACCATCGTGGAATAAAGGGTGGAAAGTAAGAGTCAGGGGTGGTAGATAACCACAAGGAAACTGAGTTTTCCAGGAGATTGGGAACTTGTTCTTAAGAACTTACAGCAATATTGGCAGCGTGAACAGAACCCATGCAAACTCAAACCAGATTTAAAAAAAAAAAACCAGCATAGAAGCAAGGAAATGGGAAAGAAGACTCAATCTTAGTTGATAATTGGCAAATAATCACTACTAAGTGAGTGAAAGTTGGTCTTCTTTAAGGGAGTGACACTAGATAGGTTGACCACGCTCCAGTGGGTGAACTCACATCAAGGGACATCTGGGGACACAAAGTTAACATAGGCCTTAACATATATATATGACAGAATGCATGAAATTTGGTGGGGGTCCTCTTGGGTAAGTACAGAGAGGGAAAGGGGTCTAAATATGATTTAGATGTATTGTATGAAATGCACAAATATTCAATAAAAATTTTTTAAAAATTTTAAATTTCAAAATTAATAAGAATCCCTTCTGCCTTTCTTGTCTTCACAGCTCACTGTCTGCTTGCCAAAAGCCAAATCCCAGTACATATCACCTCTGATTATAGAGATTTGAGATGACTCTGTGGGCTAGATCTTATTCCTTACTGTCCAACACTTTGTTAAGGATGACTAGACTATGGTTCCTTGGCATTCACATGATTTTGCTTTATAAATGAAGAATTTAATGGAGAATTAAAATGCAAGTCCCATTGTAGAAAACTTACAAAAATTTCCAGACAGTGACAGTAGAGTGCTAAACTGGTGAGCTCTTAAGTTCAAACATTATGGTTGCACAAGTTGCACACTCCATCCAGGGACAGTAACAGATTCTTTCTTGATGTCTGCAGGGATTTCAGAGTGCAGATCGTTCATTTCTGGCTAGCTCCAATGAGAGATTAAATAGAGGAATTAAAGAGCTTTTTAGTTAGTGAAATAAAACCTTAGCATAATATTTGTTTCTGCCATGTATATGTATATTGGTAACAAATCCAAGAGGTTTTTTTTTGAAGACATTGAAGTTACCTTTCTATATAAAAGTATCTAGACAGCCAGGTTTTATTTCCTTGCTCCTGATCAGAGGTTCCTGTCAGGAAGCATGGATATCATATTTGCTATTGATTGAAGTATTTACATGTCAGGCTCCATTGACTTCTGATTGTTCCTAGTGTTGCTGTTAGATCTGGCTGTTCTTGGCTCATTTACCTTCCTATGCCACAGGTCAGGATGGTGACCCCCATCTCCTAATCAGTGTGTCTTGGTTAGTGCTAGAAACTGAGACAAAATAAAAGAGTAACTCCTGTAGTGCTGGGGAATAAGGAAAGGTGATTAACAGGAAAGGTGAACAAGGAAGGGGATTACCTTTTCCTCTCCTGGTACTGATGCAGTGTTCACAAGTGCAAAGTGGATGCAGTCCCTTCCCCGTACATAGCAGCTTTCCGAGAGTAGAAGCAGACACACAAGCAAAGGGCGCCTATGTCATCCAGGTGCTAGAGTGTACTTCGTAGTGTCCCAGGAGCCTTCACCTTGTCCTTCCTGCTGTTCCCTTTGCCACCATCCCTGACTCACACTCACTCTTCCTTCATTACCATCCTCAAAATAAATGTCTCACCTTTGTAGATATAACATAGCCTTCTTCCAAATCTTTTAGGGATCTCTGTTCTATCCATTGATGAAGATGTGAAGCCCTGGAAAGCAAACAAACAAGGAAGGAAGTGGGGAGAAAAGTCTCAGCCAGACTTGTTCCAGTAAGACAATAGCAGCATAGAGTTCTTGGGTTAAGGGAACAGGGCCAGGGAAAAGGGGCTGACCTTGTCCCTGCATTTCTCCCAGCTTCGGTGTCCCTCTTAGGTGGGAAGCTCTGACCCCCTAAATTGTGAAATTGTCCAGCTTTGTTCTGACTAGAGACAGATCCTCCACAGACTGAATGAAGCAGGGTACTTGTGAAGCTTGCAAGGTTCTAGAGGAACAGCACTCTAGAATCAAAACTACTGGGAAGCCATGGTTTCCACTTGAGATGACTATTCATCCACAGGCTCTGAGCACAACCTGAGTTTGAATGTGAACCCTACACTCAAAGCTCTTACTCTCAATCAACAGGCTAAAAAAATGTCCTTTCTGTTGACTGTTTTGATCCTTTCTCATGTTCAGCTGCTTTCAAACTACTTAGAATTATTAAAAGCAGCACTGGAGGTAACTAGAAAGACAGAGGTTTTTAAACTTTCACCAAATCTTAGGTGCATTTCGTTACACCCTTCACAGACAGCCTTATAATTAGAAGCCAGCTTCCTTTCTCTGGAATGCCCTTGCAAAGGAAATCATTCTTTCACAATGTCAGAGGAGCACTGCCTTCTGAGTAGGTTTCACAAGGTGTGAGTCACCTAATTGGATGAGATTGCAGGGAGCTAAGGTTTACATGACATTCTTACGAACTGATCAAGTCCAGGCTAGAAAATGAGAGCGAAAAGCTGAAACAGAGACATCATGTCTGAAATGCAGACCAGGAATTTGGAAAGTCTCCTTCTGTGACTGAATCCACACAGCTCCACTTCGTGAAACTACACCTACAATCTAAATTAAGCTAAAGTGCAAGGTGCTTTCTCTTCTTTAGTCTGTACTTACCCGGGAGTGGCCATCTGATAATTGCCTGGTGAATCGGTTCTCTTAGGACTAGCAAAGTGAACTATGCAGAAATAGGCTGTTTTCTGAATTTTCTAGACTGCTTTCCCACACTAATCATGAATATTTATGAAATCCAAACCTCACTTTGTGCTCTGTAAATACAGCCTGAATTATTCAGATTATTTGTCTATACTGTAATAAATGGAAACGTCTCCTTGTACCTTATTTTTAGTATTAAAAAATAAGCACCATAATATTTTAGATATAAGGACAAAATAAGACAAAGAAATCTGCCTTCTCCTATTATGGCACCCCATTAACCGTGCTTGTATCTGTGAAATGATTGGTTTATGTTAAACATATATTTTGAGTTTGATAGTTCAACACTTTTTAACCTATGCCTGTGCTTCTGATTAGTTAAGCCTTTAACTAATGATTGTGTATTTCAATCAGATAGCCTAGCAGGATATTAATTGGAAACATATGTGACACTGTGGCATCATAAGCCCTTGCCATAAATGGAGGAGGAAGAGGCCTGCTTTGTACTGTTTTGAAAGGCTTGCAGAGAACAATGGTCAGTGCCCATAATGTAGCAGATAGATGTTTTAGCTGGACATACAAAATTGGGCTTATTGTCACCTTGTTTTATAATTAAGGCAGCAAGAAGATACTTGTTTGCATTATTTTGTTCCTTTTACAGAATTGGCATGCTTCTGCAGGCAGAAGAAAGCCTGGCGTTCCGGTGTGAATTGTTTTGCTTTAGGTTTCATTGGGCGGTGAAAGCAATTGTTCAGATTATGTAAGTGCTCCCTGGAGCTGCTTGTGGATGACACTGAATTTTAGACCAAATGAGGAGTAAAGCAATTGGATCAAAGATACTAATGACATTTGGTTCTTAAATAATGGAAAACATTCTAAAAGAGATTCCTCTAAGAAGACGACATATCTAATTTCAAAGCTATGCATTCCACACCTTCTGTCTTGCTATATTTGGTGCTGTTTATGGACAGAATTTGTGCTATAAGACTTGTTTGCATTATTTACATATAATGAGGACTAGAAGAGAAAAAACCCCTCCTCTTATGAGATTTGCTGCTAAGCTTAGTAGCTGCTCCAGTGTATTAGTTCTCTAAATGTGTTCATCCTAGAGTACCAAGCTTAAAAAATGATCCAAGTCTGCTTGAAAACACAGAGCCCACAGATCACTGACTGATACTGTTTTAAGATACAATCTGGGGAGGAAGCAACTCTAACCTTCTGAACTCCAACAAATCATGGCTATGATAATGCTAAATGAAAGCCTGGAAAACAGGAAAGTGCTTTCAAAACACAGGGAAAGTACACTCAGATTATTTTGAATTGAGAATAAACTGTTAAAAATATCTACCCTTCTCTGCCTCCCAACACTATTTAAAAATTTAAATGTTCAGGAGGGTGGAAAGGCACATGAGAATATTCTCTATTGCTCTTGATTTAATTCTAAGGTAAATTAGCACTTTTATTGACATGCCTGTTTCCAGTGTTGGTATCCTTAAAAACTGAATTTTTGGATTTCAACAGTGACTCAGAGGTTCAGTCAACATTTGTTGAAAATAAAACTACTCTGTTCTTCTACCCTAGAAGGAAGCTAACTAAAATCATAAGGTGACATCCCAAGGTTAGGGTTAACCAAATGCTCCCTTTTGTTTTCTCACTGTAAGAATGTAAGAGTCAGCTGCAGATGGCAAATAAAACATCACAGATGAGTGGCTTAAACAACAGAAACACATTCTCAAAAAGTCTGCCTCTTTTTCCCGGAACCCAGAAGCTGAGACTTAGTGTAGCACCAAGGTCAAGTTTTGGTGAAGTGGCTTTCTTGGCTTTCTGGTGGTCACTTTTGAGCTGTCAGATGGCAGAGAGAAAGTGAGTTTTGGTTTAGTCCTCTCCTTATGAAGATACTAAGCCCACTATGAGGATCTTACCCTCATGACCACATCTCCACCCAGTTACCTCACAATGGTTCCACTTGCAAATACCATCACATCGAATGATAAAGGTTAACTACAAATTTGGAGGAGAGTGACACAAACATTTGGTCCATGCCATTTATTCTTATTGTTATTTGGCAATGTGTCAATTGTGAGCACAATTAGTGGACCATTGTCCTTGATGCTGGCCTCCTAGAGGCAGGGACTGGATAGATGGTGCCCATTTCTCTGTATACTTATTGTATGGGTTATGTGACATAATACTATGGGACAGATCTTTGCTCTCACTGTAGCCTATTGGCTCAGCATTTGTTGTTTGAGGAGGAGGAGATGCCCCAGTGTCTCTGTGGTGTTCTGAGATTTGGATGAAATTTTTGTTTAGTAGTTTTATTATTGGTTAAGGCACAAACAGGAATTACCACAGCTTTCATAGAAAACTAACCTACCCTTGGCGTGGCTGGGATGAAGATTTTGAAACACTGGTATTTCAAATTTCCATAAGACCATGTAGGAAGCCAATTACAGTGGAAATCAATTTCTTCTTCTTTGGGAACATGACCAGTAAGAGGTCAGGTTTGGAAGAGTTCACTTTTGCCTCTCACAGAGCTTAATCACGATGTATAAGATTTTTATGTATTTTTAAATTCAAATGACTTGAGTTTTGTTCAAATTTTTAACACATATTTTGTTGAATGTTGTTACTCTGAGGCTTTCTTTTTTTTCTTCTTCATATCGTTCTTGACAGGTTTTATCATGAAGATATTACTATCCTTTATGAGTTATAGAGTTGTTATGTTTGGGTGTGAAGTGCCCCCTACACAAAGATTATGAACTGAAGGCTTGGTTCATGTGGAAACAGTGCTGACAGATAGGGCTTTGAGAAGTGATCGGATCCTTAGGAATTTATCATGTCAATGGATCTATCCATCAGGGATTCTGGAAATTGAATAAATTATGTAAAGGCAGTAAAACCGTGGGAAGCATTGCCTGTTTGCAGGAAGTAGATCACTTGGGTCTTGACTGTCCTTGAAGAGTATATTTTACCCTTCCTGCTACCTAGATCTCTGCTTCCCTAGATCATGAGGTGAGCTACATGACTTACCATTCCCTTCCACCACTGAACCACCAAGTTCTTCTCTAGCCCAGAAACATCAAAGCCAGCCAACCACACACTGAACCCTTGGAAACTGTGAGCTTAAATAAATCGCTTCTCCTTTTGAGTTGTTTCTCTGACGTGTTTATTCATCATGAAGATGATAATAGTCCACATGAAGCTGAACTTTTTCACTTAAGTCTAACAATATCCTCTTTAAAAAACTCTTCCTGTGAAAAACTATTAATTGTCAGTTCAGGTTCTTAAGTGGTTACAGAATTATTTAAATATGGAGTTTATTTCCTAAGAAACTTTAGTAAGTTTTCTAAAAATGTATCTATTTACTCAGTGTTAAAATATATTAGGACAAAGTATTTTTACTGTCCTGACTTTTGAGACACCTATAGCACTTGTGAATGCTTTCAAATCCTGTTTATTTGTATCTTTTCTCTTTTGTAGTGTCTTCTTCTTGCCAATGTCTTGTCAATATTATATCTGAACTATAGTTAGCTTTATTGAGCTTCTCTTTTGTTTGTTTACTTTATTTTTCAGTATCTTTTATACCTAACCTTCTTTAATTAATTTCTTCTTTTGTATTTAATTATTTAGTAGTATTTTCTCTAACTTTTAAAATTGGAGTCCTAAATCATTATTTTTTTTAATTTTAACATTCAAGACTGTAAATGTCTCTTAATATGCAACAACATACCAGAGGTTGGAAGTTTATAAACAGAAATTTATATTTCAAAGTTCTGCATATTGAGAAGTCCAAATTCAAAGTACATTTAGATCATTGTGCCTTTACAGTTCCTAGCCTCCACTAATAACTATTCTAGTCTCTCCTACTTTGACAATGATGTATTCGTTTCTAAATTTGAAGGACAATGGAATATTTATCTTTCTGTGTCTGTCTTCTTTCACTTAATGTCTTCCAATTCTATTTTGTTACAATGACAGAATTTCATTTTCTGGCTGAATAATATTCCATTGTGTATATGTGCCATGTTTTCTTTATCCAACCATTTATTGTTGGACACCTATGTTGATTTCTTACACACTTATTCTGAATGGTGCTACAATGAACATGAGAGTACAGATATCACTTTTACATTATGCTTTTATCATATATATATATTACATACACACATACCCTGAGGGAGGAAAGCTGGATCATTCAACAGTTGTATTTCTCCATCTTTGAGGAACATCCACAGTACTCTCATGTTTGCACTAGGTTATGCTTCTGTTCATCACAAGCATTCAGGATTTTCTTTTCTTCATATCCTCACTAGCATTTGTTACATTTTAACTTTTGTCATAATAACCCCAGAATGACTACTCATTATGATCTCATTGTGACCTCATAATTAATTTCTCATTTCAGGTTGATAGAATTTTTTTGTATAGGCTCTAAAAATCACCCCCTTCCAACTGGAAAGAGGGGGCTAATAGGGAACAGATGTTACCAGGGGAGGTGGGATAGTGGGAGTGTTTTGTCCGGAGGAGAGAAGAAACATGGAAGGGGCCTTGCTGTGTGTGGGCGTCAGGAGAGGGAGGATGGTGGAAAGTGGGTGTTATTGGGGAAAGGCTGGGGAAAATGGGGGTGCTAAGATGGGAGAGGGAGGAAGAAGATCAGATGAGAGGAAAAAGAGTAGAGATGAATAAATATTGGGGGCTAGGGAATCCAGAGGGAGATGTGACGCCCTCAAAACCCCTTGAGAAATGTACATAGAGTGTCTAAACACTAGTGCATATGTATAACTGGGAGCTGCTTGGCAAGAAGCACAGTGGCAGACAGAAGAGACCTCCCTTTGGGTGGTTGTTGAGGGTGGTCCAGGAGACTCCCAATATAATACAAGCTATTGTCAGGCTCTTGGTTATCTCCCAGAACTAGAAGATAAGACCCTACTGCTGAAGACAGGACATACTTCAGGTACAGGACTTGGAGCAATGGAGCAGGAAGTAACCTGGAAGCCTTCTACCTGAAGTTTAGCTAGAGGATAATATGCAAACTACTAAGGGGAAAAAAAATCAATCAATGGTTCAACCCAGTTCTAATCCCTAATAACCATAACAACCAGCACGGAAAACTACCTCTATTGGTGCCATAGTGGCACTATTATCTGGGTGGCAATCAACAGCTATCTAATTGGACTTAAAGCCCTCTCAGTGGGAGTGAACTCATGAGTGGCACTACAAACGCAGTCAAATACACATGGCCAGAGAGGACATAGATCCTAGAGAAAACCCTATCTCTGTCATATCTCTAGACAAATGAAATTTTTTACTACATGCAGTATATGGATCCTTATATTACAGTCAAGCATACCGTACACCATTCATCAAAGAAGCTCCTTTTTGCAACAGATGGAGGCTACTGTAGAATCCCACAATTGGTCAGCCACAGAGAATACACTGTCTGAGAGATGCCCGGTTCTAAGTGACACATGTACAGTTGAACCTCTACACCTAAAATTCATGGAACATAGTGGGACAAAGAGGGATAGAGAGAAAACTAACACACCCCTCAACTCTCACCAGTAAAGCTTTCTTATTAAAAAAAAAAAAAGTGTGATGCATACAGAAGGCCACAACTGACAACTTTTTAAAGAATAAGAGACTGTAGAGTGTGTATCCTTGGATAGGACCCCTATATTGAACTTCACGCACCTATGGCTCAGGGACCATTGTGGACAAGGGAGTGCAAAAATTATAAGAGCCAGAACTGGTTCATGAACACAGGGAAGCAGAGGCTTTCAGGCCACTGGAAGCTTGCATATGTGAACTTGTGGCAATGGTGACATTGAGCACAGGACCCACGCCAACTCATTTAAACAAGTGCCCAGAGGAGAGGAGAAAAATGGGTGTCGAACTGGCCCTAGACTGAGAACTGTTGGAGACTGATTGCTACTGGGTGAGGGAAAGTGTGACTTACATAAAATTTCTAGATGGGCTGACTAGACTCTAGTAGATGAATTTATACTGAAGGACATCTGGGTCGAATGCTTGACTGGATAGGACTTAACATGTATGCTGGAATCCATGAGGTCTGGTGGAGGGGATGAAGGGGGTATGGATCGGGGAAGAGGCATCTAAATTTGATTAAGAACCGTTGTATGAATGCTCAACAAAAATTTTTTTTTAAATGACCCCCTTTCCCCTCTTTTCTTCTTCTTCTTTGGGGCCTTTGAGCTCTGGGTGGCTTATAATTTACTATATAGATCAGGCTGGCCTCAAAATTGCAGCAATCCCCTGCTTCTACCTCCCAAGGGCTATGATAAAGGCATATATAACCACTCATGGACAAGAGCTATGATTTCTTTTGGACAGTTGAACATACAAGATCTTTCAGCTGTTGACTTTAAGATCATAAGGTAAATTTAAATAAACTGAAAATCTTTTCTCAGAATTATTTCTATCAAAATCTTCAAAATTCACAGTAAAATAAGCTCTTAATACACACACACACACACACACACATCAGAAATGTGTGTGTACATGCATGCACACGCAAACATGAGTGTTGAAGCTAGAAGCTGATAGCCTATTATCTCTTCAACTCTATTTTTTTTGAGGCAGAGTCTCTCACCGTACCCAGAACTCACTGGATTTATCTACACTGGCTGGCCAACTAACCCCAGGGATCCACCTGCCTCTGCCTTCCCAGCCCTGATTGCAGGCATGTACTACCATGCCAGGCTTTTATGTTATTTTATTTTTTAATCTTACATGTATGAGTGTTATGCCTGCAGATATGTAAGTACATCCATGTCATGCAATGCCCCCAGAAGCCAGAAGAGGCATCAGATCCCCTGGAATTGGTGTTATGGACAGTTGTTAGCTACCACGTGGGTGTTAGGATTTGGACCTAGGTCTTCTGTAAGAGCAACCAGTGTTCTTAACTGCTGAGCGGTCTCTCCAGCCCTCATGCCAGGCTTTTTAATGTGGGTTTGCGAGGTGGAACTCAGGTCCTTGTGCTTATACTCAGCAAGCACTTTACAGACTGAGTTATCTTCTCAGCTCTTACTCCTTAAGATTTTCTATTATTTGAAGCGTGAATTTTCTTATTTAAAATGTGATGTTGAAAATCATAAGCTATGTCATGGTTTTCTTTACAGATAGCTTTGTAAAAGAACTCCTTTGACATAGCATTCTTTGCAGTTGGTAGAGACTTATGTATATTTGAAAAAATAATTAGTTTAAATATAAAGTACACAGATCTCCAAATCTAGTTGCAAGGCAAATCTGAATTAAATAAGAAAAGGTACCACTTGACAAATAGCAATGTCTGAGAGCTTACAGGCCATGAGGCTGCAAAGTCACTGTGCGGGGCATGTACAGACGTCACAGAGAGTTGTTGAAGAGAGTCCCTGGTGTTCAATGTATGGAAGTCCAGAGCAAAGACTTCCTCATCATTACAGGGTTTCAACTCTTCTCACAGACTTCCTGTGGAGACCAGCACCACACTTCTGACAAATTCCCAACAGCTTATTTGTCAGATATTTTATTCAAATTGCTTTCTTCTCCTTGTAGAGTGCGCAGAAGAACAGCAATATCCCTTCCCCTCTGTACCTCCTAACTGCTCTTTCCAGGGATAACGAGCAAATTTAGATCTTCATTACAATGTTAGTTTGTACAGCCAGCCTTATTTATTTTTCTCTACCTTGCTATTGTGATCACCAGAACAAGAAGACCGACTCTGGATAAGAGTATTTATCTAAGTCCAGTGTTGCAAAAATATTCATTTGTTGAAACGTTAGGAACTTTCTAGCACTGTCCTGCAGAGAGAGGTTGAAAAGCTCATTACATCTCAGCCACATGGAGCTTCCTTGATTCTCCACGCTCAGCACCTAAAAGAAGATTTTTCATAATAATCTTTCCTTCTCCAGTGACTTGAAACAGGCAGCAACTATACAAATATTTTCCTCTTTTTGGTGCTAAGTCTTAATTTGATTATTCCCCGCTTGGATCTCAGGATAAATCTTATTGATACAGTACACCATTTCATTATTTACTTGTAGATTTGTGTGCTTTTATTATTATTTTATCTCTTGAATGTTCGTCCTACACATGTCTGAAACCTCCTATTCATCACTGAAGACTCTGGATAAGAAAGTAAGAGAGCACTTTCTATAAGAAACTAGCTAGAGTTAATTTTCAGGTGAAAGTAAAAGATCTTATTTTGGCCTGGAAACAATTCTCTTTTAGAGAACGTCATTGAATGAATTAAACATTTGCTGAGCTCTAACATTCCTAAGGACTTACACCTGTAGTTGCAGTCCAAGTTGATACTTTCAGCTTCAGTCTCTACTGAAATACATTCACAATATAAACCCATTACACACAATCTTGTTATTTCGGTACTCTGTGCCTTGAAAGGCCTAAAAAGAATATTAAATACAATACTTTAGCCTGAAGACGAAGGAAAAGAATGCAAACCTCTGTAAGAGCTGTACAGAAAAGTGTAACAATTCTGGTTCTTCTTTCCTACAATGATAATATTTTCCTTTAATATTAATAACTATTTAATAAAAAGGAAACTAATATCAATTTGGGCAGGAAAGGGTTTATTTCAGCTTATATTTCCATAGTCCTAGAACAGTTACTTGAAGGAACAGATACTCAAAAGAATTCGAGTGGGAACTGAAGCAGAAACCACCGAGGAACACTGCTCACTGGCTTGTCCATTAGCTTCTGTTCATCTAGCTTTGTCATACAGCCCAGATCCCTTGCCTAGGGATTGTGCCACCCACAGTGGACTAGATCCTCTGACATCAATTAGCAACCAAGAAAATGCACCACAAACATGTCCACAGCCCAATCTGATCAAAGCAATCCCCCAAACGAGACTTTCTCAGGTAACTCTGGTCTTTGTCAGGTTCATACCTGCAGGCAACTAAGAGACCACCTGACTCATTTTGTTTTTGGTAGAACAGATGTATTGATGGTTGATTTTGCAAAAAAAATTTATTATATCAGCATCTCATTTTTGTATCAATACAGTAATTCCTCAAAGTCTTTTTCATTTGCAGATATAGGGCTTACCTTCCTTTCTTTCCCCTCATCCTATAGATGAAGCCCCTTAGTCGAGTGAATAACAGAACATTTAGAAGCCTTTTTCAGAACACTTTGCTGATCCCTGTGTGTGCCTCTGTATATGAAAACATACATTCTACTTTTCTTTATTGAATATAAAATACTGATGATTACTTTGATAGTTTCCATCTTCAAAACTTCAACTTGATTTAATTATTCCATAAAGTATATCCATACCAAAACATGTTATACACAATAAACATACCCCATTTTATCAATTAAGAAGACAGGTCACAGGCAATCTACTAGTATTATTTTACTAAATACACATAGTATTAAATAGACTCCTAGTGATTTACTGTTAAACCTTTAGATTAATGAATCTCTCAGCTCTCACTAAAGAAGCTTCCTCATGCAGCAGATAGTAATTAATCCAGAGACCCACAACTGGCCAACTTGCAGTGAATAAGAGGCTACAGAGGACTTATCCCTGAATAGGACACCTCTATCAAACCTTTGCCACCCAAAGCTCATGAGTCATTATAGAAGAGGATGTGGAGAGATTGTAAGAGCCAGAGATGGTGCATGATCACAAGGAAATAGAGTTTTCCACACAGCTGGGCAGTTACTCAAATGAACTCACAGCAACAGTGACAGTATGTATAAAACTCAGGTAAGCTTAAATCAGACAAAATCCCAGCATAGAAGTGGGGAAGTGGGAAAACAGCTAAGGAAATATTGACAACTGATAACTGCTCAGAGAGGAAGAGCAGTTTTCTTTGAGGGAATGATGCTGGATTGGTTAACCAGGCTCCACTGGATGGACCCACACCGAAAGGCATTTGGGGACATAAATTTGTATTGATAGGTCTCCCCCCCAGT
>NW_008352267.1:14562341-14579307 GCF_000622305.1 Nannospalax galili
CGTATTTTTAGAAAGTAAAACAGTTTAGAAATAAGCCCCTATTAGGTCATTCTCTTGTTTCTAAGGCCCCTCAATTGTGTGTTGCTATAAAAACATTTATTTTTAATGCCCACTCCCACTTGCTATTTCTCTTGTTAGATTTCAGAAATCTTGCTTTTGTGACAGGGTTATTTCCATAGTGTTGATGTGTTAACATTGCTAAATATTGTTTAAGTGATGTTTGTAATTTTAGAAACTTGCAGAAGAGAAATCTTTAGTGCTTCTCAATCTGACTGAAAAATCCTGAGAGGAATGAAGTATTAATCTAACCAGGCTCAAAAAATCTCCTTCCTAGGGAAAGTTTCTCAGTCTTCTATACCATAGGGTTAGAAGTTGCATATTATTTCTTAAAATCAAGTTTAGGTATAATTACCAGGCATAAGTAAACATCTTAGTCAAAACAAGAATCATAACCATATCAAAATGGTTTGACGGACTTCAATCATTATTTTAAAGAGCCTAAAATTTTTTCTTTGCTCCAGATGTACCTTCATCAATTAGAAGCTGTGATTATTGCATCAGTGATTTGCTTGTTTTTCTTTGCATTCTAAATAAGTTTTGTTTTTGCTATAGGAGTTCATTCAATATTTAATATTAATTCATTCAATATTGATTCATTCAATATTCAATATTGAATGTTAATAGTTGAAGCAACTCATCACTTTACAAATTCTGGTGGGATAATCTTGTCAAACTTGTTGAACATTATAATGATTTATCATATTTGATAGTACCTGAGAACAGTAAAACATCAAACCAATTGTAGTGATGGTAAACACCATGGAGAACAACTCATTAAGCACAAATTTGACAGATCACATCTCAGTCCCTGCTTAATTGGACAAAAGTTATTCAACTTTCATATTTACTTCTCTAAAAATAAAAATTATACACACCACAGCTTATTTAAATGGTTTTGTTGCTACCTTCTGAATATCAAAATTTTCTTATAAGAAATAGTTCACACATTAGAAATATGACACCAGAGATGTCAAACAAAGCTAAATATTTTTAGACTAAAACTGGTGTACAAAAGGTAAAAAGAAACAAGAAAATAAACAACCCAATAAAAAGATGGGATAAGGACATGAACAGAGAGTTTTCAAATGAAGAAATAAAAATGGCTAAGGCACACCTTAAAAAGTGTCCAAAATCCTTAGTAATTACAGAAATGCAGCTAAAAATCACTTTAAGAGTCAATCTTACACCAGAGTGGTTATGATCAAGACACCAAATGATAGCATAAATGTGGAGAAAGGAGAATGCTCATCCACTGCCAGTGGGAATGCAAACTCGTGCAACCACTGTGGAAAGCACTGTGGAGACTTCTTTTATTTTAATTATTTTTTTTAGAAGAAGCATTCCATTATAGCTTTAACATACTCAATAACAGTTTACAGAGCAAAGATACATCTCTTTCAAAAGTGGCTATAAAATTTTTAGGTTCGCTGTTGAATTAATAGTTATACAATACTGAACACAGTATTAGCCCTGTAAGACATAAATTTGAATGTTTTTAACATTTAAAAAAGATCTCCATTTCATTTTAAAATATACTGTTCCTTACAGAAAGACTCATTGTTTTTGCTAATAAAACTTAGATGATGGTGGATGCATCTCTAATCTGTATGTATCCGATTATTACTAGTCATAATCGGTAGCACTTGGATCCTTGGCACCTGTGTATGTCTATAAAGTCATTGGTAGACTTCAATGCTAATGTTTATCACCTCTACTAATCAACGTGACATAACATTTTATGCTTCCTCCTCAAATATAACCCATTTTTCTTAGTTTGTTGATTTGTGTGTGTGTGTGTGTGTGTGTGTGTGTGACACAGAACATCCTAAACCATCTTATTCAACCGCACACCCACTTCCCATATGGCACCCTACATTAGCCTCCCTCCCCCCACAAGAGCCTTTATACTCTGTTATCCCTGCTACTGTCCACTGTGTTGTCGGCACCCCCAGCCATTCCCCACTACTTATCCATCTGGTGAATCTAGTCAGCCTATCTAGAGGTCTTTGTTTTAGGAAGGTCAGCTGTTCCTCATCTAGCAGCAATCAGTTGTCAATATTCCTTTAGATAAGGTTGGGGTCTGCTGTTCATTTTGCCAGTTCTATGCTGGGTTACTATCTGGGAGTCCCTTGGGCCACCCTGGCCAACAACTCAAAAGAAAGTATCTCCTATGTGGCATTGTTGCTTGTTATGTAGCCTTTAGCTATACATATGGACTCTTAAAAAATTATATTGGCCCCTCTAATCTTTGGTTATACTTTCCTTTTGGGTGTTTAAGGCCATACAGTTGGTCCAGATAAACCAATTTATTTTTACTCTTCAGGTTGTTTGAGGATCTGTTCCTCAGGGGTCTCATGGGCTTGGGAGGAGCCCCTGGCTCCTTTCTTTCACCAGTTCCACCTAGGTGAAGATAAGTCAAAGGTCCTACTCAACCATGGTTCGCTTCGCTTGGAAGCATGGAGGAAATTATTCCTCTGTGTTGACGCTCCTCTTTGTAGACTGGACACTGGTTTAAGTCCATCATGTGGGGTCACCTTGGCCTCCTTGATCAAGAGGACAGGTGACCCACCATATTACAGGACAAATTTTTTTTGTCTTTTTGAGACAGGGTCTCGTTGTAGCCCCAGCTGTGCTGGAACTCACTATGTAGACCAGGCTGGCCTCAAACTCACAAAGATAAGTCTGCCTCTGTCTCCCGAGTGCTGGGATTAAAGGACATTTTGAGAGATACTCATAGTCAACTGGAACTAGCCGACCTAGGAGGGCAAGGAGCAAAAACTGTCCTTTATGTCCCTCTGACCAAATTAGTACAGGCCTCAAAGTATGTCTGTTAGACATCCAAGAAGTTTAGTTCCACAAGTCTGGTACTTTTAATTACTGGATGCCATGTAGATAAATCTTGGGCAAAGACAAATTGTTCTCAGATAAACCTTGCCTAGCCATATATTTATGGATCTGTTATGTATAATTTGTCGTAGGTTGTTGGACTAATATGTTTCCTTCTGGTTTGTAAAACTAACTTGGCATTATTTATCTCGCACATTTTCTCACCCCTCCATCATGGTTTCCCCAATTAAGGTGCCCCCCTTTTCCCCCTTTCTCCCTTAATAATACCCTTCTCCTATGGTCCTACTTCTCTTGAGCTCCTTCTTTCCCTTTATCCCATAGGTTCCTTGTATACCCTTCCCTCGCCCCTCCCTTAAACTGACCCAATTTTTATCCATATCTCACTTATTAATGCCTGTTTCCTACTGTTCTCATTCAGGTCATTTCTTTTCCTTTATCTCCCTGGATCCTTCCCATTATCCTGGTTCCTGTAGTCATGTCTGGATACATACTCACTTATCAGGATTTGATTCTAGGATCCACATATGAGGGAGAACATATGTCAAGTTTTTTTCTGAGTCTGTGTTACTTCATTTAGTGTAACAGTTTCTAGATCCATCTATTTACCTGCAAATTTCACGATTACATCTTTCTTTACTGCTGAGTAAAACTCCATCATATAAATGAACCACATTTTCATTATCCACTCGTCAATTGAGGGACACTCAGGTTGCTTGAATCTCTTAGCTATTGTGAAAAGAGCAGCAACAAACATGATGTACAAGTGTCTCTGCAATAAGATGAGATCTTTGGGTATATGCCATGGAGTGGTATAACTGGGTCAAATGCTAAGTTCACACTGCTTTCCATAGGGGTTGAACAAGTTTGCAGCCCTACCAGCAGTGTATGAGTGTTCCCATATCCCCACATCCTCTCCAACATTTGGTATCCTTTGCTCTCTTGATCTTAGCCAGTCTGACTGGGGTAAAATAAAATCTTAAAGTGGTTTTAATTTGCATTTCCCTAATTATTAGTGATGTTGAACATCTTCTAAGATGCTTCTTAGCCATCTTTACTTCTTTTGAGAACTCTCTGTTCATTTTCTGGATGTTGAACCTCTGTCAGATGTGTCACTGGTGAAGATTTTCTCCCATTCTGTGGGTTTTCTGTTCACTTCCCTGGTTTCCTCCTTTGATGTACAGAAGCTATTTTGTTTAATGAGATCCCATTTGTTGATTCTTGACCTTGTTTCCTGAGCAATTGATGTCCAGTTTAGAAAATCCTTTCCTACATCTATATCTTGTAGGTTTTTGCCAAAGTTTTCTTCTAACAGTTTCAGAGCTTCAGGCTTTACATTGAGGTCTTTGATCCATTTGGAATTGACTTTTGTGCAGGGTGAAAGATAAGGGTTTAGTTTCATTCTTCTACAGGTGGAGATCCAATTTTGTCAGCACCATGTGCTGAACATGCTGTCTTTCCTTCAATGAATGTTCTTGGACCCTTTGTGAAATATCAGGTGGCTGAAATTGCATGTACTCATATTTGGGTCTTCAATATTGTTCCTTTGATCTATGAGTCTTTTTTTGTGCCAGTACCATGTTGTTTTTATGACTATAGCTCTATAATACAGCTTAAAATATGGTATGGTAATACCCCCAGCATTGCTCTTAGTGCTAGGGTTGCTTTTGCTATGCGAGGTCTTTTGTGCTTCCATATGAATCTTAGGATGTTTTTTTACAATTCTGTGAAAAATGTCATTGGGATTTTGATTGGCATTACATTGAATCTATAAATAGCTTTTGGTAGGATGGTCATTTTCACAATATTAACTCTTCTAATCCATGAGCATGGAAGTTCCTTCCATCTTCTGATGTCTCCCTCAATCTCTTTCTTTAAAGATTTAAATTTTTCATTGTAGAGCTCTTTAATGTCTTTGGACAGGTATATTCTGAGATATTTTATTTTTCTTGCAGCTATTGTGATGGGGAGTGTTTCCATGTACTCTTTCTCTGACTGCTTGTTAATGGCATATAGAAAGGCTACAAACTTTTGTAGGTTAATTTTATAACCTGCCTTTTTCTGAATGTGTTAATAATTTCTAGGAATTTCCTGGTTGATTTTTAGCATCTCTTAGATATAATATCTTTTGCATAAAGGGATAATTTGACCTCTTCTTTTCCAATTATTACTCCTTTAATTTTCTGCTCTTGTCTTATTGTTCTTGCAAGAGTTTCAAGCACTATGTTAAAGTGAAGCAGATGTAGTGGACAGCCTTGCCTGGCTCCTGATTTCAGTGGGAATGCTTCTAGTGTTTCTCCATTTAGAATGAAGATGCTGTGGGTTTGTTATATATGGCTTTATTTATGCTGAGGTATGTTCCCTCCAGTCCAATTCCCTCTAGGACTTTGAACATAAATGCATGCTGAATTTTGTCAAAGGCCTTCTCTGCATCTATTGAGAAGAACATGTGGTTCTTGTCTTTGAGCCCATTTATCTGATTCATGACATTTATTGACTTACGTATAGTGTACCATCCCTGCATCTCTGGGATAAAGCCAACTTGATCATGGTGGATGATCTTTTTGATGTGTGTCTGTATGCAGTTTGCAAGTATCTTGTTGAGAATTTATGCATCTATGTTCATTAGGGATATGGGTTTATAGTTTTCTTTTTTTGGTTGTATTTTACCTGGCTTTGGTATTGGAGTGATGCTGGCTTCATGGAAGGAATTTGAAGGTTCTACATCCAATTCTATCTTTTTGAATAAATTAAGTAGTATTGGATGTAGATCTTCTTTAAATATCTGATAGAAATTTGCTACAAATCTTTCTGGTCCTGGACATTTTTTCAGTCGAGAGGGTTTGTATTACTGTTTCAATTTTTTTTTGTGTTATGGGTCTGTTTAAGCTGTTAATTTCTTCTTCATTTAGTTTTGGGGGTTCCCATGCCTTAAATATCCACCCATTTCTTTTAAGTTTTCAAATTTAGTAGCATATAGGTTTTTAAAATATTCCCTTATAATGTTCTGTATCTTTGTGATGTCTGTTGTGATGTTTCCCCTTTCATCTCTGATTTTGTTGATTTGGAGGTGCTCTTCCTTTCTTTTGGTTAACTGGGCTAGCAGCGGTCTGTCAATTTTGTTTATCTTTTCCAAAGATACTGCTCTTGGATTCTTTGAATCCTTGTATTGTTTTCTTTGTTTAGATTTCATTAATTTCTTCCCTGATTTTTGTTATTTCTTCTTATCCACTGGGTTTGGTTTTCATTTGTTGTTGCTTTTCATGTGTCTTGAGTTGCAATTTTAAGTCATTTATTTATATTCTTTCCAATTTTTTAATGTAGGCACTTAGAGCTATAAACCT
Source organism: Nannospalax galili (assembly GCF_000622305.1). Taxonomy (NCBI): domain Eukaryota; kingdom Metazoa; phylum Chordata; class Mammalia; order Rodentia; family Spalacidae; genus Nannospalax; species Nannospalax galili. Next base: position 14,568,590 of record NW_008352267.1, read on the forward strand.
GCCTCTAAGGACCTTTTTCAGCTTGTCCCAGAGGTTTTGTTGTGTTGTATTGTCATTTTCATTTAGTTCCAGGAATATTTTTATTTCTTTCTTAATTTCTCTTTTGACCCATTCATCATTCAGGTGTGTGCTGTTTAATCTCCATGTGTTCATGTGGTGACGAGAGCTTCTTCCGGTGTTGATTTTAAGCTTTATTTCATTGTGGTCTGATAGAATGCATGGAATTATTTCAGTCTTTTTGTATTTCTTGAGATCTGTTTTGTGCCCCAGTATATGGTCAATTTTGGAGAAGGTTCCATGGGGCACGGAATAGAAAGTATGTCTTTTGATGCTTCGGTGGAATACTCAGTAGATGTCTGTTAGGTCCATTTGATATATGGTATTGTTTAATTCAGGTATCTCTCTGTTAACTCTCTGCCCTGTTGACCTATCTAATGGAGACAGTGGGGTATTGAAGTCCCCTACTATTAATGAGTTGGGGTTAATCTGGGTCTTAAAGTCCTGTAGTATTGTTTTTATGAAGTTGGGTGCACCAGAGTTTGGTGAATATATGTTCATGATTATAGTATCTTCTTGGTTTATTGTTCCTTTGATCACAATGAAGTGGCCCTCTTTATCTCTTCTGATTAGTTTTAGTTTAAAGTCTATTTTGTCAGATATTATAATAGCAACATTTCTTAGTACCATTTGCTTTGTATATTTTCTTCCATCCTTTCACCTTAAGATAGTGCCTGTCCTTGAAAGTGAGATGGGTTTCTTGCAGACAACAAAAAGATGGGTTTTGTTTCTTAATCCATTCATATAGTCTGTGTCTTTTGACTGGGGAGTTCAGTCAATTAATATTTAAAGGTATTAATGAAAGATGAGTATTGAATCCTGTCATTTTTTTTTTCTGTTCACACTCTTGATCTAGCTGTGCTTTTACACAGTTATACCTTTATTGAATTACTTTCTGAAACCCCTTGGGTATCGTCATTCCTTTCTTCAGCTCTTTCTATTGCTTCCAGAACTCTCCAAAGGCCTGGTTTTGTGGACATAAATTCCTTCAACCTATTTATGTCATGGAAGATTTTCCTTTCCCCTTCATCTATAATAGACATTTTGGCTGGGTATAGTAATCTGGGTTGGCATCTGTGGTCATTTAAAACTGGGAATACTTTTGTGCAGGCTCTTCTGGCTTTCATAGTTTGCACTGAAAAGTCAGCTGCAATCCTATGAGTTTTCCTTTATATGTGATTTGTTGTTTTTCTTTTGAAGCTTTCTATAGTGTGTCTTTGTTCTGTACATTTAGTGTTTTTACTATGATGTGTCATAGAGAGTTTCTTTTCTGGTCCTGTCTGTTTGGTATTCTATATGCTTCTTGTATTTGTATGGGTATGTCTTTGTTTAATTTGGGGAAATTTTCTTCTACCACTCTGTTGAGGATCTGATCCATCTTGGGATTCTTCTCCTTCCTGTATGCCTATGATTCATAAGTTTGGTCTTCTTATGGTGTCACACAATTCCTGCATATTCCATTCTTGTGATTTCTTAAATTTTTCATAATCTTTGCTTGAGCAGTCCAGTTTGTCCACTTTATCTTATAGTCTTGATATTTTGTTTTCCATTTTGTTCATCCTATTTTTTGAGGCTTTCTCCTGTTGTTTCTAATCGGCTTTCTGAGTGTTTCACTTCTGTCTTCATTTCAGCCTGAGTATTCTTCAATATTTCTAACTCTTTTCTGAATTCGTTCAGCAGTTTATCCCTATTTTTCTTCAGTTATTTGATTTCTTTGTTTTTGTGTTCTTTCAATTCACTGAATTCCTTTATCATGTTTTTAATTGTTCTTTTGAGTTCCATGTCCTGCATTATCTCTAGGGGGTTCTCATTGTACTTCTCTATTGGACTATTGATATTTGGTGGGAATATGTAATTTTAGTTTTTCATGTTATTGTTTTTTCTCTGTGATTTTGACATGTGAATTTCTTTTGTAGTTTCTGATTCTTGTGTGAGACTCAAGCCTTCAAGTTTAGGTCTGCTCCTTTTTGTAATCTTTCTTTGTGGTTTACTTTTTGGGCATTAAAAGCTGGTTCATCTAAGCTTCCAGGTCTCTTTTGATTTTATATTGGAATGGCCAGTTTGCTTTTGTTTCAGGAGTTCCCACAGATGTCCAAGTCAAATGAGGATCAGATGCTCTCATGCTTTCTCCTAAGGTCTGAATCCCTCCAGGAAATATGTTACCCCTAGGAATTTGGGGGTTGGACTGGCCTGGGAGCAGGGCCCAGGAAAGGTGCTGGTCTTGGGCATCTGGTGGCTGTACCACCCAGAGATGCAAAGGGAGATGGGGGCAGGAAGAGGCCCCAAGGGCTCCTGGTGACTGCAGGGAGGAACCAGGTTGGTCTGGATGCAAAGTATCAGGAAGCCGAGAGGTCATCCCCAGTGTCCAGGAAAGAAGCTGGCTGCTTATGTAGCCCTGGGAAGCAAAGGGAGGTGAAGGCGGGGCCAGGCCCAGAGAGCTCCTGGGGATCGCAATCCAGAACCAGGAAAATGGAAATAAGGTAAAGAGAAAGAAAGCCTGAGAATGGTGAATAGTCAGAAACAGACGTTACCAAGGGAGAAAAGGGGAAAATTGGGGTATTCAACTTGGAAGGAAGGAAGGACATGCAAAGGACCGAGGAAGTAAAGAGGAAGAAAGAACTCAAGAGAGGGGAGATAATAGGAGACAAGTATTATCAAGGGGAAAATGGAGAAAATGGGGGCACTTAAACTGGGGAGGGAGGAGAAAGGATTAGATAGGGAAATAGAAGAGTTAAATAAAGCTTAGGTGGCCTAAAGAAACAGAGGTAAACGTATTAACTCAAAAATCCTGTGAAAAATATGTATGTAACATCTGAGCATGAATGCATGTATATAGCTGCAAGCTATATAACAAGGAACACAGTGCCAGACAGGAGAAACCACCTTTCGAGTTGTTGGTCAAGCATACAGGGCTCAGAACCCCAGATTCCTCGTGACCACTAAAGTATTTTCCAGTGATACATAGTAAAAGGACCCGTCAATTCTATTTACTGTGGATTGCACTCATTTTAAGTGTTTGAAAATGATTACATTGTCATAAAAAATTCAAGGGAATTTGATCTTTCCATCCTGAACATAGAGTGTAGTAAGGAGTGGGTGAAATGGGCATACAGTGTGGTAGGTTCTCTTTTAATCATCTCATGACATTCTTTACACATGATAAGTCAATGCTAAGCTTTTGCACATCTGATCAACTGAATGTAAAAAAGAGGAGCATCGTATTTCACAATGTACCCAAATGAATTTAGGAGTCTGAATATCAATAGTAATTTTACTATCTTCCCTTACAAATTGATTCTAATTAGCACTGTTTTGAATTGCATCCATTCTTTAAACATTTACTCTTACAAATAGATTATGGCTCTACTTCATTTTAAATAAACCTTTCATACGTGTTTTCAAAAATCAGCTTCTAGTGTGATCTCAAAGATCAAGGCAAACCCCATACCCCACCCCCCAGTGATCAAAGTTTGATGACCTCCAAATAACAGAAAACACAATAAGTGGACTTTAGATCACAAGAACAAAAAAAAATGCCCAGGAGCTACACAAGTCACTGCTGGTGTTCTTTACTCAGGATCCTTTTTATGAGGGAAGAATAAAGCACAGGCTGTCAGGAGGCGGCAACTTCCAATTCCTTGGTCTGAAGCTTCGTCAGAAGATCCAAACAAATAGGTTATGTATGTACTCAGGAGAAAAGACATAAAACCACGAAGGGTGGGGTAAGCCTCAAGGAATGAGATTCGAAGAACAAAATAAAACAACGGGTCAGAAGCCAGAAATTCAAACTTGGTGTTAGTAATACAGAGCTGCACACTTCTGCATGCACTAAAGGATTATCAGACTCCTGGAAAGGGATACCTTTACCATTTCGGCTTTAGTAATGTAGAGGCAAGATTTTCATACATAAACTGATTTTTTCCTTATGACTGATACTCTTTGATACTCTTTGTTCTTATGTGTGAAGGAAGTTTCATGTCAGTTCCAGAATAATCTCATCACTGCAGGTCAAGATAGCATCCATTGGCATTCTTTAGTCTTTTATAAACAGCAAAATGTCTTCCAATTAAAAAATACACTAATGTAACATTTCCTAATTTATCATTATTTTATACACTGTTTGGATTGCAATGTATTTGTACTTTAATGTAGGGAGGCAAGGAGATTTTTAATGTACTGAAGAAAATGGTTCTTAAGTTACCTTAAAATTTCTGTTAGAAGACAACTGAATTACATCATTCTCTCCTGTTCACTGAAAGTACATTCACTTTGGCAAAATCCGCTTATGCTTTTTAAAAAATATTTATTATTTTTATTTTATGTGTATGAGTGTATTGCCTACATGTATGTGAGTGCACCCATGTCCTGCAATGCTGCGGAGGTAAGAAGAGGGCTTCGGATTCCCCTGGAACTGACATTAAGGACAGTTCATAGCCACCGTGTGGGGGCTGGGAATCGAACCTAGGTCCTCTCAAGGGCAGTCAGTGCTCTCTACCGCTGAGCCATCTCTCCAGATCCTCCATCTATGCTTTTTGAACACAGTGCTAAATGTACTTCCTCATTACCACCATCACTTACTTTCTATCAGGGGTAAAAATGTTCACAAGATGCAGGCTGTGCTCTTTCACATGCAGAATGTGGTTTCTACTCTGATTTTATTGCACAATCCTACCATTGCCATCGCCTTCAAGTTCAGTTCATGTAATGTCACACCCTCATCAGTGCAGGGAAATTACAAAACTCATTTTGACAGGTGACATTAATTTTCTTCTAACGTCTCTTCAAAAGCCAGTAATCTGCCTCATACTTTGTGAACTCATTTTCACTGTTTTCTCACATTTTGAATTCTTATTCATCCTTTAAGGCTTATGTGTCACCTCTCCCAGGAGTATCCACTCCCTCTTTGTCCCTGTCACATTGTCTATGCACTTCCTCAGGGGCATTTACCACACTTGGTTTGTGGATGATCTGTCTACAGAGAGTCTCTCACCTTGGTGAATGTTATGGTGCAAGGATCCATGCCTTGCTCACTTTGATATTCTTCAGATACTTGGTGCATCATTTAACTTTAGTTGGTTCTAGTAAATGTTTATCGAATTTAAACAAACAAAATATTTATTTGGGTGGTTTCAAAAATATTGTTGAAACTTCTACATTGGTTATTTAAAACTAATAGCATAATTTAAGTAACACAAAACAAACTTTTCTAAGTCCTGATGGTCAAATACAAGGAAAGTAACCACAATTTCATCCTTCTTTTAAAATATCACACTTAGGGGCTGGAGAGATGGCTCAGCAGTTAAGAGCACTGGCTGCTCTTTCAGAGGATCAAGGGTTGATTCCCAGCATCCACATGGCAGCTAACAACTGTCTGTAATTCCAGTTCTAGAGGAATCCACCACCTTCTTCTGACCTCTGTGGGTTTTACACGACACAGGTGCACTTACACACATGCCAGCAATACACTCGTACACATAAATTTTTTAAAATAATTTAAAAATTAAAAATCACATTTGAATGAAATAAAACATATCTTGGGACTGGGAAAATGGCTCAGTGAGTAAAGCAGTTGCCACACAAGCATGAGGATCTGAGATTGGATCCCAAGAACCAAGAACTGACACAAGGAAGTTTTCTTTGACCTTGACATATATGCTATGGCATGCATAAGCCTGAGAGAGAGAGAGAGAGAGAGAGAGAGAGAGAGAGAGAGAGAGATTTTAAATGCTTATCTTTCCAATCAAAGAAACAATATAATCTAAATTATTAGTATTTGGCTCTTCTTTTTTTTCCTGAAATTAAAAAAAAAAAAGTGAAAACCACTCAGAGAAGTATCTGGTTTAGTCTTGCTTTGGAAGCAGTTTAAAAGTTTTCAGGATAAGATGCGATATAAATCTGACATTATTATTGCTATTTTATCCCCTTATGAACTCTTGTGCACACATTGAAATATTCAAGCTGCTAATGGCATGGCACTAAAATGAAAAAGTATCCAGGGACCAACTCCTCATTCCATGTTCCTCTAACAGAAACTCCTCTGTGTCACTGAGTTATGGGTACCTTGAGTAAGGGGGTACAATATCACCAGCACTTACGACTTCTTGACAGGATTATAATGGTAGCATGCGTAGCCAGAAGTGAGAGCCAGACACATTTTCAGTCACTGCTCTACACTATTATTTACAAAAATCCCTTGGGAATAATGAGAATTACATGTACATCTTCCTGAAGATACAAATTAATAATTAGTGCTGAACTGTGAAAATAGCACCCATCAATAAGCATATACAGGAACCAAATTGCTTATATATGTAAAGCGATAATTTTTTAAAATAAATCCTTTGCTTGTGATCAAACAGAAATTACTTTTGTTATATATTTTATGCTTCTGGCTGATAATTTTCTTTCTGATACATGGAATCATGTGCATATGTATATTTAAAAATAAAAAAAAATGTATGATTGTGCTCATTTAAAAATCAGCATTTTTATTTTTTGTCTTTTTGAGACAGGGTCTCCTTGTAGCCCCAGCGGTCCTGGAACTCACTATGTAGGTCAGGCTGGCCTTGAACTCACAGAGATCCACCTGCCTCTGTCTCCCAAGCGCTGGGATTAAAGGTGTGCACCACCAAGCCGGACATGTGGCACATGCACTCCCAGCACTCCAGAGGCAGAGGAAGGTAGATCTCTGCGAGATGGAGGTTAGAATGGTTTACATAGTAAGTTTCAGGCCGGCTGGGGCTAAAGGAAGATCCTGTCTCAAAATAATAGTAATAATAATAATAATTAGCATAACTTGTCAAAGATAAAAATTTTCTTGCTTGGGATGTTAGTTATCTGTTTTGTTTTGTTTTGTTTGAGACAGAGTCTTACTGTGGAGGCCTGCCTGGCCTGGAGTTTTCAAGATCTGCCTGCCTCTGCCTCTGCTTCCTGAGCGTTAGGATTAAAACTGTATGCCACAATGCCTGGCTATGGTGGCTATCTTTTATGTAAAGAAACAAACAACTACTTTAATAGTGATGCCTTATCTTGTGCTGTTTATCATGTCTGCCTCCATCTCCCTACTCATGTGCACAGAGAAACTGGGTACATCTTTGTCTAGTGGGAGAGTCCCAAGAGCAGCATTTTGCACTTTCAAGGGCAGATGTCCCCGAGGCTTCCTTTCCAGGGAAGATAACTTCGCTAACATTGAATTATCATTCATAAAGGATAGACTTACCATGCATCACACTAGGAATCAAGGAGGGCTTCATGTACATGCAGCCTGCACAGTCACATAGCATCAGCTTGATTTGATGTTCAGCTGGTAGCGCCTTCAGGTTTAGTAACAAGCAGGCCCGCATTTTCATTTCATTTTGAGCCCCCAAACTTTGCAGCTATTTCTGTTAAGAATCAGCAAATGGGCATCTATTTCCTTAAAATCTACAAATAAAATAGAGTCAAGTATCCGTCACTTTTCTCTTTTAATGATTTCTCTAAATCATTTCAGTATACTTCTTTCTTATTTGAGGATTAATCATTGCGATACTCCCTTGACAAAACCAACTGAGGAGCAGCTAAGGTCAACTGCAGTAGGCAACAGAGGGGCAACGTTGAGGTGACAGATGTGTGAGTCTACCATCTTCACAGGGGCAAAGAGAGGCCTGTCAGCCTAATGACCTTGAAGTGTGAGGATTACCTCCACATCCCTCTTTTCTGTCATCAAATTGACCATCAGAATAAAGTAAATATTACTCATATTACAGAGGTTTGACATTTAAGGCCTTAAATTTTGTAACAAAGTTAAGACTATGAAGAAAATAGCATGTTGGAACAATATTCTAAGTGTAGTATTGTTAATTTTTCATTGTTTGACAGTTTCATACATTTATATAATTGTATTTTAGCATTTGTCAACCTCAAGAGAGAAACCTCTCCTCTTTCTGGATGGAACCCTTCTCAACGAGTTTCCCCTCCACTCTCCTGTCTTTTTATGTGGGGCCCACTGAGTTTAGAGTTTCCACTGAGTGTCAGTAGGGGGTTATTCACTGGAGTAATGGCAGCTGATTGTTGGTTACATCACTGAAGAAAATGACACCCCCTTTCCCCAAAATCTTTAACTACCAATAGCTCTTCAGGGAGAGTTGAGGCCTCTCCCCTCTTCATGATTAAATACTAATAGGTTCAGTTTCATTCGGGTCTTTGCAAATAACCACAGCGGCAGTGAGTTCATAAGTGTAAGGCCATGTTAGGTCCAGAAGATGTCTTTATGCCACACAGCTCTTCATCCTCTGTCTCTTACATTCTTTCTGTCCCCTCTTCCCAGAAGTTCCCTGAGCCTTAGAGGGGTTGATATAGGGTTAGTTAGGGCCAAACACACCACCATTATTTATTCTCCAAGCTCTGGCTGGTTGTGAGTTTCTGCATTAGCCACCACCCACTGTGCTAAGAAGCTTCTTTGGTAAAGGTTGGGCACAAAGGGTTTTCTCCTTAATGCTGTTCATTATTTTTGTGGTACCATATTTTTAACTTCCACATTCATCTATCTGTTTGTTTGTTTGTTTAATTTTAGACAGATTCTCCCTGTAACCCCAGTAGCCCTTGAATTTTCTATGTAGACCAGACTGGCCTCTACCTCATACAAAGCTGCCTGCCTCTGCCTCTGAGTGCTGGGATTTAAGCGCCACTACACTGAACATCTTCCACATTTTAGAAGATCTTTGTTATTTGTTGATTTTTAATGCTGCACAATTACCCTTTGTTGTGTTCTTTTAAATATCATGTTTTGATGAAGGTACATTTTTCTTCTTTTTACTGTCTTCGTGTATAAGCAATTCAAACAAGATACAAACCTTAAAATTGTTATAAAATGTGGACAATCTATATTTTATTTCTATCCAATTCTAATCTATTTTCTCTAATCACAATTTTAATTGGTGAGCTCTTTCTTTCCCTGTCTATGGCTTCCTGTCAGACTCATGGAAAATACCAACTGGTATTTTCAAGTGGTATATCAAGTTATATGTGGTCATGAACACATGTAATCCCAACCCCAGAAGGCTGAAGTAGGAAAACTCAGAGTTGGAAGTCAGCTACAGTGTTCATTACAGGTAAACCTTGGCTGAATAGTGAGAGATCCTATTTCAAAGAATAAAAGCAAAATTTAAAAAAATCAAGTTGTAAGAAATAAATTTGCACAGCAGTCCTAATGATGTTCAGGTCATTGAATAAGATGACCCATGTAGGTATCTCCCTGCTGTTTCACCACCTTGCATAGTCCTGCACCATGAATCACATCTTCTCCACTGAATTTTACATAGTCTTCAGATCTAGGCTCAGATTACTTGCTACAACTCCTGAGACCTGGGAGGCCATATTAGACACTAGGCTGTGGTTAGGTGGCCATTATTGCTCTAAGACTTTTCCGTCACTGAGATTGCTACACTACGTTTAGTTTTGTATTATCTTCCTTCCTCTCTCTGCCACTCACCTTTGTGTCTTTAAATGCCAGTTGCTCTATCTTACCTAACAGTAAGTGGACTTCAAAATTCACTTATTGGGCATATTAAGAATGATAAGAATGTACTTAAACAGATGTTTAAAACATTTCCCTAAAAACAAAATCAATTGCTTATGATGTGATCCTGTCTAAACAGAATTTAGTAGCTTTGACTTAATTTCTTAATCATCCATTTATTGATTGATCCATATAAATTAATCATTAGATACCTACTGTGTACTCTGCATGTTGTTACACTGAATTAATGAGGCATGATCTTTGCACTAAGTCACTTACAATAAATTTCATGGCCATTTCTAAGTCAAATATAAATTGTGATCTGCCTTATCAGTAACAGATCAAAATAAAGATTAGAAGTGATTTTAAGGGCCAAAGTGGTGAAGCATCCCAGCACTTAGGAATCAGAGAGTCTGGTGGATAGCTGCGTGTTGGAAGCCATCCTGGAATGGTCTACACAGTGAGTTCCAGCCCACCTGGCCCTACACAGTGAAACCCTGTCTTAAAAAAGAAAGATGGACACATTTACATTGAAGGACATTTGGGTACAAACACCTGAATGAATAGGACTCAGCGTGTATGACAGAGTGCATAGGGTTTAGAGGGGGAAAGGGAGGAGGCATGAATGGGGGCAGGAGGGGAGTCTGGATTTGAGTGGGAAATGTATGAAATTTAAAAAGCTTAATAATTTTTTTATAAAAAAGAAAGATGGTGGACATGGTGGCCTGTACCTTTAATCCCAGCACTACGGTGGCAGATCTACTAGTCATAGTGAGTTCTAGGTGGGCTAGGACTAGGGAGACCCTATCCAAAAAAAAAAAAAGGTAATATCTTTAAAAGCCTTCCTGAGGTTGTATATTTCAATATTAAGATTATTCTTCTTGGAGCTGGAGAGATGGCTCAGTGGTTAAGAACACTGGCTGTTCTTGCAAAAGACCTGGGTTCGAATCCCAGCACCCACATGGCAGCTAACAACTGTCCGTAACTCCAGTTCCAGGGGATCTGATGGCCTCTTCTATCCTCTGCAGGCAGTGAATGATATGGGTGCACTTACCTACATGCAGGCAATACACACATATACATAAAAATAATAAATAATATATTTTTAGAGAAGAATCCAGCACTCGGGAGGCAGAGGCAGGCGGATCTCTGTGAGTTCAAGGCC
>NW_008352267.1:14579526-14596191 GCF_000622305.1 Nannospalax galili
AAATAGTAGGTAAATTAATTGACTTTAATTAAAAACAAATAACATTTGAAGTTTTCTTATCTAAATTGCAATTTATGTTTTAGTGAACCAAACCGGTATTAAATTAAACATTAATGCTGTTAATACCATTCATGAACAACCAAGAAATTTCATTTATATGTTATTACAATCATTTTTCAGTCATTGGGGAAACAAGCAGGATGCAATTAGAATCTTGATATGTGGACACAACCTTCCACAGGTTCCATTTCAAAACCAAATGCTGATGTAAATTTCTGCATCAATAGTTGTGTGAAGTTCATTCTTTTCTGGTGATTGTTTTTCCTATTTTCTGCTTAAGAGAACCGAACAAAATAATATGTCTTATATTTTGTTTGGGGGGGCCTTCAAAATAGCAAGGCAAAATATACTTAGACAAAAGGTGGCAAAGGAGGCCTAAACCATGATCAAAGTGCCAATTAGTTTATTATTAAATTATTTGTAATCAATTACCTTTATGTAACTACTACATTATTGGTAAAACTCTAATGCTCAAGACATAATAGTGCATGTATTCATTTCTAACAATAAGTTGAATTGTCATGACAAAATGATGAAATTATAACCAAGGGCATGGTTTTACTTGTGGTTTCATTCTTCTAAGTAGCTTTTCTGGTTTTGATGAGTAAACACGAATACCAAACACTAGAGCTCTGTGGAGACTGTATTGCCTATGGACTAATGTCACTTTCTTTCTCTTCTTCCATGGATACATTACTCAAGGCCCAATGGGTCGATGACCTTGCAAGTTTACTTTTTATACTTTCTTAATATATTATTACCTAATATGAGTCAATGGGTCAATAAATATTGTCATTCGTTTTGTTTGAAAGAGACCTTCTGGAATATTATCTGTAAAGATATGATTGAAGTAATGATAGGAATTTATCCATTGCCTTATGGGAACATTGGCGGTACCCAAAAGGTCAGCAGTAAGTTACCTAAAATTAAAAACAATCGTGAAGAATGCAAAATTAAAATGAAACCAAGGCAGAATCTTGGATGAATGCAACAATCCAGTCTGGGGTATTTGTGGGACACTACCATTCTTTTTTTTCCCCAAGCTGGTACAGTTTTTGTTTATTTATTTATTTATTTATTTATTTATTTATTTATGTTTTTATTTTTATTTTTTACAAAAACAACTTTTACAAAAACTTTATTGAGAATTTCATACTGCATATAAAGTTGTTTTGATCAAATCTATGCCCACTCCCTCCCTTCCAACACCTCCCATATCTCCCCATCACTTTTAAACATGTATGTAGCTATCTTTAGCAACTGCCATCTCAGTTTACCTGAATATTTCACTTTAATTTAATACATCCAACAAAGGAACCCAACCTCAGGGGATTGGGCCAGTAAGCACCCATGTCAGAGAAAGAGTGCCACCTGCTGAAGCTTTACCAAGGTCACTTCTACATAGTGTGAAATTTCTTATTGGATTGGGCTGACAAGCTGTGTAATGGAAAGGGTAAGTCTGCTATCTGCTTTTTCTGTCCTGCCAACTCACTTAGTGGCTCGCCAGAGAATGTATAATAGTGGAGGAATAAGTAACATCAATTCAAACAAGATGTTTAAGCTTCACAATAATGTATGTGCAATATATATTGTAACGTGTCTGATATAAGTCACGTACGTCTAACATGCTTAAATTTGTCTGTGTCATCTGAATAACTCTACCATATAACCTTCTTTTGTCTTAGTCACACCAAAAAGTAAAAGCTCCTCCTTGAACAATCTTCAGTTTTAGAAGTTTGGAACAAAGGGTTTCATATTTGGAGAATTTGGAGTATAGTGAATCTTAAAACCATGAGTTCTTAGGAAATCAATAGAATGCATTGTGAAGTGAACTCACATCACCTCCTCATCTGCTTTCTCCACTTGGAGTCTTATTCAGAGAATCTTCCATTCTACAGCCTGAAGGAAATTCTCTCTCTTTCAGAAGAACTGTAGATGAAGAGAGAGGTTAATTGGATATTAGCAGATACCTCAAAATGACATTTCGACATCAATTCAGGCCTCCAAAGGCTATAGAGGGAAAGATCTCGATGTCAATTTCCTTTTGTGAAAGATTGATGTTTGGGTTAGGAAACATGGCATGTCTCAATGCATGAGGTTTTTTAAAATAAAATTATCCAGAAAAGTTAAATACCGTTTGAGCTCTAGTTAGAGCAATTTTATATTAGTGTCACCCATAACTGGGAAGGAAGAGCAGAGGGCTTTAAATTTTAGCTTTAATTTACACTCTGAGGATTATTCTTTAAGAATTTTGATGCTTCTGATTTAAAATGAAAATCAACCATTACTGAGGAACGTGTGGGCAGTTCCACATAGAATCATTTTATTGGACTTCCTCAAGTTGTAACTCTAGATAGACATATCTTGCCTCTTGAATTTTGTGACAAAGTCCAAAAGTATAAAATTTAGTGACAGCATTCACATTACAGTGCTAACAGTTACATAAAGTATCTTTGTTTAGGAACCTAATAAAATTGGTCATATAAAGAGGAAATGAGATTTTTAATGCAAAATGAAGCTGACAGTGCTCTTCTATTACCAGGGTCTTATTAGGAAAAAATTCTCTGACATCTGTTTATCCCCTGCAGCCAACCTTGTATTCAGAATACAGTAATTGATTCACAGCATCCACTGGGGATCTAACTGGCTCACTTTTCCACACCGCACTACACAGGTATCTCTGCAGCTAATTCTGAATGTACATCTACATCGTTATCTCCTGGTGAACTGTGACCCTAAACACTTTGGAGGCCCAGATGAAAGTGCTTCCTCCACCCTCCAGTGCTAGGGGTGTAGCGGATTCTGCAGCATGGCAATTCACACAGGACATCCAATCAGAACCATCCCCTTTGAAGCCCTTCTCAGCTGGGGGACCATGAATGATTCATAGCTTCTCTACACAGACTAAAGAGGGAAGAGCAAAGCTAGTGTGTATTATTCAGGACTGCATCCTCAATAAGTCTCCATGTTCAGCAAATCGCTACAATGTTTTTTTGCTTAGTCCTTACTTCCATACAACATCTCTTTTGTGTACAAGTTTTAACAAAGAAAGGTTATCTGTTTAAGAAAACTTGTTGATTGGGTTGTCCCCCTGCCCCATAATGAATGTTTGTATAGTCACAAATTGAATGCAAAGGAAAGTATCTCGCAGAAATCAGGGTTTCCAAGGAACTTGCCAAGGTCCCAACTTCACAGCTAACTTAAAAAGTGTACTTGGAGCCAATAGCCCCCTTTTTTCATTATTGGAGTCAAAATACTAATTTCACAATGTGTCCATGTGCAAAGGCTAGTTTTATAGCACTATGCGTAAACCAAATAAAATATTTTAGCCCTTCAGAAATACTTTTTGTCCATCGGAATTGCTGTGCTGACTAGGAGGCCTGCTGTAAGGCCCTTTCTTCCAGTAAACACACGGAGCCCATCGTTGTGATAACGATTACTAAGCATCTTCCCTAGCCCAGGATTCTGCAGACACAATAACTGGATATTACCCCCCAAAGAAACATCACTTCTGGAGGTTTCATTATTAAGCAGGCAGGATTTTCCTTATGTCATCATTCACAGAGGGTTTATCGTCCAGGCTGAAATATAAGCACCAAGAGAAAACCCTGAAATCCTACCGAAAGGGACAGGTACTCAACATTCAGTAAGTTCTGTTTTAGAAATATCACATTTCCTTTTCCGTGTCATCAAATCTATTGTTGGTATTTGTATTTGTAACGTCAGTATTTCTAAACATCCTTTAGTCATCTTGACTTGTAAAATTTGTTAAATTCTCTAATTTATTCTTTCATATACATAAGACTTTTCCCCTCAGAAATCACTCAGGACAAATTTCTTAGTCTTAGTCATAAAGTGTTATTTGGAAGAAACATGGTGAGTTGAAAAACTATGCAAAAAGAGACTAAACTAAGCAAAGGTCCTTGTAATATATGAATAACAAAAATTATTTTAAAATGAGAAACTGTTTTGTGAAGCATTTAAATCATATACTTTCACACTGTTATTTTTACAAAAATATTTCCTAAAAAATAAATACGCACACAAGGGTTTCATCTACTTTAGGTTACCTTGTATTTGCTTGCTTTGGCCCAGGTTCCCAAGTGGGCTACCTGATTTGCTAGTTGCTAGAGCTGATTGACAGGTATGGTGACCAAAATGCAAATGATATGCAAATAGACATATTAGGCCAGTTCTTTGTAAGTAAAATTGCTGCTTATGTACATATGGTACTTAATAATAATGGACCTCTACTTTTATAACTGAAGAACAATCTCTGCAAACTAAAAATGCTCAGGCCCAATGATACTATTTGAAAGCAAAATGTGCTATAAATAAATACTTGGCTATAATTCATAGAACAACTTCAACATACAGATTTCTACATCCATGTTAATAAAGTTACCTAATTTTGATTACAGTAGTTCTTCATTGTAAAACTTGCATATTATATTATCTGATTTATACTGTCTGCTCTTTTTCTATGACCTTTCATGGTTTGTTAGTTTGAGGAATGCTCATGATTGCTTGCATGAATGGCTTTATCATAGCTGCCTTAAAGTCCTTGTCAGATAATTTGAGTATATGTCATCTCAGCATTGCTAAATATGGTATTTTCTTTTGATTTAAAACTTTTGTGGTTCCTCATGAGCTGCATATATTAGGATTGTGCCCTGGATAAACTGAGTATGAGGATTTGAATCCTGTGTTAGTATTATGGAGAACAGTGATGGTTTCACTTTACTGCCCAAGTATGGTGGCAAAGCACACATGCTGTGAAAATAGACATATTAGGGCAGATGATCAGGTTAGATTTGGACTATAAATTGTACCTTTCCTTCTGTGGGATGCCAGTGCCATTTTCAAGATCTCTGTAGTGCCATTTGGGCCGGAGGTGCATGTAGATTCCAGTCTGTGATATGGGCAATAGTTTATGAGTTAATTCAAATCTCAAGGTTTTCACTTTGATGAATACAACCAGTTCCACACATGGGAGCTCAAAGTTGAGTCAATTTATTTGTGAATGACTTCATGAAATCACTTTTCCAGTTTCTCACTCTCTGTGATTTCCTCAGTTCTTCTCAGTTCCTGGGACTGAACATTTAGTCTTCTGTCACTCTACCTGCATTGCAGCACACTGCTATAACATGACCATAAATGACATCAAGTAGCAAAGAAGGAAAATATGAGGTCACCTCATTCTCGTTCTCTTCCCCACTTGCATCCTAAACCTGCTGCTTTTAGAGAAGATCTCCCTTTATCAGAGTAATGTGCCTATGAGGTCCTCATACCAGCCTCTGCTGCACACCTAGGAATGCTTAGGGCCTTGGAGATGGAAGACTATAGAAAAGAAAGGAAAAAATAAACAATATTCTCAGTTTCTTTTGGTTGTATTATTTTCTTATCTTTAAGGCAGAACTGAAGACTTATATGGAGCTCCTAGCTGCATCCCCAAACCCACTTCCTAATGGAAAATACTGGAAGAATAAGACTCGTGCTGGCTTAAAGATTTTTTAACTCTGTCATCTTTCCTCAAACCACTTGCTACTGCTTAGTTTCAGAATCCTTAATCCAGATTCCAGAATCCTTAAGGCTGCCCAAGAATTTTATCTAGGTATTGTATCTGTACTCCATGGAAATGACAGGATCTAGTGCATTTACTGCATCTTATCTGAAATCAGAGCATCTTTCCCTTCCCTTCCCTTCCCTTCCCTTCCCTTCCCTTCCCTTCCCCTTCCCTTCCCTCTGCCCCCGCCCCAAAATCTTGCTATATAGCTCAGGCTGAGTTTGAATTTGCCAGATTCCTGCATTGACCTCCCCAGTGCTGGATTAAAGTGTGCATCATTACAACCCAGCTTTTATAATCACTTTAAATTAGAAGACATTCCTGATGCCAAACATGAGAGAATAAATTGGATTTTCTTATCTAGAATTTGAAATTAGAGGAAAACTGCTGATTCACATTATGCTTTAGAAATAACTCCACTTTTTATGTCACCAAGGAGATGACAAGAAGTCAAGGAAAAAGTTGAAGAAGTCATTCAAGCACTAGTTCAATCAGATAAATTCTTGGAGTCAGAGACTGGAGAGAGCAATCATTTGCCAAAGAGAAAAGGAAAGTACTAACGTAAACCTCTCTGCAAAACTGGTTATCAGGCACTGAGACGGCTCAGTGGTTAAAAACACTTGCTGCTCTCATAAATGACATGACATAAGTTCCCACCACCCACTTTGGAGGGCTCACAACCACCTGTAACTCCAGCTCCAGGGGATCCAAAGTCTCTGGCTTCCATGGGCACTTGCACATATGTGGACATGACACCCATATAATTAAAGTAAAATAAATCTTTAAGAAAAGCGTCCATCGATTGAGAGTAAATGGTCCAGAGTAAATGGTCATTTCCCTTCAAAGAGATTATTCACTCCCACCTCTTTAGCCCCCTAAAAATAAAGAAAACAATAAAAGTTGTGTAAGTTTGGCTCTTTGGAATATTGTATTTTGGTGGACAAAATACAGTTTAGTGTTAGAGGATAAAACAAGGTGACAGGTGGTATGGGGTGGGATTCTTAGTCCAAGGAAATGAGGAGACTTGCCACTGGGAATTCTGAGACTCCTTGAGATTTTATGTACTTGTATAGATATTTGAAATCACTATTTTCAATAAAGATTTGTTAAATCTCTGGTAGTAGAATTTACAATGTAAATAGTTGTGCAGTGTCTCCACAAATAAAATAGCTCAGATTTGGATAAAAAAATCAAAATCAAAACAAGAAATGGACTTCATGAGTGTTTTGTTGTATGAGGGCATAATTTAATAGTTAATGTGTTTAGAGACTATCATATTTCTTGTTAATTTATTACATTAGTAATCATGAAATGAACCATCATTATGAACCAGATACTGTTCTAGATGAATATGGGGGCAGAAAAATTAGAGACTGATCTTGCTCTAAATGGATTTGTAAGCTACTTGTATATACAATATAACAAATAAACTTCAAACCATAATGTGAACAAAATAGACTCAAGGCTAGTGCAGAATAATTGCCACTTGTTAATATTTGTCATCTGAATGCTATCAACAATTCCATATGATTACAGTTCCAAGAATGGAGATGTCATTGCAAATGGAGATAGAGGAAAAGGGAGTCATTTACAACTGATTAAAAGGATTGTCTAGAACTTGTAATGTTAATTACTCTTGTCTTTATTTCTCCTTCACATCTCCTCTTCAGGATTCAAAGACTCTTTTCCCCTTAAGGACAAGAGTTATGCAATTTGGGAGTCTTTTAGATAAACCCACTGAAGGGGTACTCCAATTGCCTCACCCTGCGCCCCTCCCTGTTCAGCATGGAAGAAGCCAGGGTGGTCTGCATCCTTATTCCCTATTGGCAATTTGGGTAACCCTTCAGAGGATGGTGTGATAAGAATAGGAGGTAGGAATTGGTTAGGCAATTAGGGTAAAAAGACCCCAAAGAAATGTAGCCAGTTTCTTGTCTAAAAGTCAAAATGTCCTTGGGACTGTTAGCAACTCCAAAAGCCAAAAATATCGAAAGTATTTGGGAGCCTGTATCTAATCCTTAAAAGATTTTAGGGTTACCTCTTCAGAGGGGGGAATGTTGGATGGGAGGGAGTAAGCATGAATTTGATCAAAACACCTTATATACATGTATGAAATTCTCAATAATTTTTTGTAAAAGTTAAAAAAAAAAAAGTGTCTTTGAGATGCGAAGCCCTAAGTGAAACATCTACAACGCAACCTCTATACCGAAGTCTTAGGCGATGTAGCAGAATGGGGGCATGAAGAATATTAATGTGTCTCTCAACTCTCACCAGCAAAGCTTCCCCTTGACACAGATGGTGATTAACTCAGAAACCCACAACTGGCCAAAGTGTACAGAAGATGGCAGAGTGCATGTCCCTGGATAGAACTGCTACATCAAACCTCTGCCACCCAAAGTTCAGGAATGACTGTAAGAGCCAAGAGTGGTAGATGACCACAAGGAAACAGAATTTTCCAGGTGGCTGGGAGCTTGCTCATATGAACTTACAGAAATGGTGACAGTATGCCCAAGACAAACCAAAGCTCAAACCAGACAAAAACACAGAATAGAGCTGGAGAAATTGGTAAGAAGCCCCAGTCTTAGCTGAGAAGCTATTGGCAACTGATGAGTACTGGGAGAGGAAGAATTGGTTTTCTTTTTAATTAAAAAAAAAAGGACAGACAGAATTTAGTGAGGTGAAGAAAGCATTGTAAGGTCAGGGGAACTAGGAGATAACAACTATGGTGCAGAAATATGCCAGGAGTTTAGGGAATATCAAGCAATGATAATTGAGGTGAATTTAAGTTTTCCATGTAGAAAGGAAATGTAGGAGGATTTAAATTGAAATAGCACCCCAAAGATTAAGAATTTTAAGCTTTCAGCTGAGTAGTTTGAGACTCTGAAATTTTTTGGAGAAAAAAATATAGGATGAATATCATTCATTAGAAATTTAGGAACAAAATTTGGACATACAATCATGATACAAGATAGATGAGAGATGATGATGATGAAGATAGATAGATAGATTGATAGATGATAGATAGATAGATAGATGATTGATAGATGATGATAGATAGAAAGACATAGATAGATAGATAGATAGATAGATAGATAGATAGATAGATAGATGATAGATGATAGATAGATGGATAGATGATTGTATGGATGGATTAATGGATGGATAGATAGATGATAGATAGATAGATGATAGATAGATAACTATCGAAAACACATATTTTTTGAGTACTTAGCTGTACAAGATTTCATGCCAAATACTTCTGAATATTGTTTAATTTTCTCAAGGAATTTGTAGCAGACTTAACAATTGACCCAAGCCTGAGGCTGAAAGCTGTCATACTAATCACTCCATTATGAAAGATCTAAGGTATAGGAAGGGCTGATAAGATGAGAGGAGGTTGAGTGGTAGATGAGAGAAAGGAAGTAAGGAGATCTTTGGAAATTCTTGTGATAAAGAAAATCCATAAAGTCAGCAATGGATTTGAATGACAAGACACACATGGCTCCCTCCAGTTGTGCACATTGCATGGAACAGTGTCAATACACAATGAATGGGTGAATGAATATGTTTTGGAGATTAATTGGATATTGAAAATGATGGGATCATTGACAATGGCAATACAAAGAATAAAGGTAATAACAGCAATTATTTAGTTAAGTAGGGTTGAGCATTCAGATAGAGGTGACATGCTTGGGTAACACAAAGTCAGTCATAGGTGTGCAGAGGTGCACACAAAATAATTGATTTTATTTTAATGACACAAAGTTTTAAGGTTTCTAAGGCATGGACATATTCAATGAGTACGTAATGGTTTTTTTTCTAGATACATGATTTTGATGAGGGAGTAAGTGACAGGTCTTTACAGTGATAAGCATGAAAGAAGAGTACGGCAATTGGCAAAAGAGAAGCAAGAATCATGTAGCACTTTTCTCATTTGAAATACCACTTCATTTCTTTTTGAGGCAAACTGAGAAGAAAGACCAAATAATGTATTTGCAAAAGTATGTGGCATCAGTTCTTTCACCACAGGAAAATTTAAGAGCACATACTTATTGTCTGAAATGAAGCAAAAATGATAACTTGTAAAACAGCCAGATATGACAAGAAAATAATTCATTGATATACCAGGTATTTTTTTTTTAATTATGACCCGGGTCATATGATGAGCAAAAAGATAGTGATACCAAAATCTGTACTCAAGTCATCAGCTTATTACAAATCTCTTAGATTCTATATAGCATTAAACAGTTTTCATGACTTTGAAATACACAAAGTGGTAATTTTTGACATCAGAAAACTATAACTTTTCAGTTTTTTAAAATTTGTATTGATTATTTTTTATTTTATGTGTATGAGTGAATTGCCTGCATGTGTATAAGTGTGCCTGTGTGACCTCAGAGGTCAGAAGATGGCATCGGACCTCTTGGAACTAGAGTTATAGACAGTTATTAGCTGTCATGTGGGTGCTAGGAATTGAACTTGGGTCCTGTACAAGAGTAGCCAGTGCTTTTAACCACTGAGCCATCTTTCCAGTCCTAAAACTATAACTTTTATATTATAACTCAAGGGAATAGACAAGATAAACAACATTATAATAGTTTAATCTTAAATTTTTATGTAAGCTTGCATATCTATACTTAGATCTTTATATCTATCTAGAATGTAGGGAATTACATACTTTGGAAATTGGTTCAGAAATCTGCATCATAACATGAACCCAAAGTGAATCTCATGCACACTCAAGTTTGAGAATCAGTATAGTAGAAAATTCTGTCTCTAGGGATGAGATGAGTGACTTTGTATCCTGTCATGTCTGCTTTGCAGACTTCAAATTTTATAAAAGTTGTGAAAATGAGTGTTCTATGGTGGATTAATTATTCACCTTTTTATCATGCCGTGGATGGGAAATGATTATAAACAAACCAGTAGAATATATTATGAAATTTTAGATATATGAGCTACAATAATGTTTTTAATAAATATTCATAGAGTAATATTTGTTATCAATGATTTTTAATTTCTCTTTGAGACGGAAGACACAGGTAGGTTGTTATCTCAGGCCAGTTCCTGGGTAACAGTGAGGCACACAGGAAGTCTAGTCAGCCACTAAGGGAGCAGAGGAGAAACCCTACCTGTGACCATCCCCAGACTCATTAACATACACACTCTAAACTATTGAGTTGTTAAAGGAACCAACTTAGTGGATGTAGTAAAGTGCATACAGATAAGCAAAATAGTTCATAGTTTGGTAATATTGGCATGATGTGTATTCTGGCTACAAACTGCTTTCTTCCTAAAAACGTGTTATTCCCACTTCAGTCCCAGGATCATATTTTTCTTTAGTAGTATCCTCTGTCAATGGTAATGACTTAATGCCGAAACCAATGACATACTGAATTTTCTGCAATTTTTTTGAAATAAATATTATATATTCAAAAATTTCAGCTCTCTGTTTTAGTCAGTCAGGAATTTTTTTTATTGCCATCTTAATGTTTCATTATAGAACACATTTTTAGAGTTGTGTTATTGCTTATTTTTTTAAAAAATATGATTTTTAAATCATTGACAATCCAGTCTTGTTTATATAAAAGATCAAGTAATAAGGTGTTTTAATTGGCACCTGAAATAAAACATTAGATATGAATTTTTGATGAAACAGGACTCATTCATCTACCAGAGTTTCAAAATTAGAAGAAAATGCACTGGTGATGTGAAGACTGGGAAGGAAAAGCAGCAACAACTACGCCACTGGGAAAGCTGTTGTTTAAGACCCAAGTATATTCTGAAAACGATGATTTTGATCGGCTCAAGCTAATCATCAGGGTCCTGCCCTTGGCTGAGTTCTTATATTTCATCTTTCCTGCAAACCATTACATACCTATATTTCCAGAGACTTCTGCCCTGTGTATCAGTTGGGATGCAAATGACTATAAAATACCACAGTATGTATAGGAGCAAGATTTTTATATGCATTTGAAAAAATTCCTGGATACTAGGGAATTTCACTTTTGTCTAAATGTTGGCAAGTATCCAGAATGTTTTTAAGAGTGGGTCAAAGCACCAATAGCAAACAATAGACCCTTATATTGCTTTATCTATCTGCATTCAGATTCCAAAAAGAATTTTCAAACTCATTTCACATGACAATACTTACAGCATCTCTAGTTACAACACGTTTCAGAAGGTGACTGTGCACTTTAAAAGTAAGAGTCAATTTATACAGACATATGAGCAGTCTCTGATTAATTCTGCTCCCTGCTCATCATAGATTATAATAAAAAATGTAAGTGATATTGCATATATTTGTTATTAGAATCACTGAGAAATGAACAATTCTCCATCATCTTATGGGGCATATTCAGAAATTGGAATTTTACTTCTCCTTGCAGGCTATTTGCTGTTTTGTAATGGATAGTGGCTAATTAAACTTGCGATGACCTTGTTGTTCTAGTTGCAAATACTATAGTGTCTTGAGTCATTTAGTGAGCTGTCAGTGATGGATGGAGGTGCTTCTCAATAATTAGGTGGTAAACAATGTTAACTGAGCAGTAATTCACACTCAGTATTTTATAGTAACACAGCAAATGACTCATCACTGCCATTGTTGCAAAATGATACTAAGATCCCAGGATAAATCATATTTTTTTCAGGGGTACAAGAGATATTAGAAGGCTAACATATTTCAAACCAGCCAAAGAATATATTCCTCTATCAAATTTGTTCTATGCACAGAATAGGCTAACCTTAACAAGTTGTTCAGGTTTGCAGTACAATTGACACATGATTCAAAGTGGCCAGACAGATGGAAAATATTTTTATCACACTGATTCCAGTGCCATAGTTGACATGAGAGACAGAGCAAGAACACAGAGATGCAACTTCCAGGGGTCCATATGGATAGTCAGGAAAATGCACAACAAATTTGCTGATTAAAACAAATATCCCCCCCTTTTTACCTACTTCATTTATTTTCATTTAATAATCACCTGCCATATCCAGGCTGGTTTCATGAATGTAACTTTGTAATATTTTTCTTATTGCTTCCAATGGTAAACTTGTTTTTGGTATATTTTATAAGAATGTTGAAAGGGAAAACTGTAACAAAGTGATGAGTACTAAGAAAGTAATCTATTGTCAGATTTCAAATTCAAAAAGCCTTTATGAGAACATATGACGGATTTCAAACTGTGATCTCAATAATAAAATTGTCGGGAGCTGCAGAAACAACATTCATTACCAAAAAATATAATATGGCTCTACAAACAGTTGACTTAAGCAGGACATTCTGCCTGCACTAGTAACCTTGAGAAAGAATTTATGGCAAGGTTATCTTTCTCTTCCCCTTGTAAACAGTTCTCGGAAGTCATGCAGTAATCTCTTGGAACACCTGGTGGTCAGTCACGTTGCTGAATTGCTCAGTTCCCCCACCCCGTACCCATAAGAATTCTGTAACCTTTGACCAACTTCTTCAACCCCTTCTAAATACAAACTGTATATAAGGAAAGCTTACAGTTCAATAAAGCGACCCTTGACAAGTGGACTTGCTTGGGCTCTGTCTACTCTTTCTCGCCCGTTTTTCCTTTCAGGGAGTGGTCCCCCTCGAGTCTTACCTGTACAGGGTCCCCGCAGGCGGGGGCATAAAATTACATGTATTCTGAAATCTGATTTTCATAGTGTTGAAGAAAAGAATACAAGCCCTGAACTAAAAATGGAAGGCACTAGAAAGTTCATGAATACCTTCATTTTCACATGAACAAAAGTAAAGGCAATAACTTCTTGTTTGCTTGAAGATATGTAAGTAGTTGACAGAATTTGGGCCCATGTAGAGGGACATGGAATTCAAACAGCACAGTGACCCAACGGGTAATCCTATAAGCACATTTCCTGTAAAAAAATGAAGGAGCCTAGTCACCACTGAGCAGGATGCTCACTGCAGCTTGGTGCATTCAAACTTCCATAGCCACTTGTTTGAAATGTTTAGCTGGACTCCTAAATAGTTTTTCTGACTCTTTTCCTGAGATACATCCATCTTATTATTATTATATTCTAAATTTTTTTCAACTTTAAAGGATCTTTATTCAATATGTTACCATTCCCTAAATAACAGAAGAATTATGTGCTAGTTTCTATCTTACTACAGAAATACTCCTTGAGGAAAAAAAAAGTTTGTTACCAAATGATACCACATGTTGGAGAAGATGTGGGGAAAGGGAAATGCTCATCCACTGCTGGTGGGGTTACAAACTTGTACGACCCTTATGAAAAGCAGTGTGGAGAACTCTCAAAAAACTACAAATGGGGGCTGGAGAGATGGCTCAGTGGTTAAGAACACTGACTGCTCTTGCAGAGGACCCAGGTTTGATTCCTAGCACCCACATGGTGGCTAAGAACCATCCTTAACTCCAGTTCCAGGGGAATCTGAAGCCCTCTTCTGACCTCTGTGGCATTGCACGATATAGGTGCACTCACATACATGGAGGCAATACACTCATAGGCTACAGGGAGAACCTATCTCAAAATGACCAATATATTTTTAAAAAAACTACAAATGAACCTACTATTTGACCCAGTTACACCACTCCTTGGCATATATTCAAAGGACTCATCTTATTGTAGAGACAGACACTTGTACATCCATGCTTGTTCCTGCTCTTTTCACAATAGGTAAGAGAGGGAAGCAACTTAAGCATCCCTCAACTGACAAGTGGATAATGAAAATGTACATTTACACAGTGGAGTTCTACTCAGCAGTAAAGAAAGAAGAAATTTGCAGGTAAATGGATGGAACTAGAAACTGTTATACTAAGTGAAGTAACACAGACTCAGAAAAACAAATGATGTATGTTCTCCCTCATATATGGATCCTAGCACAAAATCCTTTTAAGTGAGTGTATATCCAGACATAACTACAGGAATCAGAATAATGAAAAGGAACCAGGGAGATAAAGGAAAAGAAAGAATCTGAAAGAGAAGAACAGTAGGAAACAGGTGTTACTAAGGGAGAAATGGATAAAAATGGGGTTATTTAAATGGGAGGAAAGAGGGAGGGTTATACAATGAACTTTGTGTATAAACAGAAAGAAGGAATTCAAAAGTGGTGGGACCATAGGAGATGAGCATTATCAAGGGAGAAATGGGGGAAATGGGGACACTTTAAATGGGGAAACCATGGCGGAAGGGTTAGACAGGGAGAGAGAGAAGAGAGGTAAATAATGCCTAGCTATTCTTAAAACACCAGAGGGAACCTAATTAATCCAACAACCTACTGACAAATTATACATGCATTATCTCTACATGAGTCCATGTGCATAGCCAAAGGCTACATAACAAGAAACAGTGCCAGACAGGAGATACTTTCCTTTGAGTTGTTGCCCAGGGTGGTCCAAGAGAGTTCCGAAATTACTTGGGCTGCTGCTACAGCCTTTGATGGCCTCCCAGAACTTGAAGTTAAGACCCTACTGCCAAAGACAGAACATATTTCAGACACAGGATTTGGAGCAATGGGGTTGCAACTGACCTGAAACCACTTCCCCTGAAGGCTAGCTCTCATAGCTTAGGAGAGCACCATGAAGGTGCCAAGGGAAAACATTAATGGATGATCCAACACCAACTTCAAGACCAAATAATCACATCAATGAGCAGCACAGCATAGTTCCATCCATTTGGTGCAGTAGTGGCACTTTTATGTTGGGGAAAATCAACAGCAACCTAATTTAACTAAAAGCCCACTTAAAGGGAGGAAACTCAAGTGTGGTTATGTAAACAACCCAAAACACAGGGGAGTTATGTAAACATAACCTAACGTACATGGCTGGAGTGGTCATAGATCTTAGAAAAAAACCCAAGACTGTAACATTGCTAGACTAATGTGATTTTTTACTATGTGCAAAATATGTATCCTTATATTTACAGACAAATATCCCAGTCACCACTCATCAAAGAAGCTCAATTTGTACCAGTCAAAGACTATTACCAAGTATCACAACTGATCACACACAGACAATTGTCTGTGAATTGCCCAGGCCTAAGGGACACATCTGTAATGCAACCTCTACACCTAAGGCTCATGGAACATAGAACAGGGGTAAAGAAGAGGACACTAAGGAATCTGTTCTTAATAATGAAGCTCCTCATGCAGCAGGGGGCCAGGAACACAAAAGGTCACAAAGGGCCAAAGTGTAGAGATCAAGAGTCTGCTAAATAATGGTCCTTGGACAGGATCCCTTTATTAAAATTCATACTCCAACCTCTCCCTACTTCCCAGACCTGCACCACTGGCTAACTCTCCTGGCCCACTCTCCCGCCCTCAGGCCTCTCTGGGGGTAAGTCTACCTTGCAGCCCTCCACGCCTTGACTCCACCAGCAGCGCTCACCCTTCCATCTCCCCGGCTGTTCTCTACTCCTAGCTTGGGCCCTGTGCCATTCCTAGCCTTGGGGCCCCAGACACCTGGGGAGCCACTGCTGATTCCTGACCCTGTTCACAACAACCGGCTTGATGCCTTCCTTGGGCCCCAGGAGCACTGCCTGGGGACCGGCCCTGCCCTCACCTCTATCTGCTCCCCCAGACCTGCACCAACCGCTAACTCTCCTGGCCTTCTACCCTATCCTCAGGCCTCTCGGGGTGGGTCCATCACGGAGCCTTCCGCGCATTGACTCCCCCGGCCTCATTCGCCCTTCCATCTCCACCGCTGTTCTCTGCTCCTGGTTTGGGCCCTGCGCCATTCCTGGTCTTGGGTCCCGAGAAACCTGGGGAACTGGTGCTGCTTCCTGATCGTTTTCGACCAGGCCAGCTTGGTGCCTTCCTTGGGCCCCAGGAGCACTGCTTCCACGGGACCTGGCCCCGCCCTCACCTCTCCCTGCTTCCCGGAACTGCACCACTGGCTAACTCTCCTGGCCCGCTCTCCTGCCCTCAGGCCTCTCTGGGGGTATGTCTACCTTGCAGCCCTCCATGCCTTGACTCCGCCAGCTGCGCTCACCCTTCCATCTCCCGGGCTGTTCTCTGCTCCTAGCTTGGGCCCTGTGCCATTCCTAGCCTTGGGGCC